>NC_081409.1:743347085-743688796 GCF_030272615.1 Cryptomeria japonica
CTATTGGAGATTGAAATATGACAAGAACATTTCCTTTCCTCCTCAAAATAAAAACAAAAATCTTCAGCAAGTGAAAGGTATTGAATATTGCATTTTTCATGATTTATATTCACATTATATTGGAAAATGTTATGCATTTAAGAAATTTGTTCAACTACAATATGATCTTGCATACATTTGTCTCACAAAAGATCTAGTTGTATTTCTTGGTAAAAACATCGTGCCTTAGCACTTCTTTTCCCTTCATGTTGCTCTTCACCCTATGGCATAATTCACCCATTTAACGTGAGCTCTTTATCATTAGTGTGGTATTGTTTCACTTTAACATACTTTGGGGTAGCAACATGAAGTCCATGTCTCTTCTTCTTTCTATACACTTATCTCTATCTTGGTGCATTATTCATTATTAGATCTCTTTTCTTGCATAGGGCTATTCCTATGTGAGCATATAATTGTTCTTTGGTTTTCCTCTTTGCTTGGAGAGGGGCATCTTCAATGAGTATTGCACTTATTCTCTTCCCTTCATTTTCTTGAAAATCTTACCTCTTCTACGGTTTCGATTATTCGCAAGTATGATATGCCCCTTAGCAAGGAATGATCTCTTGGGAGGTATGCATCCTTTCCTTGAGAGGATTTGTTCCACTAGGATGGCATATCACTTGAAACTAATCACCATCTGAAAATGTGTAATATTTCTCCTTGTTCTCCTCACTTGGGGGGCAAGGATTTTTCACTCCTTTCCTTGGTATCATTATTTCCTTTAGGGGCTGTATTTTTCATATGCGATTATCATTTCTTACAATGGTATGCTTTTATGATTAATCCCCCTTTGGGAATGTATGATTCTTTTTCTCTCTTCTTTTAGAAGATTACCATTTCTTGAGAAGTGTATTTTACATTTACTGATGTCTTTTCTTGCATGTGTTCATGTAAGTCCATTGCACATTTGCTTATGTTTAATCTCTCTCTAGTAGATTGTGTAAGCCCTTCTCATTGTCCCTTAGCTTTGGGGGCAATGATCCTTCTCTCTCTCTTTCTCTAGGGATCCACTTTTCCCTATTAAGTGGATGGTGTGAGTTCTATTACTTGATGTCATTCCTTGTGCATAATTGTTTGTTATTGGCTTAAGGATTCTCTCTTATACAAGAAGTGTTAATCCTTGACTACGACCTCTTTTACACTTGGTAATGTACATCTATGATAAATCCAACCATCCCTCTGGGGGCTAAACGTGAGTCATCCCTCATCAAGAATCCCTTTCATCTAGAAATAGGAGGAAGGATTGCATTCTTGTTCTTTCCTTTTCTTGTTCTAGAAGATGTTATATTTGTCTAAGACAACTCCTCTTGGGGGTAGATGTCTTTTGAACAAATATCTCTTCTTCTCCAAGGATCACCTTTACACTTACAACAAGATATCTCTTTTCAACTATCTTATCCTTGTTTGAAGAGCATTCCCTCTCTTGCTTGGATTTATGACATTGTTGGATAGCGGATATCTTCTTTGTGATGAAGGTAGGTATCCTTGTTCTTCTTTCCTTAAGATATCAACATTATTCTATGTTGAAATCTTAAGGGGGGGCACCCACACTGCTCCTTTGTACTATACTTCTCTCATGCATTGAACAGTGAGACATTCTTGGAACCAGAGGGAAACCTTTTAGAGCAAGATGTCATCACTTTTCTCTTGTACAGTGGGTCATTCTCGGAACTAGAGCATAGTCTCTTAGAATGAGATGGCATCACTTTTCTTTTATGCGAGGTGATTATTCTTGGAACCAGAGCATGGTCTCTTAGAGCGAGATATCACACCTTTCTTGACACTTGTACTATACATTCTATACAGGTTGTAGCGTACTCGAGCATAGAATCCTATGAGGCACTTTGAACCTCACTTGCGCACACGTGCATGAGGTTGAGTGGAAATAACAGTGTTCTCACTCTCTCTCTTTACATGGATCACCTAGGCAAGCTCTCGGGCTGAGATTTTCCATGTCCTTCTCTCCATGGATCACCTAGTTTTAGGGGCGAGACATCCATGGTTTCTTTCTTCTTCGCCTTTCTTCTCATGGATCACCAAAGTGTGTATTCATTATCTCTCTCTTCTTCCTCTCATGAAATCATAGTTTTACTATTGATAGTTCATGGATGATGTCAAATTTTCTCTTTTATGTGGTCGCTCGTGTTTATGTGATGGCATTGGTCCTTGTGTCCTGTTTAGTTGTTGAGACATCTGAGCTCGAGACCTCTTTGGCTAGTTAGTTTGTCGTCTTGTGTCTTGTTCTTGTCGTATGTCTTTTTGTGCTTTGTCTTTGTTTTGTGTGTCTTATGCCTTTTTTGTGTGTGCTCTTGCATATGTTGGCGTGAGTTGAGACCCTAAGATTGGGGGCTTTTTGCTCCTCAGTATTATTGATGTCTTATACTCCTTGTGGTTTTTCTCTACATCTCTCATCTTCATCTCTCTCTTTTCTTCTACTTTACCGATAGTAGCGGTGTAATCCATACTCCCACTAAAGTGGGGGCTAAATGTAGTGTCATAAAATTGCAACCCCTACAATTTTAACCATATTTGGGGTCCTCACCTTGGCAACAACATCTCTTTCCTTAACCAAGACCTATTTCTACATTTCCAACCCTTCACTCTTTCTCCTTCATGTGTTGTGTCTACTTTAGACCCTGTCCGGGCCCCAAAATAGGGCAGGACAGGGGCGTGGCACCCTTGCCCCCCCCTAGGACAAGGGTGTGGGGTCCTCACCCCTCAGGGTGGCCCTATGTTTTGTCTACCCGATCTCTTATGCATTTCTTGTCTTCGGGGTTTGTTATTCCTCTTTGTTGGTCTTCGATGGTTGAAATTTAATCCTTGAGGTATGTATAAAAGGGAATTCAATACCCTCATTCAAGGACAGATGGACAACAAAAAGATAGATAAAGAGCATAAGTAGAAGATACAAGATTTCAAGGTCATCATCAAGCATTCAAGCATTCAAGTCTTCTTCATCCATCCATGGGAGCAATATTACAACATTCATTTGCATGCATGTGTGTGTGTTAGGGTTTTGTCATGTTACATGTCATTTCATATAACATTTATGGTTACATTCAAGAAGCAAAGCGATCATCATCAACAAGTTGAAAATCTACAAAGTATACATCTCCGTTGTTTACATTCAAGCATTTGCAATTACTTTCTTTCAAGGTTGATTCCTCAACTGAGGTTTGATTGAGGTAAACCCCTATCCACAAGCCCCCTTTCTTCTCTTTTCTGTGTGTAGGTTGCAGGTGCGCAATTGTAATTGCAAGTTTGGGCTTCATTTGCATAAATGGAAGAACCATTTTCGTTTCACAGATTTTGTGGCGGACCATGTACATTCTCGCCACAGTCCCGATGACTTTTCTCCAAATTTGTAGGGCAAATCCGCATCAGTCTACAATGCGATCCCGAACTGGTAGCTCCTCATTTCACTCATTTCCTCTCTCTTTTCTACATAGTCAACAAGTCAACTTTCTCATTTACAAAAGAGGGTAAATCACACTTCAACCACTTGCAATCCACTCAAAATTCACATCCTTGTTTCCTTCGGATTTGGATCTAGCGGACTCAAGCCCTTCTTTTGAATGTAAAGTTCCTTTCCAAGTGAAAATCATCCTAGTGGCTTCCTTTCTCTCTCCTAGGTAGGGAGTCACTAGGATCCAATTTTCCACTTTACACCTATCTCTAGTTATTCTCATACCAAGGATTTGTTTTGTTGTACCCAAATCCTTCATAGAAAATGACTTGGCTACTTTCTTCTTAAGCTCATTTAAATGTTGTATGATTGATTCAAAAATAAGCATGTCATCAACATATAATAACAAGATGATATAGCTACCATTATCCAATCTCTTAAAATAAACACAATGATCAGAATGACATCTATTGTAACCTTGTTCAACCATATAACTATCAAATTTCAAATACCATTGTCCAGGCGCTTTCTTTAAGCTGTACAATCTTTTTTTTTTAACTTGCACACTAATTCCTTCTTACCTTTGACCTCAAATCCATGTGGTTGTTGCATATAAATTTCTTCCTCAAAATCTCCATGGAGAAAAGTTGTCTTTACATCTAATTGTTCAAGATGCAATTCTTTTATAGCCACAAGACTTAAGATAGTTCTAATTGAAGTCATCTGAATAACAAGAGAAAATATTTTATCAAAATCAGTACGTTTTTCTGTGCAAAACCTTTTACCACAAGTCTGGCCTTATATATTTTCTTGTCCCATGTTCTTCCTTTAGCCTATAAACCCATTTGTTTGGCAATGCTCTTTTACCTTCAAGCAATTCAACCAAGTCCCATGTTTGGTTTTGTATCGAAGAGTCCATCTCTTCTTTCATTCCTTGCTCCCAATTCTTTCTGGTTTCAACTTGCATTGCTTCTACATAACTTTCTACTTCACCAGAATCAATCAATAATACATAATATAATGAGGGAGAGTATCATCCAGGGGGTCTACTTATCCTATAATTAGATATTCTTGCAGGAGCTTGAGGTACCTATTACTATTCTAGTTGCTCGATATATTCTAGCACTAATGGTAGTACATTTTCTGGGCTCTCATCAAGCATATTGTATTATGTGTTTTCCTTTTCTTGTTTCTATCCCTAAAACTAATCTTTGTACATGATCTTCTCATTGACTATAACATATCGACTCCTAATGAGTTTGTGATTTTCATAGTCCCATAAACGATAACCAAAATCATTAACTCCATATCCAATGAAAGTAGTTTTCTTGTATTTTGCCTCGAACATTGTTCTATTTTTTATGTCAATATGGACAAATGCTTTACAACCAAAAGTTTTTAAAAATGAGTAGTTTACCTTTTTACCTATGCATGCCTCCTCTGGACTACCATTGGGCATCTAAGGAACTTGAAGGCCCTCTATTTATCAAGTAAACAACAATATCCACAACATCTTCCCAAAACTATAATGGCATTCTTGCATGCAATCTCATACTTTTGGCATGCTCCATGATTGTTGTCATAACCCTCCTTTATCACTTTTTGATTTAAATACAATTATGTGGTTAAACTACTTAAATGATTGAATAAATGTTATAAAAGAATAAAATGAATACACACACACACACTTGGAGAATATAATTATTTTTATTTATTTATTTTCCACTCCCAATTATGACACATGTTGTAGGAAGAATAAGAAGCTTCTAGAGGAATCTCCACCACCTTGCATGTAACTCCCCCACTAAGTTTAATCAATTTGCATGAGTCCAATATTGGAAAAAAATCTTTTTAATTAAACTTTCTAGATAGTGGAAGGGAGGGATTTTTCTTATAAAATGATATGCAAGTTTCAAAGAAGGGGGTTGATTATGTTTTGAAGGAAATTTCCCAAGTTTTTCTTTGGTAGTCTCATTTTTGTTGTAGGATTTTTAAGTTGTTGTTTGAAGGATCTCTCTCAAGTTGCAAGGAAGGATCAAAGGATAGCTAGAGGATTCAACATCAAGCTTCAGTAAACCAGGTTCTCTCCTTTTGTCATATGAGAAATTTGTATTTATCAAAAAAAAATATATAGTTTCTAGATTCTTTAGTTGAATATAGTTTTCTGAAAGAAAACATTTTTTTATTTGCTAGATAGGAAGAAAATCTATTTGTTTTCTTTAAAGAATTGCAGTGATATAATTCCTTCTCTTTTTAAATACAAATGCAGATTTCTCTTGCATATTTTATTTAATCTATTTAAAAGGTAGAAAATCAGATTTTTGCTTTTCTGTTTTCTCTTGAAAATTAGAGATGATATTGAATATAAAAATAAATAAATCTCTCTCTCTCTCTCTCTCTCTGTGAATGAATAAATAAATGTCATCTTCTTATTTAGGAATAAAATGTAGCTCTATTAATTATTTTATTTAGGAAATATGCACATGATCTTGCTTTTTGCTTTTAAAGATTTTAGATCTATCCAAAAATCATATTTCCCCTTATTTAAAATTCTTTTTCTGAGATTAAAAATCTTTCCTGTGTGATTAAATGATATGAATCTCAATATTTATTCTCTCTTGAATTCTTTTCTCTAGCTCTTCGAATAGAAATCTGAAAGAAAATCTCTCTGTGAATATCAGTTGAAATTGAAGAATATATCTCCCTGTGAATAAACCTCTGTGTTATTCATCTGTGTGAATGAATCTTTACTCTCATTTGATTTCATGATTATTTTTATATGTAGAAATAAATCTCTCTGTAAATAAGGAAATAAATCCCTCTGTGTAAATATTAGCTCCTGAAATCCTTCCTATGAAAGCTTTGTTTAACTCAGCATAATCATTTATTTTTCAATTATCTGTACATTGTTGGGAACGAATTAATCTCCCTGGATTGTTTCATCTCTGTGATTAAATTCATATTCACATAAAATATTCCTTTTGTTATTTTTATATCTCTCTTATATTGTAAATAGACTGGAAATAAAGCAGAAATATATAACCACATTTAATTATATATATATATATATATATATATATATATATATATATATATATATATATATATATATATATATATATATATATATATATATATATATATATCAAACGAAAATGAACATATTAAACATTGCAAGCAATTTTAATTTTGAAATCACGTCATTCAGAATTAATGAGTATCGGGCGGCGTCCAAGCTAGTGGAGGCGGTTTAGTAACCACCTGGGAAGTGGTACCCTCCACTTCCCCTATGGTCACTGTCACGGTAGTGGCCGTAGGGTAGTGGAGGGGACCACAGGGTCCCCTCACCACTGCGGGCCTACTTCCGCAGTACCCGCAGTGGTGATGGGACCCGTGGGTCCCACTTCCACTTCCTCCCTTTCATCTTTTTTTTTAAATGCCATTTCGATTAAATTCGTGGCAATTTGTATAATGTTAAAAAAAAATTATATATAAATTTTAGTTTAATAAAAAATTTAAACTTAGGTAAATTTTTAGATTTATAATTAGTTTTAGCAAATTTATAAATTGTAAATTAAATTATACCTTCTTAAGATCCACTTAGCAATTTATCCATGTCAATATGATTTGAAGCTAAATTCTATTTTTGGGACTAGTGACTTTATAGGCGATATTCTTGCATGTAACTTACACTACCTTCGCCTCATGCAAATTCCTTACATTGATTACATTTATTGACGTTTCCATCTCCATGCAAGTTACACATTTAATTATTATTATGCAAGTTTCCTAATTGTTATTATTATGCAAAGTTATATTTCAAGTTTTGAATAATAAATAATGTTAGTTATGGTTTTTGTTTCATGTAATTCATCAAGTAGTTATTTCAATTAATTGAGCTTTGCAATGTCTAATTATACACATTCAATTCATAATTATTTTCCAAGCATGATGTTTATCATAAGTTAGAAAATTAAACAAAAGATTTTGGAAAACCAAAACCTAGCAGCGTTCGGTATATACAGTGCCTCTAGGTCATGCTTACGGGTAATGCCATCATGTTGAACTACTACACTTAACGCCTAATAAAGCTGCAATAACGACATCTGTGGCATCGTCCCTATAAATCGTCAGGGAGTAATAAGGGACACTTGGAAGTTAAAATCCAAGGGGTGGGTAATCCCCCTTGGATTGATAATTTAATAAGATAATTCTGAAATGATCTTTCATCCGCTGAGTTAACCATAGTAAACCCTTGTTAGGGTTGATTGAATGGAATGCTTTTATAAAATTTATTTAATCTCGAAGAATCATTGTCGACTGACAATTGGTCAAGGGTGACGCTTATGATAAGAATTAGGATCTAGTTGTTTTAGGCCACAAGCAATAGGCCATCTTGATCCTTTGCTTAGGCTACCACCGTGGATAGCAACCGCAGAGAATCTGTTTGGGATATTGACCCTAGAAAGGGTTGCATACCCACTAATCAGTTTACATCAAACCATAGAGTAGAAAATAGAACTACATATTTTACACCTTGATCCCATACCGAAACGGGTATGTAGGCAGTCTTGGGACGGAGTTGTCCCTAGTACTCAGGCGTTCATGGGTGGGGTCTAGGCTTGGTAAGAAGAAGGATTGAGTAAGAACCCTAATTTGAAAGATAAGTATAATAAAAAGGAAAAAGTAATTCAATGCATACTTGGAAGGAATCCCGTATGGATTCGCTTGACTTCCCGAGGCTTTAAGCCAAATTTTGAGGCGGAACTCAAGCTTGTATTATGTTATTTAATTACTCCTAAGAACGGCAACCTCGGTGCACTTCTATTAGAAGAGTGTAGTACTTAGTGAGTGGCTCAGGGCCCGAATGGCCCCGATGAGTCTAAGTCTCTAGCCAGAGCACCTCCTATCCCGATTGGATAGATGCCTACCCCGTATGGGTAGATGCCTATCCCGTATTGGATAGATGAAATCTTATGTCTCGTATGGACCAATGCCTAACCCGTATGGTTAGATGCTCATCTTGGATGGATGAATGCCCAATCCAAATGGATGGGTGCCCAGAGTATACAATTGAATCAAACATAATGATTAAATTAAAAAAAAAAAAAAGAATGCTCAATTTTGTTGAGTTAATTTATGGTGGGTTATTACATGTGGTATCAGAGCAAAGGTTCAAATCTAGGCCTTGTGCTCACTTCAATTTATACAACTAAGGGAATGTCTTGCAATGGTAGAAATTAAATCTTAAAATCCTAAATCAAAAACTAAGTACATAATTTAACTTTCAGGTAAAAACCTAGATGGCTAGAGGAAGAGGAAGAGGAAAAGGAAGAGGAAGAGGAAGACGTACTACCACTAGGAGTTAAAGGGAAGAAAACCATGAGGGAAACCATGAATAAAACTAGGAGGAAGACCATGAAGGGGATTAGCATAACCCAAGAAATAACGAAGATCGGGTCAAGGCTATAATCAACCTTCTAACCGAGCAAAGAGATAAAATCAACTTCTTGGAACAATCAATGCAGGACCTTAGGGAAAGGCAGAATGACTTTGAAAATTGAAGTGGTACCAAAAATGGAAACCCTGGTAGCAATCAAAGGAATATGGTGGGTAATAGAAAAGAAAACAACATATTGGAACTCTCCAAGGACTTAAAGAAAATCACCCCTCCTAAGTTCAATGGGAGGCAAATTGGTGAAGGAGCTGAGAATTGGTTAAATGAAATGGAAAAGTATTTTGAACTAAGGGATTTTAGCGAAACAACCAAGGCCTTATGGGGTTCCTATCAACTCACAGGGGAGGCAGCTAGTTGGTGGACCGACACCAAGGAGCAAAATGGGTATAGTAGGGATACGATCACATGGGATCAATTTGTTCACCACTTCCAAAAATGGTGGCTCCCTCAATTGTTCTTTGATGAGAAGGTGGCAGAATTCCATAATCTACATCAAGGGCCCATATCAGTCCAACAATATTGGGATAAGTTCGCCAAATTGCTTAAGTATGTACCTATGTACCAGAAAGATGAAGAAGGCCAAGCAAGGAAGTTCATTTTGGGGCTAAATACCAACATAGGGGCAGAGGTTGACATGCATGGACCCAAAAACATTAACAAAGTACTTGAAAAGTCCCTAAGGCAAGAGAGGAAAATTCAAACACTAGTAGGGCAAAACTATAATGGGAACCACTCATTTAAAAGGAAGCAGGAATTCAATGGGAACATTAACTTCAACAAAGGTCAAAGGAATAATTCTTCCAAAAGAAGCCCACCTCCTAATCAATATCAGAGGAATGGAAATAATAATAACAGGGGCAATAATAACATAGGCAACTATAACAGGAATGACTAGCAGAACAGGGTAACTTATCCACCCAGGACCAATGAAACAAGGAATGATCCCCCTAGGAATCAAGGTAGGAGGGGTCCTCCAGGTGGATGCTTCATGTGTGGGGGAAACCATTTTGCTAGAGAGTGTCCCAGGATGCAAGGACAGATTAGGGCCAATCAACCCCAACAAGGACCCCAACAAAGGATTCATGCAGCAGTTAGGAACCGAAGAGGAAGATACCAGAATGTTTCCGTGGAAACTACAGGTACACTATTTGAGCAACCAATTTCAATTCTAATTGACACTGGGTCATCTAAATGTTTCATCTCACCTGAATTAGTAAGCAAATATGTATTAAAAGTTAATCAAATGGAGTCATCATGGACGGTTCAATATGGGGATAAGGCAACTAGGGAAGTAACTAAGTGTTTGTCGAGGGCAAGGGTACAATTTCCTGAGTTTGAAACAAGGGTAGATCTCTATGTGGCACCCCTAGGATTATATGATGTAATTATTGGAATGAGTTGGTTAATAGACCATCAAGCTAATGTAGATTTCTATAGCAAAGTTGTTGAATGTTTGGATGATGGAGGAAAAAGGGTCAAAATCCAAGGAAAGTTTAATCCCATTAATATAGAAACCATATCGGCCATGCAATTAAAGAAGGAAAGAAGAAGAGGCCTAATCTATATGGTTGAAATTGATGAAGGAAAAGAGGAAAACACCCCAACCTTTGAAAATACCCCTTTCTTAAAATAATTCAAGGATGTATTTCCAGAAGAATTACCCGGCTTACCCCCCAAAAGGAAGTTTGACTTTTCTATCGACGTACTACCGGGAGCTGAACCAGTATCAAGGGCACCTTACCGAATGAACACAACTGAATTGCAAGAACTCAAGATGAAATTAGAGGAACTCTTAGCTAAGGGATTAATAAGGCCAAGTGTATCACCATGGGGAGCGCCAGTCTTGTTTGTTAAGAAGAAGGATGGAACCTTAAGACTATGCATCGACTATAGGATGTTGAACAAGGTCACAATAAAGAATAGGTATCCCTTACCTCGCATAGAGGATATTTTTGACCAAATGAAAGGAGCAACAATTTTCTCAAAGATAGACCTCCGGTCAGGGTACCATCAACTCATAATTAAGGAGGAAGACATTCCAAAAACAACTTTCAGGGCTAGATATGGGCATTATGAATTCACAGTAGTTCCTTTTGGTGTAACCAACACCCCAACTGCATGTATGAACCTAATGAATAGTGTACTCCATGACTACTTGGATAAATTTGTTTTGGTATTTCTGGATGACATATTGATTTACTCTAGGAATGAGGAGGAACATTTAGTACACCTACAAAATGTTTTGCAAAGGTTGAGAGAACACATAAGTTATATGGGAACCTGTCAAAATGTGCCTTCTTCAAGGAAAAGATTCACTACCTTGGGCATATAATATCTAAGGAAGGAATAGCAGTTGATCCAGATAAGATAAAGGCAATAGTAGAATGGTCGATCCCTAAAAATGTTTCAGAGGTAAGAAGCTTTATGGGGCTAGCAGGTTACTATAGGAGGTTTGTGGAAGGGTTCTCTAAAATAGCAAACCCCATCACCTCATTACAAAGGAAGGGTAAAAGGTTTGTGTGGATAGAACAAAGTGATAAGGCATTCCAAATCTTGAAGGGAAAACTAACCTCAACACCCATTCTAAAAGTACCAGATTTGAATGGACACTTCACAGTCGTAACTGATGCTTCTATTGAAGGTTTAGGAGGAGTACTTGTCCAAGATGAAGGGGTAGTAGCTTACGAATCCATAAAGCTAAAGACTCATGAAGTCAATTATGCACTGCATGACTTAGAGTTAGCAGCGATTGTGCATGCCCTATAGAAATGGAGACACTTCTAACTAGGGAAGCCCTTTGAGTTGAAGTCAGATAACCAAGGACTAAAGTACATCTTTACCCAACCCCACTTGAATGCTAGACAAAGAAGGTGGTTAGAGTTTCTAAGTGAATATGATTTTGAAATTGAATATATTAAGGGGAAGGAAAATAGGGTGGCAGATGCTTTGAGTAGGAGGAGACACTTGATGACTATAGCAACATTCAAAACTTCTTTCAAAAGACAAGTAATGGATGAGCAGGAACATGACCCATGGTATGAGCAAGTCAAATTGACTTTAGAACACGATCCAACCAATCCTAAGGTTGAAGGGTATACATTGGATGAGGATGGGTTGCTTAGATACAATAATAGAATCTATATTCCTAATTCAGGAGACTTAAGGGAAGTAGTCTTGTTGGAGGCTCACAATGCCCCTTATTCAGGGCACCTGAGAGTTAACAAACTTTATGCAGATCTAAAGAAGTTATACTTTTGGCAAGGGATGAAGAATGACATAGTCAAATATGTGGCTAAATGTTTGGAGTGTCAAAGAGCAAAGGCAGAACATAGAAATCTAGCTGGATATTTACAATTACATGATGTACCTCAACACAAGTGGCAAGTTATTAGCATGGATTTTGTGCAAGGGTTACCCACATCACCTTCTAGACATGATACAATAATTGTGGTAATTGAAAAACTCACTAAGGTGGCACACTTTATACTAGGGAACCTGACGGATGATGCACCTACCTTGGCTAGGCGTTTTGTTAAGGAAATATTTAGGTTGCATGGAATACCAGAGAAAATCATATCAGATAGAGATGCTATATTCACTTCAAGGTTTTGGACCACCCTTCAATTAGCTCTGGGAACTCAACTAAATTTTAGCACTGCATACCATCCTGAAACCGACGGTCAGACATAAAGGACAAATCAGATTATGGAAGACCTACTTCGCATGTACTGCATGGACGAACATAAGAAATGGGAAGAGTACCTACCTTTGGTAGAATTTGCTTACAATAATACATATCAAACATCTTTGGGAATGGCACCTTTCGAAGCATTGTATGGTAGACCATGTCGAACACCTTTGAGTTGGAATAGTCTTGAAGATAGAGTAATTGTTGGACCAGATATGTTGAAAGAAATGGAAAGGAAAACTAAGGAAATTAGACAGAGATTGAAGGAAGCCTCGGATAGGCAGAAGAGTTATGCAAACAAAAACAGGACACCAAGGGAGTTTGAGGTGGGAGAGAAAGTCTTCCTAAGGGTTAGGCCACACAAGAGCTCCATAAGGTTTGGGAAAAAGACCAAGCTTGCACCTCGTTATGTTGGGCCTTTTGAAATATTGGGAAGGATTAATCCAGTTGCATACCGATTGGCCTTACCTCCCTAGTTGAGCCGAATCCATGATGTCTTCCATGTATCTCTTCTTAAAAAATATGTACCTGATGAGAAACACATTTTGAATTGGGATGCTTTACAGGTCCAGGAAATGGGAGGAATAATGATAGAGCCATTCAAAATCTTGGAGAGGCGCCAGTGCCAATTGCGCAACAGAGAGGTTGATCAGTGCAAAGTACAATGGAACCAGTATGATGAAAAGAATGCCACGTGGGAAGATACTAAGGAAATGCAGCAGTTGTTTCCCTTTTTGTTTTAATCCTAAACTATAGACTTTTTTTTGGATGTGTTCAATAAGTGCATCGGGACGATGCACAAATTAAGGGGGGGAGGATGTCACAACCCTCCTTTATCACTTTTTGATTTAAATACAATTCTGTGGTTAAGCTATTTAAATGATTGAATAAATGTTATAAAAGAATAAAATGAATACACACACACACACACTTGGAGAATATAATTATTTTTATTTATTTATTTTCCACTCCCAATTATGGCACATGTTGTAGGAAGAATAAGAAGCTTCTAGAGGAATCTCCACCACCTTGCATGTAACTCCCCCACTAAGTTTAATCAATTTGCATGAGTCCAATATTGGAAAAGAATCTCCTTTTTAATTAAATTTTCTAGATAGTGGAAGGGAGGGATTTTTCTTATAAAATGATATGCAAGTTTCAAAGAAGGGGGTTGATTATGTTTTGAAGGAAATTTCCCAAGTTTTTCTTTGGTAGTCTCATTTTTGTTGTAGGATTTTTAAGTTGTTGTTTGAAGGATCTCTCTCAAGTTGCAAGGAAGGATCAAAGGATAGCTAGAGGATTCAACATCAAGCTTCAGTAAACTAGGTTCTCTCCTTTTGTCATATGAGGAATTTGTATTTATCAAAAAAAAATATATAGTTTCTAGATTCTTTAGTTGAATATAGTTTTTTGAAAGAAATCATTTTTTTATTTGCTAGATAGGAAGAAAATCTATTTGTTTTCTTTAAAGAATTGCAGTGATATAATTCCTTCTCTTTTTAAATACAAATGCAAACTTCTCTTGCATATTTTATTTAATCTATTTAAAAGGTAGAAAATCAGATTTTTGCTTTTCTGTTTTCTCTTGAAAACTAGAGATGATATTGAATATAAAAATAAATAAATCTCTTCTTCTTATTTAGGAATAAAATGCAGCTCTATTATTTATTTTATTTAGGAAATATGCACATGATCTTGCTTTTTGCTTTTCCAAAGATTTTAGATCTATCCAAAAATCATATTTCCCCTTATTTAAATTTTTTTTTCTGAGATTAAAAATCTTCCATGTGTGATTAAATGATATGAATCTCAATATTTATTCTCTCTTGAATTCTTTTCTCCATCTCTTTGAATAGAAATCTGAAAGAAAATCTCTTTGTGAATATCAGTTGAAATTGAAGAATATATCTCCCTGTGAATAAACCTCTGTGTTATTCATCCGTGTGAATGAATCTTTACTCTCATTTGATTTCATGATTATTTTTATATGTAGAAATAAATCTCTCTGTGAATAAGGAAATAAATCCCTCTCTGTAAATATTAGCTCCTGAAATCCTTCCTCTGAAAGCTTTGTTTAACTCAACATAATCATCTATTTTTCAATTATCTGTACATTGTTGGGAACGAATTAATCTCCTTGGGTTGTTTCATCTCTGTGATTAAATTCATATTCACATAAAATATTCCTTTTGTTATATTTATATCTCTCTTATATTGTAAATAGACTGGAAATAAAACAGAAATATATAACCACACACACACACACACACACACACACACACACACACACATATATATATATATATGTATGTATGTATGTATGTATGTATGTATGTATGTATGTATATACATACATATGTATATATATACATATACATACATATACATATATATATACATATATACATATACATATATATATATATATATTATTAAATTTATATCAAATGAAAATGAACATATTAAACATTGCAAGCAATTTTAATTTTGAAATCACATCATTCGGAATTAATGAGTATCGGGCGGCGTCCAGGCTAGTGGAGGCGGTTTAGTAACCACCTGGGAAGTGGTACACTCCACTTCCCCTGCGGTCACTGTCACGGCAGTGGCCGCAGGGTAGTGGAGGGGACCACGGGGTCCCCTCACCACTGCGGGCCTGCTTCCGCAATACCCACAGTGGTGATGGGACCCGTGGGTCCCACTTCCACTTCCTCCCTTTCATCTTTTTTTTTTAAATGCCATTTCGATTAAATTCATGGCAATTTGTATAATGTTAAAAAAAAAAATTATATATAAATTTTAGTTTAATAAAAAATTTAAACTTAGGTAAATTTTTAGATTTATAATTAGTTTTAGCAAATTTATAAATTGTAAATTAAATTATACCTTCTTAAGATCCACTTAGCAATTTATCCATGTCAATATGATTTGAAGCTAAATTCTATTTTTGGGACTAGTGACTTTATAGGCGATATTCTTGCATGTAACTTACACTACCTTCGCCTCATGCAAATTCCTTACATTGATTACATTTATTGGCGTTTCCATCTCCATGCAAGTTACACGTTTAATTATTATTATGCAAGTTTCCTAATTGTTATTATTATGCAAAGTTATATTTCAAGTTTTGAATAATAAATAATGTTAGTTATGGTTTTTGTTTCATGTAATTCATCAAGTAGTTATTTCAATTAATTGAGCTTTGCAATGTCTAATTATACGCGTTCAATTCATAATTATTTTCCAAGCATGATGTTTATCATAAGTTAGAAAATTAAATAAAAGATGTTGGAAAACCAAAACCTAGCAGTGTTTGATATATACAGTGCCTCTGGGTCATGCTTATGGGTAATGCCGTTGTGTTGAACTACTACACTTAATGCCTAATAAAACTACAACAACGACGTTTGTGGAATCATCCCTATAAATCGTTGGGGAGTAATAAGAGACACTTGGAAGTTAAAATCCAAGGGGCGGGTAATCCCCCTTGGATCGATAATTTAATAAGATAATTCTGAAATGATCTTTCATCCACTGAGTTAACCATAGTAAACCCCTATTAGGGTTGATTGAATGGAATGCTTTTATAAAATTGATTTAATCTTGAAGAATCATTGTCGATTGACAATTGGTCAAGGGTGACGCTTATGATAAGAATTAGGATCTAGTTGTTTTAGGCCACAAGAAATAGGCCATCTTGAGCCTTTGGTTAGGCGCTACCACCGTGGGTAGCAACCGCAGAGAAATTGTCTGGGACATTGACCCTAGAAAGGGTTGCATACCCACTAATCAGTTTACATCAAACCATAGAGTAGAAAATAGAACTACATATTTTACACCTTGATCCCGTGCCGAAACGGGTATGTAGGTAGTCTTGGGACGGAGTTGTCCCCAGTACTCAGGCGTTTGTGGGTGGGGTCTAGGCTTGGTAAGAAGAAGGATTGAGTAAGAACCCTAATTTGAAAGATAAGTATAATAAAAAGAAAAAAGTAATTCAATGCATACTCAGAAGGAATCTCGTATGGATTTGCTTGACTTCTCGAGGCTTTAAGCCAAATTCCGAGGTGGAACTCAAGCTTGTATTATGTTATTTAATTACTCCTAAGAACGGCGACCTCGGTGCACTTCTATTAGAAGAGTGTAGTACTTAGTGAGTGGCTCAGGGCCCGAATGGCCCCGATGAGTCTAAGTCTCTAGCCAGAGCACCTCCTATCCCGATTGGATAGATGCCTACCCTATATGGGTAGATGCCTATCTCGTATTGGATAGATGAAATCTTATGTCCCGTATGGACCGATGCCTAACCCGTATGGTTAGATGCTCATCCCGGATGGATGAATACCTAATCCAAATGGATGGGTGCCCAGAGTATGCAATTGAATCAAACACAATGATTAAATTAAACAAAAAAAGAATGCTCAATTTTGTTGAGTTAATTTATGGTGGGTTATTACAATTGTTTTGTTCATGCTTTCAGACACGCCATTTTCTTGTGGTATTCCCAGGAGCGTCTTCTATCTACAAATCTGATGGTATGAATAATAACTATCAAACTCTTTACTGCAATATTCACCTCCATTATCTGATCTAAGACGCTTCAACTTATTTCCGGTCTCATTCTCAACCAAAACTTTCTATTGCTTAAAAGTACCAAATACATCAAATTTTCTAGGAATGAAATAAATCCAAGTTTTTCTTGTTGCACCATCAACAAAAGTCACATAATAATAAGAGCCACCAAGAGATTATACTTGAGGTAGCCCCCATACATTTGAATGCACAAGCTCTAACTTTTCACTTTTCTTTTTTCCCCCAACTCTATGAAATCTGATTTTCTTTTGTTTTGCATAAACACGATTTTCATAGAAATCCAAATCAATTTGTTTCAAACCTAGCAATAAATTTTTGGAATAGAGAATCTTCATCCCCTTCTCACTTATGTTCCCTAGTCTATTGTGCCATAAAGTTGTATATGTTCCCATGAAAGCTAGGAAAATAGAGTAATAAGAATTACTAGTACATAAATAAAATGTACCTACCTTTTTCCATTTTACTATTATTAATGAGCCTTTAGTAACCTTCCATGTGTCATCTGTAAATCTGACTGTGTAACCTTCACTTGCCAATTGTCTGTTGAAATCAAATTTCTTCTCAAATCGGGAACATGTCTCACGTCTTTCAACAACCATTGATCTCCATTTGGTAATTTTACTTGTATGTTTCTCTTTCCAACAATTTTGCATGGTTCATCATCACTTGGATAAACCTATCCAAAAATCACCTTGAACATAATCTAAAAAATATTTATTATGGGGTGTAGTACCCCTCCATGCTTTGCTTCAGATACGCATTACTTTGACTTGTTAGAATATGCTTGACTCTTTATGTGTCGTTTATTTTGTTTGTGTGTGTGTGTAAATGCATTCATGTAATCCATGTTATTGGACTATTTTATGATGCTTATATGTTTCAGGACGTGATTATTATTATACAATATATGAGATAGACATATTGATGTTAGTGATGTTATACTTAAGACTTGGATTATATATTGGTGATTTATTATGATGCTTATGAGATGTTAATCTATGATTAGATGTTATTATTTGGATTTGATGATTGAAGAATAGATCTTTATTGAATTGTTTTCTTGGGAATTAGGGTGAAAGGAATGATTTCATATTACTCATTCATGAGCTCCATATGACATCACAATTTCTTTTCACTAGATAGGAGTGTGTGTGTGTGTGTGTGTGTGTGTGTGTACAACATGTTTTGTGCAGGTTGCAGGTTGAAGGTACCAACCATCGACTCCACTTGGTCCCATAGGTCTAAGCATGTCTTTAAATCCCAATGGTGGTACAAGAGATAGTACAAGGCCCAAAATGTATCTAGCCCTAGCCATTGTCCTAACCCAGGGACAATTATGTAGTATTTATTTTTATCCCATTAGGTTTGTCATGTAGACAGTATCTGATCACCTTGTTGTTGATAGTAAGTCTTGATTTGATATTTTGTGTTATTTTGGTTATTGATATTATTTATAACTTGAGTCTTATAAATAAATTAATAATTAATTATTGTTTATTGTTGTTTTAATTGTATTTTTAAAATAATAAATATAGTCGTATTATTGGATATTATTTATTAAATGATTTATTATTGTGCATGTGACTATTTTTATTGTGGGAATTATTTTATTGTGGAAATTATATTTTATTGTGGAACTGATTGTTCTATTTTTATTTTATTTTTGGTGGAACTAGTTGTCCTATTTTTATGGATAATTATATTTTTAATTTAAATTAGTTATTTATTCTTTGCTTGGTTGTCAAGTGGGAGTTAACACTTTTTAGGAGATTTTTATTTGATGATTTAATACTTAATTATTATTGTTTAATTGATTTATGTGGATTTTTATTTTTGAAATTAATTTAATATTATTGATTTAATGTTATTTTTATGATTTTCGAATTAGGGTTTTTGAGTATTTTTTGTGAGATTTATTTAGGAGACAATTGGTTTTCATTTATTCTTTATGAGTGCTTATTTGACATGACCTTTTATAAAGTTTTGGAGAAGAATTATTGTTTTAATTTGTGGAGAATTTTGAAGGATATTTTTGTATTGTGAAATTGGAGATGGGTTTGTAGCTTTTCAGTGTAGATTGAAGCTTGATTTATAAATTTGCTTGAGGCGTGGATTCGATTTCTTGAGCTTGATTGCTGGAATTTTTGTTGCCAATTGGAAGAAGATTCGTGTTTCATAATTTGTTTGTAAATTCTCTCTTCTCTCTCTTTCTTCACAGGTTTCCAAGTAGGTTCATATTTCCCAGTTTTATTTTTCAGTTTAATTTGCATTTTTTATTACAATGGATTATTAGGGGGAATTGAGAATGTTGATTTATTGTATCTACTATTTTTAATCAATTCTTAATTTGTGTTTTGTAAAGTTTGTTTTTTTCTCAAATCAAGTATGGGGATTGTGTGTTTTAGTTATCCAATTTTGCTTTGTGCATGTTTGAAATCCTTGTATGAATTCTTGTGTTTGATTTTTTTGTTAATTTAGGGTTTTATTAGGCCCTTTTCAAACGGGTCTTTGTTAGATTTTTGTTTGGAGTCCTTGTTTTAATTGTACCCACTTAGAGCTTCAATTGTACACACTTAGAGCTTCAACTGTGCAACTTTGGGCTTCAATTGTATGTATTTAAAACCTCAATTGTACAGCTCTGAGCCCCAATTGTGCATCATTAGATAATAAACTATGCAACAACAATGATTGACTACAAAGCTCTTTTGGGTTTGACTTAATTTCTAATTTTGACCCAATTTTGACTCCCAATTAGTCCTAGAGGCCATGGGTGACTGTGTTTCCTATCAATTTTAGAATTTTGTGTCTGAATGGGCTTAATTTTACTGGATCGGTGCTCATATACCCTTTCTTGATTTGGCTTGTGAAAAGGAACAATGCTTGTGAAGTTATGAATAAGTTTTAGGACTTGACCTTATGATTGGTCTTTGTTTGGAAGTCCTAATTGTAGATTGTGCAATCTATTTATGTATATGGATTCTTGATGTTCCTATTTGAATATCATATGTGTCATGATGCTTATTTGAGCCATAGAGGATAGGTTATTTAGGTGCATTAAGGGGGAGCGACTCTCTATTGGGGTCAGGGGCCTAAGTGGTTGCCAGGGTAACCCATAGGAGAGTAGATTAATAAGTGATAACATTAATAATAAAAAAATTGGGTTGGGTTTTTACACACTAATAAGATAATTTTTTGTGCCCTACTCATGACCTCATGTGCTCATATAGACAGAGGATGAGATTGGGAAGGCCTACTTGTTTGAAGAGATGTTGAAGCTAGCATGTTGTGCAATACCTTATCTTCATGAAAGGATTGTACAGTTTTGCATGAGTTCTCCATGAGGGCTAGGCCCTGGAGTTAGGAGAGGGCTAGACTGACAGGGTAACTCATGAGAGGCTATGCGATGACACTCTCTCCTTATGTATCCTAGTATCTTATTATGTTAGTTTTAATGTGGAAGGCTATGCGAGTGGAAGGCTATGGGAGTCTTTTGTTAGTTTCGTTGAAGATTTTGTTTGTTATCCTTTCTTTGGAAGTCTTTTGGAAGTTCTTTGGATGTTTCCTTGATTGTTATTTTTACTTTCTTATCTTGTGTAGTGGTGTCTTGAGTATCTTGGTTCTAGTTTATGTTCAGTTCTTTTATCCCTAGCCTTCTTGCTTGTTGCTTGGGGCCTTGTGTCTATCTCCAACATGGGGGGTGGACCTTCAAGTTCCACATGATCGAGTGGTAGTGTTTACCATACATTGGTTTTTTTTTGTTCTTGTTTGTGAGACGCTAGATGGATCTTATCTTGTATTTCACTATGTTCGCTTTCAGATTCAGATTGTTCTACCATTGTAATGCAATTGAAGTGTATCTTTCAAAAGTGATGAAAAATATCATGTAATTTTATATTTGTATTTGTAAATAGGATATTCCAAGTGGAGGAATTGTAATAGGACTATTGTAATATATGCATTTGTATCGATAGATAACTTGTAAATGAATGTACTCATATGGATTATATGTATGTTCTTACTCTTGATGAAGGTCATCATAGGAATATTTCATTTGGTGCTTTATAATGAACTCAACATAGGTCTTTATATGAGGAGTTAAATGATTTATGATTTGGAGTTTATTTGATTAATTTTAGTCAATGTATCCTATTAAAGATGTTTATGTGATTTGAAATAATGTAAAGGAATTTAGTTATTTCCATGTGATTATCTTAGTGATATTTAATACATGATTAGTAGTAACGCTAGAGAACCCTTAGAGATTTGTTATGAGATGTGATTAAGTCTTTCACTAGACATTGTTATGATTCATCTATGATACTACATTGAGAAAGAAATGGCTGATTTACTATGTTTCCTTTTTAAAAAAAAATATTTTCTGTGTTTTGGTTCATTAGGTGTTATTACTTTGGGGTTCTTTGGTGGGGCATTACATGGGGTGTGGCATGAAATGAAGCCCTTGAATCTAACACCCAAGAATCAATAACATTATCTATAGTAAGAATCAAAGCATCTTGTAACACATCACCTGTTACATTTGCTTCCTTATTATTTTTTTGTTGTCCATCCTCTTGTTTTCTCTTTCGGGACCAACGATCTTTCTTCAGATGTCCTTTCTTCCCCATGAGGGATTCACTTAGTGAACCTGGGTTATATCACCATCATTCATGGCATACTAAAGAATCCCCCTATTTTCAAAAAATATTGCCCTAAACTCCTTTTTTTCCACCCCCTCCCAATACACAGCCTGAATTAAAAGCCCTCCTATTTGCACAAAATATTATATTTTTTAATAGCCCAAATTAAAAACCCCGCTATTTTCTTGTACCCTCATTTTTGGGATATTAAACCCCCAATATGAATGCACGTGATATGATATTGCCTATTTAGTGAAGCCCT
Organism: Cryptomeria japonica; assembly: GCF_030272615.1. Taxonomy (NCBI): domain Eukaryota; kingdom Viridiplantae; phylum Streptophyta; class Pinopsida; order Cupressales; family Cupressaceae; genus Cryptomeria; species Cryptomeria japonica. Next base: position 743,369,166 of record NC_081409.1, read on the forward strand.
TGTGTTCTTCCCATAATGCTAGCACTCCAACCTTTCCCTAGATTTGGATCTTCCTTTCCTAGATTTCCCATGGTTTGCTAGACATGATGATAGAAGTTGTTGGGTTTGACAAACTCGGGATTTTGTATCCCAAAGATCAAAACTTTATAGATTCTTGGAGAGCTTTCTTGAAACATGTTACTTTGGACATGGCAAAATGGTTGGATTTCTTAATCTAATAAGGGATGTTGATTGTAGGAAGTGAGAGAACTTGATCAAGGAGAACCATAGTTGAGAATTGGCTATACGCTTTGCTCGATAGAAGACCATTTCTCTTGTTAGTGCAAATTATTATAGGCAACAATTATAGTAAAATGGGTAGAAGTACAAAGTTGTGTCACACTTTTATAAAGAAAATGGTCAATGTTGATTCAATTTTTTAAATTAAATCAATAGAAAGTGAAATATATGTTTTCAATTTTGAAATTGATGTAAACTAATAAAATTATATTCTTTTATCTATTTTATATTTGTAATTTTAACCAAAAATTAAAAAATTATTTGAATGTAGTTTTTTTATAAAGTAAACACTATAATTTAGTTGTTGATAAAATGCTGAAATTGAAGTTACACAAGCCACCACACTTTATTTAGTAAATTTTACCTTTTTTTCTTCAATTTTTTTTTTCTGTATATTGATAATGTGAAACTTTAGTGCATGGATATATTTTTTACTATTTTTTAAAAATATATATTTTTCAATAAATTTGAAAAGTTGCGTGTGTTGAAATATAACTCTTTCCAATTCCTACCACCTTTTTTCTTAATTATTTATCCAAATTATAAAATAATTATATCATCTTGACATATATTATTTTCTCTACTACATCATAGATTTTTCAATTTTTTAAAATAAATTTAATTATTTTTCCTTGACAAGATAATCAACCTTACATTTTAGTGTTGATGACCTACTTTCAATAAAAAAATATAAAATATAAAAACTAATTAAAATATTAAAAGATATATATTTTGGAAAATTTACTTATAGATCTATAAAAGGGTATTTTTACATTTCAAAGAAAATATTATTTATAAGAGTAGGAGTTGTTGAAACATTGAATTTTTTTAATTTTTGTTTTTTTGGTAATTAGACCCAAAGTGGTATAAAATATACATTTAGTAGACACTTCCGATTGGAAAAGTTGTGGCCCATATATAACTTAGCTATAATGAATCTATATAGACCATATGTTTGACTAAAAAATTTTTTTAGCTAGAATTACTTAAATTCACTAGTGCTGATAAGTTGGCCTGAAACATGACCATTTCTCTTGTTAGTGAGAATTATTATAGGCAACAATTATAGTAAAATGTGAATAATTTTGTGCAAAGTTGTAGAGTATTCTAGATGGCCAAAGGAGTAAGTAGAAAATTGGATTATATTAGCCATTAACTATACCAAGGAAACCATGGGAAGATATTAGTATGGATTTTATTCTTGGTTTATCAAGGACACAAAAGGGACATGATACAATATTTGTGGTGGCTAATGCATTTTCTAAGATGACACATTTCATTCTATTTTATAATACCAATGAGAACATATTGTAGAGTTGTTTTTCAAAGAAGTGGTAAGACTACATGGTCTATTGAAGAGTATATTTTTAGACAAATATAAAAAAAATTGTTAGGTACTTCTAAAGGACCTTATGGAAGAAGTTAAAGACATATTTGAAGTCTATACCATCTGCAAATTGATGAACAAATATTTGAAGTCTATACCATCTGCAAATTGATGAACAAATAGAGGTGGCGAGTAGAAGCTTGGGCAACCTTCTGAGATGCTAAGTAGGAGATAAGCCCAAGGGATGGGATTTGATTTTACTATAAGAATAATTTTCTTACAAAAATTATATCAAGAAGACTACTGGTAAATCCACATTCCAAATTGTATATGGGAGTAGTCCAAGGCATGATTCGTCCAAGTAATGCTTCTGGGTTGAGGAAGATAGAAAAAGGAGAAAAGAGTAGTGTAGATATTGAGGGCTTTGTAAAGCACGTGAAGAACTTGCATGAAGAAGTAAGAAAGCACATTCGTAAGATGAATTTTTAGTACAAGACAAAGGTAGATGAGAAGGAGTTCAGAGAATTCAATGTTGGTGATGAAGTTACGGTTCATTTGAGGAAAGAAAGGTTCCCTATGGGAACACATAATAAGTTAAAAATGAAGAAGTTTAGACCATGCAGGATTGTAAATAAACATGATTCAAGAAATGCATATGAGGTGGAATTACCAAGTGGGATTAACATTGTTGGTATGTTGGCATAAATGATGATGATGTTGACATATAAGGATTGTTGGTGATGATATAGTTGATATGATGAGGAGAATGATGGCATGGTGATGAATGACTAGTATAGTTGAGATGTTGATTGGTTACTTGATGATCAGTTGTTTGATGTTGGTATGGTGACTTGATGATCATTTATTTGTGTTATCATTATCATGTTGACCGGTAGGCTATGGAATGTATTTGACAGTCAAACTGTTAACCGGTATGATGAAACAGTGAAGGAGATTTTTGCTGTAGAGATCTATGTTGATTCAGGTATTGCGGTTTGGAATAAGTGTTTATAACATTGTAACAAGTCTATGACCAGAACTGCATCATGTTTTGATAACCGAAAGATATTTTTGTAATTGACCGTTGTACATTCTTTAGGGTTTTAGTAGGGTTTAAGAATCGGTACCTAAATCTCTTGACCGGTGATGATTTATGGTTTGGAGGTGTATTTTACCATGTTGGTAAATTGGTTATGAGGTGGCTGAATCTATGTGAAGTGATAAGATGTTGTTTTGATGCGTACAAGGAGCAAGTTTCTTGGGAATGAGCGAAGTACTTAGAAAAGTGTGATAAGGGTTTAACTGTTTAGCAAATCGAGTTGCGGTAATGAGTCATGATCATTGAATGGTTGTAATTGTCTTGTAAATTATTGTAATGATCTTTATAATGATTTGTAAATATCTATGATGATCTATGGTTTTGTAACCGACAAAATTGTAAAGTCTATTTAGGTCAAAGTTTGTGATGGTTTATTGTGTCGGTGATCAAAAAAGTGTGTGTGTCGAACTAGATTGTGATGTCTGCATAAGGGAAGTAGATTGGAGTTAAAAAGGATCTATACTAGGAAGCAGAGAGTGCTATTTCCATATCATATATTTGTTGTTCCCTAACAGTTGTAGCAAACTTAAAATTCCTTAGCCGGGTAGGTCCTAACAGGCCTGATTGTATAAATACCTTCGCCAGGTGACTCATTAGTTTGAGTTGAAATCCTTTTGCAAGGTTACTCCTAACAAAGTAAAGCTCCTAATAGGGCTAAGGTTAAATCCCTTAACCAGGGGACTCCTAATCGGGCATCATTGTAAGCTCCTAACCGAGCTAGGCTCCTAACAGGGCGCATTTTGAAAGAGTGCAAATATTGTGGGTACTAATTCCAACCGTGGTTTTTCCCATTTGGGTTTCCATGTGAAAAATCCTTGTGTTCAAGTTGTGGATGGTTTGATGAGTTATTCATTTGATGTCTTTGCTTAATAATGAGCATTTAAGTTGATACCAGTAATAGTCTGATAAATCTAATTTGAGTGATTGTTTGATAAGCTAACGGTACTGGTTATGAATTGTTTTTTGAAGTACATGTAGCTTGGTTGAAGATTTCAAGTTTATTGTTATTATTAATTCACTCCCCCTCTCAGTAATTATCGCATCCTCACAAATAACAAACATATCATTTATATTGAACATTTTTGATTTGGCAAAGTTTCCTGAAGGAGGAGTTGAAGAGGGACTACCAAAAGCACAATGGAGTATCCTGACATCTACTATTGAGAAGTAAGAGATAGAACAATTCTTGGATAGTTGTATGGATAGAAGTAGAAGAAATAGAAAGTACAAAGAATATATAGTTAAGTAGAAAGGGAGGCCTATTGAAGATTCATTATGGTTATCTTAGGAAGAGGTTGACCAACTTGGATTACCTTTAGGATCAGAGATGTGACAAGGTCACTTCTTAAATTATGTTGGGTGTATGATGTAGGAGCATCCAATGGTGTATGGGCGATCCTATACCACCCAAACAAAACTTGTATTTTCCTTTTATTTTTTTGGTTTCTTTAGTTTTTTTGGAGACATGATGACACTTACACATGGTGTGGGACAATCAAAAGTTAGAAAAGACCAAAAAATATCCCTTTCTTTTTTTATTAAGTCAGCCTTTACATGCACGTATGGACATGAAAACTCACCCCAAAGAATGAAATTGAAAAATGAAGTGAATGGTGAAAGAATCCTCTCAATATCCTCTAACCATTTGAGAGATATTAAAGTTTTTGTCTAGTCTAATTTCTTCTATAAAGTTTCAAACTTAAATTTGAAGCCCTTAGAAGCCTTGTAAAAGCTTGAAAAGTGGGTGGATATCATTTTGATGTTGTAGATCTCTTCGCAAGTTTTTGAATGATATATTATAAAAAAATTCAAATGCCTAAACGTTGTGTTATCAAAATTCAAATTTTAAATGAAAAATCTTCTTGGGTGAGAAAGTGAACGACTAGACATGTGAGCACCCAAAAAGAGGAATTACAGTTTTAGAATATTCTAAGGTTGTTATCAATGATGAATATAGAGGGGAATAAAGGTTATGGGAGACATCTTCATCAATGTAGAGTGTGGATTTGAGTTATACAGTTGTCTTAAAGAGATAACTTTCAAAGTAATCAGTTAAGTCCATGTGGCAATAGCATTGCAATTTATAATGTATTTCATTTTATTGGACAAATTGAAAGTGGGTTGTTTTCCATCTTGCATTTTTTATGTTAATATATATTATTGTGCTATGATGAATGTTGGGTGGAGGAGCCCTTCATCAATGAAACACTTTTGATGAGTTCATAAACTCATGAAAATTATCACACTCAAAACTTGGTCACTTTTCACTCTTTCTTTCCATTTGGCATGTTGCACTTTTCTCACTTTGGTGAACTAATGATCCTCATTAGTGTTTTGCATATTCTACAAACTGAAAAATATTAAGAACTTTGTTGCACTTTTATAGAGTTTTCAAACTCACAAAATTTGTCAAATGGAAAAATTATTTAGTTTCCCCCTTTTATTTGTTGTTTTTTAGGCTATTTTGCAAACTTGTGAACTTTCTAATATCAAAACTTCATTAATTTTTTGCAAAGTTCATGAACTTGTGAACCTCGTGACATCATGAACCTAGAAAGTTTTATTTATTCTTTGTTAAGGTGTCAAGAGGTTTATGAAATAATGAACTTATCGACTTTTTAACTTAAACACAAAAGAAAAACACTGAGCCAATTTTGAGTTTTGACAACTTAGATGAATGGTACTATATGAGGGGAAACAACACAATATAAAGAGACACTTGAACATAGGGGCCCATTTGATCTCTTAGATCAAGTATTATTGATGAAAAAAATAGGGAAAGGGAAAAAAAAGCAAGGACGTGGAAATTTTATGAATTTTTAGGTCCACAAATCAAGGCACTAATATCCTCCAAATTACTTGGGATCCAAATCACTTTGTAACTAGCAAGAACCTAACAAAGATTTACTTAGAGAGTGATTCAAAAGACTGAGAGTAAGAAGAAGAAATTTATACCCCACTTGTGAGAAGGGTCCACTCAATAAAGAAAGCAACCAAAGAGATATAGCTTGTTCGTTCTCCAACCCATTGTTAATCATTTCTTAAGGGTTGTGAATCCCCATGATAAAAAAAAAAACATAAATGTTGGGCAAATGAATGAGATGTATATGACTCCCTCGTACTTTAGGCTTTGTAAAATCTAGGCAGGTGGGTCTATTAAAAAAACTAGATGTCTAATGAAAAATGGGCTTATCACAATGAAAAATGAAGATAGTCAATGTAAATATAAGGATGCAAAGATAATTTTATAGTATTGATTTCCTTGTATCTTTAATGGATAGGCATGAGAATGTCAAAAATAACTAAATTAACATATAGCACGAAATTTCAATTGTCCATTTAACCTTTATGTGAATGGATAAGGGTACTAGAAAATATTGTTGCCTATTCCTTGGGATGCTATAGTCTAAAACCTATTCCAATATGATATTATACCAAGATTCCACTTTAGGGTTTAATAATAATTTGTTATTTCCTTACAATAATATAAAACCCTTATTATTGACTTATAGAATGAGATTCTTACTTATCCTCAACAAACACTACACACCCCAATCACTATTTAAAAAATAATATCACTCGGCTTGAAGATGAACTAATCAAATCAATAACTCCTATAACAAATGTGCAAGTAGAGAACTTTTTTGACTTCCTTGAAAACTTATTTCTCCTAGAGAACATATAATATAATGTAGGAATCAATTCAATTTATAATCATGCATTCATATCATTAGTATAGAAAAAATTCGATACAACATATATATTGGAACAAAATTCTAGACTTATTATCTAAAAAAAATTACCACCTTCAACAATTTTTTTTGTTTACAATGCCTATCTCTCTAGAAAATCCCAACTCTTACAAATAAAAGTTATTTTATATTATATAAGTTTCCATGAATTTGACGCACAAATTTGAGAATCATTACAAAAAGAAAAATCAAATATAACATTGAATTTTCCTTTGAGATATGTCAAGTTAATATTCTCCATTTCAAAATGATTTTAGAATATTAAAAGTTAGCCACCACTTCCAATTTGCAACCATGGCATCTACTATCATCTTCATGAGTGTTTTTGAAAAATATTCACAGCTTTCAAAAGTCATAGCTTTTGATTTGGCTACCTAGTTGACTTATTCTCTTAAATTGAACATTTTAGGGTTCTATATGCTCTTGAGAGTTGCTACATCACTTTTGGTAACTTCTAGAGTATAAACCAATCATGTAAAGCTTTTATAATATACTTTGAATGATTTTATTAGGAGTTTGGAATTTTGAACTTCAATATCTCATTATTTATAAATTATCTTTGGCTAATTTTTTTACCATAGGACAAATTTGCAATTCTGGACCTCTCTGGGTAAAGTTTAGGTTAATATATGACAGTTTAACAATAATTTCTAAAAATAAAAACCTACTATTTTTTATATTAAAATAAAATTTGATCTTGCTTGATTAATTTAGGGGACCTTTTATGCAAACATAATGCTTTACAAGATTGAGAATATTGATACTAACTAACTCTGACACATAGATGAACTTTTTAAAATTAACATTGAAGGTGATACACATCCTAGGATGATACTTTCATAGTTTGGGTTGATAATTTAATCATGACATAAAATAGAAAATTGGACATAAGCTCCAACTTAACCCACCTAATATCCATTACATATATTTTTCTATTGATGAGATCATCCTATAAACGTAAAGGAGGCAATGAAGTTTGTGATGAGTCCTGAAATTTTCATGATTTCACTTGTTTACTGCTACTTCTATCAGACTTTATATATGTTTTAGCTATATTTTGAATCATACTTTTAGCTAGTTAATGATATCTATGATATGCTAATATATGAATATGCCATATGAATTTCTATAGTTGATAAACTATCAATAAATTACAAATGATAATTAATGTGGATGAATGCTTGTTTAGAGAAACTAACATGTAGCTTGAGGATCACAATCATACTGCAACCAAAGAAAGAGCTACGCTATTGTTTGTGTGGTAGCAATCAAGGATTGCCAATCAGAATGTAGTTGTGTTGAAGCTTTGTTGACTTTGTATTGCCAAATAAATGCAGAGAAGAATTGTAGGAGTTTGAAGAATGATGAAGTTATGATTCATATATTTGTTTAAATTAATATTTGCACATTCCTAATTTGATATTTCCACTTGAATAAAGAGTCCAATTCAGATTAAGGTTCATTGTAGAATTAGTAGTTCTCGCATTTTCCTTTTCGAATAAGTTGTACTCAACATTAAGGATCAAAACATGCCTTAGATATTTCTAAAGAAGTAAATGATCCACTGTCTCAAATTGTTTTAAAAAGAGAGTTATGTTCATGTACTCTTCTTTTTCTTTTCATTTTCAGTCTTTGAACATTGATGTATAATGCATATTAGATTTGTCTTTAGATTTTTTATGCAACTAAGAATATTAATGTTGTTGTTATCATGCACTGATGAATATGAATTAAGAAATGACTATTACATTTTGAGTTAAATGTATTGTTATTTCTCGAGATTACATTTCCTCAAGCAAGGACCACTTGAGGTAGTGTAACTCTCTCTCTCTCTCTCTCTCTCTCTCTCTCTCTCTCTCTCTCTCTCTCTCTCTAGTTAGTTGCATTTTTGTAAGGAATTAATTAGATTATTGTTGCTTCTCTGGAATCATTGTTTGTTTAGTTTAAGTGTCTTGTTAATACAGTTAATCGTTAGAGTCCAATATGCAACCAAGTCGTTATATAGTTTACTTGCAGCCACTATTGAGTCACTTATCAATTTACCTACAACAACTATTTTATAAATAGAATTTCCATTTCAGTATTGCTTATGCTTTCATTAGTTAGTATTTCCCTTTACATAACTGATAGATGACTTAATATTCCTTTGCAACACATATACTACCAACATCATCCAAGCAGAAACATCCTTGGTCAATAATTAAATGAGGCTTCCCTTTAGGACATTAGGTTACTCCATATAGGATTAAATTCCCAATCAAGTTGAGTACATCAATATACTGCACCAATCTTTTGTACTTAATAGAGGCCAACCAATTTGCAAATAGGAAGTTAGGGGCTAAGGCCACAATTCAAGAGATTGTTGTGCTAGACAAGAGTAGTATATGGGACTTGGTAACTTTTTAAGAGGTAAATTTTTATAAGGATATAAAATTTGTTAGTTGCAAATAAATTTTTAAGAAAAAATCAATTATTGGTGTAATTTTGAGAAGTAAAAGAAAAGGTTTACAACTAAGGGTCATTCCCAAGTAGATGAAATTAATTTTGGTGAGATCTTATCTCCTATTGTGAAGCTTACATCAATCAAATTTATCTTATATGTTGTTTTTACATTTAATATTAAGATCAAATAGGTGGATGTTAAGACAACTTTTTTTGCAAAGGGATCTAGAGGAGTAGATCTACATATTACAACTAGAGAACTTTTTGGTGAAGGAGGACTTTTTTTCTTATGTTGAAGAAGTTTATATATGGTCTAGAACAATCCCCAAAGATGTGGTATCAAAATTTTGATTCAAATGTTTTGAACTTAGGATTTATTAGAGCTAAGTTAGATAGCTTTTCTTAATATAAGAAATAGGTGATCGATTTTCTATTTTTGTTCTTTATGTTGATTACATTTCAATGAATAATAGTAAGAAAATACTTAGAGCTCTTAATTATCAAATTAATTTATAGTTTGATAGAAAGGGTTTGGGGATTAGGAATGAATATTAGGAAGGATAAAGATAACAAAAATCTTTGGGTTAGTTAAAGGAAGTGTGTTAACTTTATTTTGTAATGGTTCAAGATAGAGGGCTATAAATCAATCAATGTTCCCATTCATATGGAGATAAATATTTTACTTGTGGGATGTACTTTTGAAGGAACACAAATGGACCACTAAGAGGCGGGGGTGAATCAGTAGTAATAAAGACTTGAACTATCTAACATATCAAAGCTCTAATAATAGAGGTCAAACAACTAAAAGAAAAGATATCAAACTAATATGCATACACACATAGAAGGCAAACCCATAACACCAAATATACAAGGAAAATCCATGGTGGGGAAAAACCTTGGTGAGAAATGTTGCTAGAGTCTACTCCTCTAATCCAACCTCACAAGTAAAGATTGATTACACATTTATGGGCACCAACCCCCTATCCGAGAACCAACCCAGATGACATATAATGAGAAATATCAAATTACATTTATGCACCTTGTTACGAAAAATGTTTTGTATTACACCGTATTTTCCACACCTGAAAATGATTTTGCTCTCTTCTCACGGGCCTTCTCCTCTACTCTCTGGTCTCTACTATCAATCCCATCTATCTACCTTCTGCTCTCATCTTATCTCTACACCTAGCTCTCTGATCTTTGTAGTGTACTGTCCTCTTTCACTGCCCCACTCTGTGTGTATTACTTTTGAAATTCTTAACCTTGATTTCTTCTCTTCACCTTTGCTTTCCGCTCTCTTCTACTTTCTACTCTTTCTTCTTTCAAGTCTATGTCCTCAGTTTTGAAATCTTCATCCTCTATCTTCTCTCTACTTCTCTCAGAGTGTATAACTCGTTGTGTTTTCCACACCCTTTATGTTACCTTATGCGCTTTCTATTTTCTATTCTGCACACTCTATTCAGCATAGAAAACTCTATTGCTTCCTCTCTCTCCATGCTTCACACATACTAACTCGTCTACTTGATGCAGGAGCACCGACCTATTCTTATCGGTTGGGCAGTTTTCATTGGAATTGATTGAGAGCGTGGCATTTCTTCTGGTTTGAGTGTTTAGTATTGTGGTTTTGGGTTTATTCCCTTGTGTTCATGATCCTTGTCATGTTTGAGTTTCATGGCATTTGGTTTTTTTCTCGATGAGTTATTGATTCCGGTATTGACACGATTGATATGTTCTTACCGGTTAGCCTGACAGTGTGTTGAGCGAAGTGGGATTGGATCACGGTTGATCTTCATGACTTGTGGATCATTGGAGTTATTTATTTGGGCCTTGGTCAATATTCCCAGAGGTTCGCACATCATTTTATGTTTTGGATATGTTGTTAGTGATTTGAGCCGACGGGTTACCGTTGCACATTTCATGAACCGGTTGGTCTTTGGGCCGACTTGATTGAGTTGTAATTATTTGCGAATTGTATAAATGGAAGATTGTGAATCATTTGAGAAGATGAAAAATTTAGAAAATAGAAGACTTTGTTTTGAGATAGTGCGAAGATGTAGGTCCGACAAGATTCCAAACCGGTTGGACTGAGGCTGGAAGGCTGAGGTCTGGATTAGGGTAGAACTGACAAACTGTTTCCAGAAGCCAATTTGTTATATAGATGATCTACGGATCTTGTAATTGTGTTGTAAGCATCAATTGTATCTTGGACTGCGATCCAACATGTGGCATGTATAATTATTCAGATTGTAATAAGATTCATTCATATTGTTTATCGGTTATGTCTTATGTCTCATTATTGGTTGTTCGTTCTATTGTTTCTGGCATCTTGTTGCTGGTTACTGGTATGGTGTGCATGATTCATGTGTTTAGCTACAAGGTTGGGCTATCCTTCATTGGATCTCCCTGCCTTGACTGCATCAAATGGTATCAGAGCTGGTTTGTGAACCTGTTGTTGGAGGAAGACGCACCAGTTGGTTGGAGAGGAAGTTGAGGCAACTTGTGAACTTGTTCAGATCATTGAACATGAGGTAGAGCAAGGTTTGTAGGTAGACCATTGATCCTGAGCTTGAGCTTGAGGCATTTAGTGGGTGGAGACTTGAACAGATCACCGATTGAGGCAGGCCACAGTTTGGACTGGTAGATTGTCGTAGAGAGGCAACCGGAAGCTATAGTCAGATCGTCGAACCCCTGAGGCAGTTGCAACTACCTACTGATAGATCACTGAACTAGATCAAGTGATGGGACTCACTTTTCAATTAACCCCGAGAGTCTAATGCAGAAGCACCGGTTTGGTATTGTGGTTTTGGGTTTATTCCCTTGCGTTTGTGATCCTTGTCGTGTTCAAGTTTCATGGCATTTGGTTTTGTTCCCGGTGAGTTATTGATTTTGGTATTGACCTGGTTGATATGTTCTTACTAGTTAGCTCGACAATGTGTTGAGCGAAGTGGGATCGAGTCACGGTTGATCTTCATGACTTGAGGATCGTTCGAGTTGTTGCTTTGGGCCTTGGTTGGTATTCCCAAAGGTCCGCGCATCGTTTTATGTTTTGGAGATGTTCTTAGTAATTTGAGCCGACAGGTTACTTTTGCACATTTCATGAACCGGTTGGTCTTTGGGTCGATTTGATTGAGTTATAATTATTTGCAGATGGTATAAATGGAAGCTTGTGAATCATTTGAGAAGATGAAAAGTTAGAAGATAGAATACTTTGTTTTGAGATAGTGCAAAGATGTAGATTCGGTAGGATTCTGCACCGGTTGGACTAAGGTTGGAAGGCTGAGGTTCGGATTAGGGTAGAACCGACAAACTATTTTCAGAAGCCAATCTGTTATGTGGATGATCTGCGGATCTTGTAATTGTGTTGTAAGCATCAATTATATCCTGGACTGCGATCTAGCATGTGGCATGTATAATTCTTTAGATTGTAATAAGATTCATTCATATTGTTTACCAGTTATGTGTTATGTCTTATTACAAGTTGTTCTTTCTACTATTTTTGGCTTCTTGTTGCCGATTACCGGTATATTGTGCATGATTCATGTGTTTAGCTGCAAGGTTGGGTTGTCCTTCATTGGATCTCTCTGCCTTGGCTGCGTCACTACTCCACACATCTACTCTAGTATTAAATACACTTCGTAGTTATCTTATACACTCAAAATTTTCCGTCCAAGAAGGAAAATAAAAAATGATCTTCTTTCGAGCCCCTAAGAAATTTGCCTTGTCAACTTTTCAATCTGGCATCAACCCACATTAAATGTTTTCCTCCTTATACTTTCAACAATGTCTTCTTTCCTTCAACTACCCTCTATCTCAAACATACACAAAATCATCCCGCTAAGATAAGAAATTGAATACATATTTGGTCGTGCATGAAGACTTGATCTTCTATAGCTTTTAAACAAATGGTTGCCACCATTCAATGCACCTTCTTCCATCTTTAGTCATTCTCTGCATTCAAATTACTACATTTAGTAATCTTCACCTGCTCATGGATTCTGATGTGATTTGAATAGTCATTTTATTTTGTGAGATGCCATTAAACGTTACTCTAAATAAAAAACCTATAAAGCAAGCTACCGATCCTTAGACCTTACATGGTGTAGACAAGAGAAAAAGAAGGGAAAGCCAATGAAATGCAATGATTCTTGCACATGATGCCTAGGGAGTGTGATCGTTTGTTTTAATTTCTCAATCGCTAAGAAAAATATCTCAAACTACTCTAAGAGCAAACTAAGTTTCTAAGGCAAGCTTTGCATTATGTGATGGATTACATTGAAATGAAAGTAAATAATTAAATAGAAACTTTATACGAAGTAAATTAGAGACACACAAGCAGTTTCCTTTCTTTTCTTCTTAATTATTTCTAAGATGATCTATATGTTCTCATTCTATCAAGCAAACCACATGCCTTAGTTGTGTGCCCACTGCCCGCATATTACATGTTTGTTAAGACTTGTTTTAATTTGCTTATTCTCGTTGCATATAATGGCTACATGATTGTATGTTTATTCATATATATTAAGTAGTATATAAATTTTCTTTTGGACTATTTTTGTTATTATAAAAGTCAATATATTTACCATTAGACAGGTGTTATTACTTAAGCAGTTACCACATCAAAAACCAGTCCACATGCCTTGCCTATGCTTCCACATTTGACATCTATTTTGTTTACGTTCCTGTCTATGATGCAAATAGCTTGTATTTTGCAACAAACATGTCTCTGGCTTAAAAAAAAATGAATTTATTTTTCTTATGAATTTTTCTGGATTTGATTGTGTGTATTTTTTCCCCCTCAACGTTTTGAATCACACTCCTTAATTCATCATCAGGATGAAAAGAATTCCAAAGACATGAAAAGAATTTAATTTTGTCTATGCTTCCTCATAAATCATTTCAAAGGCTCTTCATAATTTCTTCTGAGAATAAGCTAGCAACAAAGAATATGGTAGAGGAGGTATGGAAATGTCTTATATTATGAAATGTATGCTAGAACCCACAACGACTGACAAGGTTGTAAAGTGGAAAATCGCGGTCGAACCCTAGTTGTTCTCCCCTCTTCCAACTCCGAGGAGAGAGAAGGGAGGTTCGCTAGGATTCGATGGTTTTCACTTAGGGGAGAGACTTTACATTCAAAAGAGGGGTTGAAACTCATAAGATCCAATCCCACACGATGTAAGGTTGGATGCTAAATGAATTTCAAGGGTTAGGAAAGCAAGGCTACCCTCTTTTGTAAAGAAATGTTGTTAGGGAAATTAAGCTAAGCATGCATAGAAAGTCATAAAGATTCGCTTATAAACTGAGTTCGGGTTATAGGATGAAGCTGCGGACCTGGAATTAGCAGTAAAATGTCGATACGGCGCTGTCCTGCAAATTTGAGCAAAAGTTGTCGGGACGATGGCGCCCGGCGCCACGGTCCTCCGAAAAATCCGCGAAACGAAGGGGGATCTGTTCGTCTCTGCACAAGGATTCTAGATCTTCGATTTCAGCCGCGTACCTGCAACCTACACACAGAAAAGAGAAGACGATTGGGGGGTTAGGGATTAGGGGTTTGCCTTTAGGTCAAACCCCGGTTTTGGAATTAACCAAGAAATGAGCAAGAGCTGTAAATGTAAATGACTGTAAAACAAGTACTAATACCTTGTTCTAAGGATGTTGGTATCCTTATGTGCGAAGGTTTAGATGTTGTATGTTGTATGTTGTAGCATGTAGTATATGATCTCCTCTTCAATGGTTGAATCCTTGACTTGAATGCAACACTTGGCCTTGAATGGAGACTTGAGATGATCAATTGCTTGAAGGAATGCTTGAATGCTTGAATGCTTGAGTATAATTTCCATGCCTTTTTCCATCTACCCAAATGAGAGAGGAAAATGTAGTTTATATACTTGTCATTTAGGGCTGATAGACTGATTTTCCCGACCTTAGGCCGACCAGGGAAAGTTAATTTCCAAATTGCAAACAAAAAGACCCGAGCCCCTTAGGAGACCGGGCCCAAAATAGGACCCAGGGACCAGGGCGCTGGGCGCCATGGTCCTGGGGGCCAGGGCGCTGGGCGCCCTGGTCCTGAGGGACCAGGGCGCTGGGCGCTCTGGTCCCACCTCCCGGGACAGCAGAGTGCAAGGAGGTTCAGGCCAGGGTGCTTGAAAAATGCAGTTTTCAGTGTCGTGAGCAAGTTTCAGGGTCTCCATTCAGGTTGCGTGTTGCGTCGCCATCGTGAAGACCGAAATGCAGTCGAAATTGCAAGTGTCGCAATTTTAGGACGCTACAAAGGTATACGAAATTTATTTATGACTTTTTATTGTGTTTAAATATGGTTTTTTTCTATAATACGATATCTTCTTAATTGCAACTCGAGGCCCTTGGACGACTTTGTCAAGCCTTTGTTCAAAGGACAAGCGCATGGGTTTGGGACGCTACTATGACATGCTATCATCCTGTACGGATGAGGTGCAGAGTTCGTACAAAAAGTTCTAAGTGCAATTATGATGCAATAAAAGTACATAAAATAATGAAGCTAAACTAGTAAATGCAATATATGAAATAACCAAGATAAAATAGAAGGAGAAAAGGGAAGGAAATAGATAAACAAAAGGTCCATGCTATGAAGTCTCCCGCAGATTAATCTCCTCTTCACGACAGTGTACCTACACGCATGCAAGAAAGGAAAATGTTGGGGCTTGTGTTTTTGAGCCTGCCTAAGTCAGACCCCCATTTTGGTGTTTCCACCTCCACGAACAACCCAAGAAGCCATGAGAATAATAAAACGATAAAGATAATTAAAAAGATACAATAAGAGATTGGTAAAAGATATTGGAAAATGAAAGAGAGAGTCAAGGAAACTCCCCTTCCATGAACGATTGTTGGAAATGCTAGCATAGAGTGCTTGAAATGATACAACAATAATGATGCTTGTAGAATACTATCCAAATATCACTTCCAAGAGCTTCAACCTGCAAAAGATCATCAATTTTCCAAGAGAATCCCTCCAAATGCCTTTCAAATTGATAGATAAAGGCCCTGGAAGGAAACTAGACGTTGGTGGGCGCATACAAAGGCGTTACCATTCCTTCTTGATGCAGGCATAATGCTCAAACGACCACCTGCGGACTAAATGCTAGCACCTTGCGTGAACGTCTCCGTGTCGCGCTTGTGTCCCTGAAGGTGACAGGTTGATGAAGTTGGTAATTCTTTGGCTAGAGTTTACATGGATGGTCTGAGTGGACAAAAGGACATGATGGTGGATCCTGACCTTCAATGACATGGAGGAAAAGCGTCATTTGTCACACTAATTATAAGGGATAATATTTTTGATATTACAGAGGTTATTCCTATGAAACACAACAAAAAAATTGCTTTACGAATCACTTGTATATTGGTCAATATATTATACATTTTTGTTCTATTTAACTATTACAACATTTAATGCATTTATGATGATTTTATAACATTTATGTGAGAAACAATGCCAATTTTGGTTGCAAAAGAAGCAACATCTATGTGCAAAACATCCCAACAAAAGTAACAGAGAAGACATAAAAAAGAATCAACGTGTATGGTGAAATGGAACTACAACATAAGTGGTACATGTTGCTCTAAATATCTACAAGCACATTTTAAATTTGGCAACCCCATTTACAAAAATGACCCCATTGAATAGAATGAAACAGAAAATATGACTGGGAATGTAGAGCAAAAAAGTTTTCAAAGACAGTCTTGTTGGAAGAAAATCCTATTGACAGGTGTTTTGACACACTCACCAACAGTCAGGTAGTTTATGTGAACACTCACCACCTCTCTTGAAAAGTAGTAAGTTTTGGGAAACTAACTATTCCAAGATCTCTATAGTCGGGTCTCGATGGTGATGGATAGCTCAGTGGCTAATGCGATTGTATCTGTCAAGGGGCCTATTGGTTGAAACAACTTTGAATTACCTTTTTTTTTTGTATTTTCTAATTTAGATTCTCTCAAAATAAACAACAAAAGATAGATCAGGGGAACAAGGAAGTAACAATGAAATCGATACAATAACAACTGAATGATCCACACTGTTAGAATTTTGTAATCCAAATATTATCAATATCACTAAATCAACATTCAAATAATGAGCTCTAGAAAGTATATACAGTCAGACAACTTCACACACCAACGGAAATGAATATCACTCAACCAATAATCACCCTGTCAATTTAATCCTCATATACCATTTACATGTGCAGTATGATTCTTAAAATACTAAATCATCCAAAAGAACTAGTTGTTGATTCAAATGATAGAAGTTACCAGATCACAAAGAACACAACCATATAGAACGAACAAGCCGATCAGACAATCCACAAGCTGCTTTTTGTATTAAACTTCAAAGAGTATCACAAAATCTTCAAAACTTATAAAAATCTGCATAAAACCTCTTATGGAATCTCTAAAATGGACCTCAAATCATCAATTTGTGGACCATTACAATGAATCAAAATCTCTAATTTATAGAGTTTCATGTCCTAAATTATAGGAATTAAAGCTATCTAAATTAAGTGCTACAAAAACAAAGAGTCACAATTGACATACAAGTCTTTGCCTTAAACTCTAGTGAAACTACTAATCAACTATCACTACGAAACGTGTGTTCCCAAAATTGGCCATTACAACCATGCAAAATTTTCCCAAAAACTAAAGTTGATGTTACACAGCAATTGAACTCTCAACTCTAGTGGCAACTAAAAACATCTTCAAAAAGCTCTCAAACTTGCATGTATGGTAACTATGTGTTCATCATTTACTTCTTTTTATAGCTCTTGTAGATACTAATAAAACATGCAACTGTATCTATAGGAGGATCAACAACATACGAAACACAGAACTCAGACTTCTTTAAAATTTTCTTTACCTACTCCCATCTACTGACCAACTTATCATTTACTCCTTTCGCATGTATACACTGAGAAGTCAAAAATGAGTATCTATCCATTAACTCTGAATTAAACTCCAATGTAGGTGCAAAATGATGAGCTGCATACTGATCCCATTGATCCAGCACTATACCTTCCTTCACACATTCATCTTTCAAAATATCATGACCATATGCCCCTAATAGATTCTTCACAAAATCCTCCTATTTACCAAGCAATTTCAAAAGAGGAACATGTGCCTCCAATATCTTTGACTAACATTGCTCAAGAACTTCTATCTTAAATTCTATTATAAAAATGCAAGATTGTAAACTACCAAAATTGTCTCTTCCTAACAAATCTTCATTCATAATCACTTCTTCACCCAAGGACAATATTTTATTCAAATTTCTACATTGCTTGGCGAAGTCTTTGATCCTCACTTCCCAATTTGCTGAACAATCCCTTATTGCTTTCTCCATTTTGAGGATCTTTTCATAAATACATGTTGTATGTTATAGGAAAAGTCTTATCTTTGAAACATTCTCTTTCGCCCAAGACTTTGTAGTGATAGCTAGTTTCCTTATTTCAATCAAAGTTCTTACATCACCCTCTGTCAGCGATGATGTGGAAGGCAAAGTGTCATCTATTCTTGAATCCAAAGGCTTCCCCATTTCCACACGTAATTATTTATACAAATTTAATTGTGTTTTTACCTGTATTTGGGAATTATGCTCTTTCTCCATTCTACTCCTTACTGTGCTAGTAGAAAACTCTAAAGTATCAATCTCTCCCCACTTTTTTTGCTTTCCCAGCCTGACCTATGACACTTTGTATTTTGAAGGTCCCTCTCCTTTTGTCTCCATAGGAGCTACAATATCAGCAATTACTTCACTAGAGCCAGTTCTAGACAAATGATGAATTGTTTTAGCCTTCTTTGTTTTCTTTGGTTCCTCTCGAATGGACTATTGCAATGTGAGTTTAGGCAGCACTACTTTTTGTTTCTTATGAAAAGTGAAGGTTAGCTATTGTGGTGCTCCCTCATCTTTGCTCCCTTCTTTGATTGTTATTTGTATAGTCACCCTTCCAGCTTCATGTAACAGCTCTTCCTCATTTTTCTCTTCTTCTTCAACTTGTGTATCTAGAGGAGCTTGAACTTCTTCCTGAGTAGGAAGCACTTGTATAGCAAGTTGTTGTTATTGTTTTTGTTGAAGCACTTATTGAGCCAAGTTTGTCTATAGAGCACCATCAGTATCAAGTTGTTGTTGATATTCTTCTAACTTCTCGCTCACTTGCTCATTGAAGTCCTTAGTTGGCTCTTGACTTTGTTGGTCCTTATCTCCACTTGCTATATCTCTCAACAAATTTTCTACATCTTGTGGAGTAAGGACCAACCTTTCATCATGCTCTTCAACTTGTTTTTGCTCAATTTCCTCTTCTTTATCCTGTTGCTGCCCCTGCAGACCCTGATCATCTACATCCATAGGAGTTACCTATGAAAGTTTTGATACTTTTCATATGACACGCTCCTTTCATTTCTCCGCACTAGAAGGAGTCATTCTCTTTCTCTTCTTTTGTCTACATTCTTTGGTGTTGGCTCAACCTCCTCTTGGTCTGAGTCGGGCTCCACATTATGAATAGTTATTATTTCAGTTGTAGGAGTCATGGTAGGTGCAGGCATCTGTGAAGCAATAGAATATGGAGTAATAATCGATGCAGCCAATGGTGGAGGTGGTGTTGAAATAGTTGCAGCAACAGACGCAGTTGATGTGGTGGTTGGTGTTGTTGTGGTAGTAGTAATAGCATGGTAGTAGGAGTAGTTGTTGTTGTAGCAGCAGTGGAGGCACTAGAGGGTTGAGCCTCTTGAGAAGGTTGTTCTGTTGTTGCTATAACACCCTCAATAGAAGGCCTAACGGGATGAATATCTGCTTGTGGTTTGGCCCTTAGGCCCGCTGTAATCCCCAAACTTACCTGTTTCGCTCGATATTCTGCTTCTTTCATTTTCTCAGCTACTTTCTGCTTCAGTTCTTGTGTAGTCAAAGGAATCTCAGCTTTCTCATCAGGATCTGTAGAGGTATTCTTTCTCGAATCTGATCTAGTTCTTCTCATATACTCCTTATGTACCCTAGATTGGGGATTATCAATTGGGATATTCTTTTGTTTGACTTTGGAAGCAGCTAGTTTAATCCTCAAACTTAACCACTTTCTTATTCTATCCATTATCGCTTGAGAAATTATATCAATATCTACCACCTCTTGCTGTGACCATCTAATTGGAGGGAGCGACCTCTTATCTATCCATGTCTCCTTATACATTGGATCTAACAAAATACCATCATCATGCAATTGTTTGGGTATATTAGTTTCAATACCAAAATCTCTTATTTGTGGAACAATGAGGCGATGACAATATTTCTCCCTTGCCTCAAAGATATCCTGAAGATTGGCCCAAAAATCTTCTAAGGTAGGCTGATGTCCTTCATATACCTTTAGCATTAGTCCTTTTAATTTGTTATATGGATCATAAAATTGTCTTGAATAATTAAAAGTCTTTAGCTATAGATCTTGAAATTCTTGCTCGGCAGCCTTTGCCACATGAATTTTCTGACATGAAAAGTATGATAAATTCAAGGGGAAGTCTTCACCTGTAACCCCTATCTTATGTCTTGATGATAGTTAGTTTTGCATGTGCACCATCTATCTTGCGCGCTCCAACAAAATCACTCTATCTGTATAGTATCTAGGTAGCAAAAACGGTTCTCTAGTGAACCCACTTACTCTCAAATAAGTAGATCGAGAGTTTTGTATAAACCAACACCCCCAGTTCTTTACCAGCTTCATTGCCTCCTTTCTTAGCCTAAATTTGGTATCTCCTATTAACCTCATAATAACATGAAACAAGAATGTGTCATTGATTCTCTTGTAATGTAACCTGGATTCTTTCAATGTTAATTGTGTATAATACTCCCATA
The DNA here is from genome assembly GCF_030272615.1 of Cryptomeria japonica. Taxonomy (NCBI): domain Eukaryota; kingdom Viridiplantae; phylum Streptophyta; class Pinopsida; order Cupressales; family Cupressaceae; genus Cryptomeria; species Cryptomeria japonica. Next base: position 743,389,922 of record NC_081409.1, read on the forward strand.
TGACATTATATCCTTCTTCTTCACCTAATTTGCCCTCGGTCTGCAGCCCTAAAAATTGACCTGATCTAGCTACAACCCAAATAATATAGGACGTGAAGAAAAATTTATTCATATTATGCACTTCTCTAAGCTAGTCTTTGATGTTATTTGACAAAATTTGAGCTCAGTCATAATATTGTTGTCCATCCAAAATTGTTAGCATGAATGAGAACATCCATGGTTGAAAGTGTCTACATGCAGGTTTACCGAATGCCTTGTTAAGCATTATGATTAAATCTCTTTGTGGTTCTTTGAAATCCTGCCTCAAAATTTCATTTGCTTTCAAGTTTGTCTTTCTCTCCTCCTCAAGCCATTCTTCATTCATTCTTTTCTTGCATTTTCTCATATTTTGGTTCCATTCTCTTTCACCAATTTGTTCCCCTTCAACTAATACATTCCTCCTAGTGGGAATCTGAAACACCAAGGCCAACATATTCGGCAATAAGTCAATCACCGGTCTCCCATCAGCATCTACACATTTCCTGGTGTCAAGGTTATAAAATTGTGCAAATTTCATTATGAATTCAAGCGCTTGTATTGACTGTGGGAAAACAGTCGCCTCTACCAAACTAGATCTCTTGATCCTCCGGTACTCCACATTTAGTCCTAATTTCTCCAGTTGTCTTTCTATATCCTCGAGCTCTATGTGCCCGATCTTTGTGTTTGTGATCCATTGGATAGTATCCTCTAGCTTTGAAGCATATGTTCGCCCCTGGTACTGATATTTCATCATGATAGGCATATTTTTTATATCCTTTGTCTTTTGAGAAGATTCCATCAAACAAAGATAAGCCTATAAAATAAACCAATCCAACATTAAATACTACTCAAAGAAAAGTTACTGCAAAAACTGCTCACCTCGGGACTCCGAGATCCCGAGTTTTCGAGGTGATAAAACACAAAAAACCATAAAGAAAAACCCGGGAGTCCGAGGTCTCAAGCTAAAACCGCTAATAGAACTAACAAACTTGGAACCCTGAAGTACCGGGATCTTGAACTTGCCAAAAAACACAAAAGAAGACCACTTTGGGAACTCAGGAACGTGGGTTTCCGAAGTGGTGAAACCCTGTCAATGAAAAAAAACCTGAGACTTCGAGGTCCCGAAGTTCTGGGGTGGGACTCTAAAATGCAACATGAAACTTCGAGAAACTGAAGTCCCAGTAAACTACAGAAATGGAACAGAAAAAGGAGCTCGGGATCCCGGGACTACGGGGTTCTGAGTTGAAAAGACATGCCAAAATAAACTAACTTGGAAACTTGGGGACCCAGGTTTCCAAATTATTGAGACCTAAGACCTAAGACCTAAGACCTATGACTACCATTTCGGGAACTCAGGAACCCGAGTTTCCAAGTGGTAGGAAACAAACGACAAACCCTAAGACCTATCATTTCGGGAACTCGGGAACCCAAGTTTCTGAAATAACATGAAAGCTAAAACCCCTAACCCGGATCTTCGGGATCCCAAGATTCCGAGGCTAGGGTATAAAACTGAAAACTAAAGAAAAACAAAAAATCAAGCAAATATTAAGAAATCAAAACTAAAAAAAGTGAAATCTAACCTAAAACACATGCAAATCTGAACAAGGAAGGCAATAAATCCACCTACCTGGCACTAAAAATGCAGGCGGTGCTTGATCAGGAGCACAAGAATGTGAAGACGCGATGTTAGAACTCTGGATTCGAATGACCAAGTGCACAAATGAGCTCAAAAATGACCAACCCTATTTATACCCTCAATCAAGCACTACATTAAATGCAACTTCGAGGACTTGGGGATCCGAGTTTCCGAAGTGGAACATAGACAACAAGCTCGGAACCTCAGGGTTCTGGGCCACGAACAAACAAAACAGACAACCAAACTGAGAGTATGGGAACCCGAACCTCTAGGGTGATAACTCCCAAGACAAACAATCACTTCGAGAGTCCAGGAACTCGGACTTCCAAAGTGATGTTCTAAAACAAAACAAAAACAAACTCAGGAGTTTGGGAAACTGAACTTCCGAAGAAAACACTCAAAACTAACCAAAGGTCACCTTGGGAATTTGGGATCCTGAATTCCTAAGGTGGCCAAAACAAAAACTAAAAACAAAGGAAAACTAACTAAAAAGGACAAAAACCCCCAAAAAAAAGGGGGACCCGTATTTTCGTGGGAATGAAAATGATGGGACTAGATATGTAGGGCATAACAAATCCCTTACCAAAACCCAAAATAAGTAAACATGGTTGAAATCCATCCCTAGATTAAAATGGCATCTAGAGGTTTTGGAAATTAAACTGATTGAGACAAAAAGATTATCTACAAAAGCATTCACTCTCCTGCCCCAAACAAAATATCTCCTTTGGGGTACACCATAATGTTAAAAAGTAAGATCATAAGCTGTCACATGATGGTAATATTTAATCTTAGTAACTACATGGTTTTCATACCTACGGTATATGGCCCAGATTCAGATTCCAAAAGAAATGATTCATAAAAGGCTTTTAAATTATAGAAAGCCTGTATAAATGTGAAGAGGGGAAAACAGATTTGAAGGTCAAATGATCAAAACATAATGAAATAAACATGCAGAATTCTAAAATATCATTAAAAGACCATTTCACCTTGCTATTTTACCTTCTCCTTCGGATTGAGCTTGATGAAGTGAAGGCGCCCCTTGATAATGCTCCACTTGATGTGCTCCTTTGATTGTTGGATGTGGATGGCTCTCCAATGTTGTGCACAAATGGAATGGATTTGAAAAATGATAAGGATGAGATGATGAAGTTGCCAAGATGATTTCCTAGGCTTAAAAGGGTAGCATAAACTTACTAGATTTCAAGATGTTTTGAATGAAGGGATGGAGCCCTATTTTATAGGAAGAAGAGAGGAAAATAAATGGCTAGGATGAATTTGAGATGAAGGGCTAAGATTTACTTGTGAGCTCACACAAGGTCCAAGAGAGGGTGTGAAGACCAAGAAATATGCCTTAAAGGCATTTTGTATCTCCACACTCCACAAGATGCATTGGAGGAATTAAAAATTCTCCAAAAAAGGATATCATGGGGATTGGAGGAATAAAAAGGAATTAAAAATTCCTTGGGAGAGGGGATGCCTAGAGGAATGTGTGATTTCGAAAATTTTACATTCACCTAGGAAAAGAGCATTTAAAGATAGTAGCTGGATGAAAAGGACAAAGAGTGTGGCTAATCATGATGATTAACCATTAACGACAAATTAGGAGGGGGATTAGAGGAAATGTTAGGTGGGATTAATATTTGTATGAGAATTTAACTAGGAGAGAGAATGAGTGGAGGGAATAAAAAGTTAGAAGAATAATGTTAAGTGAGTTTAGGGAGTTTCTAGAAGAATGAATTAAGAAGATGATTTGTAGGAATCATGTAGGTTAACTAATTAATTGAAATTAATTAGCTAAGAGGAAGATTTGTGAGGATTTTATTTTTTTAGAAGAATAAAGAAAGGGATTGATTTATTAAATCAATCAATCATATGCTATAATGACAATATTAATTATATTTAATTAATATTGAGAGGAATTTGAATTAACATAATTAATTAATTAATTATGTGAGGAATAATTAAAATAATTATTTTTAAGTGTCTACATTTTGCCCCTCTTTGAAGCGAGGTGTGATGACACATTGATTCAAAGAATAGTCTTGTTTTGATGTTGATATTGGTTTGATAGGATGCCCTGACTCTTGATTGATAGATTATGGTATGGTGATGCCCCCTCGGGAGATCAATTGAAGTATTTGATCTTTGGAGTTTTGCGAAATTGATATCCCGATAGATTTGATTTGATTCGATTGATAAGATCTAGATTCAGTCTGGTTTCAAGAAGAATTCATCCTGTATAAGACAAAGATGATCAAAGTGTCTGGTTTCAGGAAGGATACATCCTGTATAAGACATGACTGATCACAATGTCTGGTTTCAGGAAGGATTAATCATGTATAAGACATGATCAGATCACAACATCTGGTTTCAGGAAGGATTCATCCTGTATAAGACATGATCAGAGTGTCTGGTTTCAGGAAGGATACATCCTGTATAAGACATGACTGATCACAACGTCTGGTTTCAGGAAGGATTCATCCTGTATGAGACATGATCAAATCACAATGTCTGGTTTCAGGAAGGATTCATCCTGTATAAGACATGATTGATCACAACGTCTGGTTTCAGGAAGGATTCATCCTCTATAAGACATGATCAGATCACGACATCTGGTTTCAGGAAGGATACATCCTGTATAAGAAATGACTGATCACAACGTCTGGTTTTAGGAAGGATTCATCCTATATAAGACATGATCAGATCACAATATCTGGTTTCAGGAAGGATTTTCCTATATAAGACATGATCAGAGCGTTTGGTTTCAGGAAGGATACATCCTGTATAAGACATGACTGATCACAACGTCTGGTTTCAGGAAGGATTCATCCTGTATAAGACATGATCAGATCACAATGTCTGGTTTTAGGAAGGATTCATCTTGTATAAGACATGATCAGAGCGTCTGATTTTAGGAAGGATACATCTTGTATAAGACATGATCGATCACAACGTCTGGTTTCAAGAAGGATTCATCCTGTATAAGACATGATTGATCACAACGTCTGGTTTCAGGAAAGATTCATCCTGTATAAGACATGATTGGAGCATCTGGTTTCAAGAAGGATACATCCTGTATAAGACATGATCGATCACAACGTTTGGTTTCAAGAAGGATTCATCTTGTATAAGACATGATCGATCACAACGTTTGGTTTCAGGAAGGATTCATCCTATATAAGACATGATCGGATAAATGAGGAATAAATATGAAGCAGTCGTGAGGTATTTGGAAAGAAGAATACGAGATGCGAGACCACGGAGGTAAATGGGGGCAATTGAGAACTCCATGGGATTATTGAGTTTAGGATTTGATGGAATGATGGTGAGATTTTGTGCACAACAAATATGGAGAGCCAACCTAGTTTGATGTTGCCCTGAGTGACTTGCACCACTGATTATAGAAATTAGGATGCCATGAGAAACCCAGGGCGTGGACTGACTCTGTAGACAAATGGGAATTTCTTGCACACAACAATGCAAGTGTTAAGAAACACTAATACAAAATTGTGGGTTCGTGCAAGGAAACCATCAAACACACCGATACCTCTTGTACACGAGAAGGTAAGTGTTGGTAAACACTAGTACCAGGTCGTCGGTTTATACAAGAAGAATCCAAAACATTCCATACTATGAAATATGCCCCAGTATGCGCCTATCATAACGTACCTGGATATGAAAGAATCCAGGTAGTCATAAATAGTGGCAGTCATAGGACAAAAGATGCAAGTCTATATGAAAAGATCTAACAAAATCTAACAAGTCTCTTCCTTGTGACCAAATGATACCTCTTGCCAAGAGTAGAACTAGGATGGAGGATTAGGTTGCCAAGCGAGGGAAGGAGTCATCCTTAGGGCAAAGTGGGCTTTTGGATTAGGCAAGTGATTTAATCTGTGCAGATGCGGATTAGCTATATTTAGATCTTAGAAATCTGTGCAGATGCGGATGCCCCCACAAGTTTGTCGACAGGTACAATGTTGGAGACCCATTCAGCATAATCTATTGGTTTGATTAATTCTGCGTCTAACAACTTTTGGAGTTAAATACAATGTGTTGCTGGGTAGCAAGGTTTCCAATGAGAGTTTGGAATTGGGTGGCATTGATGTTATTAGGAACACGTGATTGGAGAAGGGCTTGTTCCAAAATTTCTTTATGGACCGGGGAAGTCTTGAGAAGTTCCAAAATGGAGATCTACGCAGGTGTCTTCCCAAGTTGATCAAGGAGGTCATATCGGCGGGTGGAAGACATGGGTGGGGGGTTTGGTGGGGGAGGAACTCCTTGGATGGTGACTCTTCCTCGGCGTGTAGTTGCATTGCAGTCATTCTGGAAATGGGAGGTGGAAGGCGTGGTGCCTTGAATGACTATCCTAGTAGGATTTGGTCTGCTTTGGGAAGATGGAGAATTGACTGCTTGGATGGTTATGACATTGAAATGATTGTCTATAGGTTCAATGCGACCTACTAAAAAATCAAAACCAGTTATGTGATTAGCGCAATCATAACCCATTGCATTAGATGATGAGCCTTTTCCTTTATCATGATTCGGGAAGGGTTCCTGGTACATTTTGAGTTTGTCATTGTTATTACCAAGTTTTGTATTTGCTATCTCAATCTCACCTCTATCAATGAGATCTTGTATGTAGATCTTCAGTTTCATACACTTTCGTGTATCATGTCCCTTGATACGATGGTATTCACAATACTCATTTTCATTATACCATCTTGGTTTAGGTTGATTGGGGTCAAACGGGCGAGTGTTGGAAAAACCACTATACCTGCTTGGACAAGTTTTTGAAACACCACTTCAATAGGCTCAGCCAGAGGAGTGAAATCTCTTGGAGTCCTATTATTCGATCGGGGTGGTTGTCCCTAGATTGAGAAGAGCATTTAAATCTAGTGGCTGGATGAAAAGGACAAAGAGTTGACTTTGTGGCTAATCATGATGATTAACCATTAACGACTCATTAGGAGGGGGATTAGAGGAAATGTTAGGTGGGATTAATATTTTTAGAAGAATTTGACTAGGAGAGAGAATGAGTGGAGGGAATAAAACATTAGAAGAATAATGTTAATTGAGTTTAGGGAGTTTCTAGAAGAATGAATTAAGAAGATGATTTGTAGGAATCATGTAAGTTAACTAATTAATTGAAATTAATTAGCTAAGAGGAAGATTTGTGAGGATTTGATTTTTTTAGATGAAATAAAGAAAGGGATTGATTTATTAAATAAATCAATCATATGCTATAGTGACAATATTAATTATATTTAATTAATATTGAGAGGAATTTAAATTAACATAATTAATTAATTAATTATGCGAGGAATTAAAAATAATTAAAATAATTATTTTTAAGTGTCTACATTTTGCCCCTCTTTGAAGTGAGGAGTGATGACACATTGATTCAAAGAATAATCTTGTTTTGATGCTGATATTGGTTTGATAGGATGCCCCAACTCTTGATTGATAGATTATGGTATGGTGATGCCCCCTCGAGAGATCAATTGAGGTATTTGATCTTTGGAGTTTTGTGAAATTGATTTCCCGGTAGATTTGATTTGATTCGATTGATAAGATCTAGATTCAGTCTAGTTTCAAGAAGAATTCATCCTGTATAAGACAAAGATGATCAAAGTGTCTAGTTTCAGGAAGGATTCATCCTGTATAAGACATGATTGATCACAATATCTGGTTTCAGGAAGGATTCATCCTGTATAAGACATGATTAGAGTGTCTGGTTTCAGGAGGGATACATCCTGTATAAGACATGACTGATCACAACGTCTGGTTTCAGGAAGGATTCATCATGTATAAGACATGATCGGAGTGTCTGGTTTCAAGAAGGATACATCCTGTATAAGACATGACTAATCACAATGTTTGGTTTCAGGAAGGATTCATCTTGTATAAGACATGATCAGATCACAACGTCTGGTTTCAGGAAGGATTCATCCTATATAAGACATGATCGGAGTGTCTGGTTTCAGGAAGGATACATCTTGTATAAGACATGACTGATCACAACGTCTGGTTTCAGGAAGGATTCATCCTGTATAAGACATGATCAGATCACAACGTCTGGTTTCAGGAAGGATTCATCTTGTATAACACATGACCGGAGTGTCTGGTTTCAGGAAGGATACATCTTGTATAAGACATGACCGGAGTGTCTGGTTTCAGGAAGGATACATCTTGTATAAGACATGACTGATCACAACGTCTGGTTTCAGGAAGGATTCATCCTGTATAAGACATGATCAAATCACAACGTCTAGTTTCAAGAAGGATTCATCCTGTATAAGACATGATCGAAGTGTCTGGTTTCAGGAAGGATACATCCTATATAAGACATGAATCAGAATCAGAATTGATTATGTGAGGAAAAAAATAGAGGAAGAAAAATTATGGTGGAAGGGATAGATGAGGAACAAATAAGAAGCAGTTGTGAGGTATTTGGAAAGAAGAATACGAGATGCGAGACTGCAGAGGAAAATGGGGGCAATTGAGAACTCCATGGGATTATTGAGTTTAGGATTTGATGGAATGATGGTGAGATTTTGTGCACAATAAATGTGGAGAGCCAACCTAGTTTGATGTTGCCTTGAGTGACTTGCACCATTGATTATAGAAATCAGGATGCCATGAGAAATGCAGGGCGTGGACTGACTCTGTAGACAAATGGGAATTTCTTGCACACAACAATGCAAGTGTTAAGAAACACTAATACAAAATTGTGGGTTCGTGCAAGGAAACCCTCAAACACACCGATACCTCTTGTACACGAGAAGGTAAGTATTGATAAACACTAGTACCAGGTCATCGGTTTATACAAGAAGGATCTAAAACATGCCATACTATGAAATATGCCCCAGTATGCGCCTATCATAACATACCTGGATATGAAAGAATCCAGGCAGTCGTAAATAGTGGCAGTCGTAGCGCAAAAGATGCAAGTCTATATGAAAAGATCTAACAAAATCTAACAAGTCTCTTCCTTATGACCAAATGATACCTCTTGCCAAGAGTAGAACTAGGATGGAGGATTAGGTTGCCAGGCAAGGGAAGGAGACATCCTTAGGGCAAAGTGAGCTTTTGGATTAGGCAAGCAATTTAATTTGTGCAGATGCGGATTAGCTATATTTAGATCTCAAAAATCTATGCTAATGCAGATGCGCCCAACAAGTTTTCCGACAGGTACAATGTTGGAGGCCCATTCAGCATAATCTATTGGTTTGATAAATTCTGCGTCTAACATCTTTTGGAGTTAAATACAATGTGTTGCTGGGCAGCAAGGTTTCCAATGAGGGCTTGGAATTAGGTGGCGTTGATGTTATCAGGAACGCGTGATTGGAGAAGGGCTTGTTCCAGAATTTATTTATGGACTGGGGAAGTCTTGAGAAGTTCCAAAATGGAGATTTGCGCATGTGTCTTCCCAAGTTGATCGAGGAGGTCATATCGACGGGTGGAAGACATGGATGGGGGGTTTGGTGGGGGAGGGACTCCTTGGATGGTGACTCTTCCTCAACATGTAGTTGCATTGTAGTCATTCTGGAAATGGGAGGTGGAAGGCACAACGCCTTGAATGACTATCCGAGCAGGATTTGGTCTACTTTGGGAAGAAGGAGAATTAACTCCTTGGATGGTTATGACATTGACATGATTGTCTATAGGTTCAAGGCGACCTACTAAAAAATCAAAACCGTTCATGTGATTAGCGTAGTCATAACCCATTGCATTAGATGATGAGCCTTTTCCTTTATCATGCTTCAGAAAGGGTTCCTGGTACATTTTGAGTTTTTCATTATTATTACTAGGTTTTGTATTTGCTATCTCAATCTCACCTCTATCAATGAGATCTTGTATGTAGATCTTCAGTTTCATACACTTTAGTGTATCATGTCCCTTGATATGATGGTATTCACAATACTCATTTTCATTATACCATCTTGGTTTAGGTTTATTGGGGTCAAACGGGCGAGTGATTGGAAAAACCACTAAACCTGCTTGTACAAGTTTTTGAAACACCAGTTCAATAAGCTCAGCCAGAGGAGTGAAATCTCTTGGAGTCTTGTTATTCGATCGGGGTGGTCATCCCTGGATTGAGACATTGTTGTGAGGTTTCTAGGATTGATTTTGGTTGTTGAATTGATGATTGTTGGTGGTGGATTTTGGGGGAGCGGCCACGGTTTGGACTCGCTTTGCATCAGTTATACCATCATTGACCACATTTTTGTTTTTAGACCAGAATTTTGGCTTGGTGTTATAATAAGAGGAAGAACTTTGTGTTGATTTTTGGTAATGTTTCAAAGTTCCTTCCTCCAACAAGACACGTTCGAGGGTGAGGTCCTTATCTATCAATTTTTGGAAGGATTTGATACATTGAGATATTAAAGGTCTTGAAAGTTCAAGCACGAAGTTCTTTTGGAATAGCTCAATTTGATGTTGTTCTGGCACGTCTCACTGGAATTTCTTGATAAGATGTCGCCATCTTTGTAGGAAATTGGTGAAGGTTTCTCCGGGCTTTTGTTTTGTATTACATAAGTCCATCATGGATACATCATTACCCACGTTGTATGCATAGTGGGCCACAAATTTTTCTGCCAAGTCTGGAAAAAAGACAATGGAACCTCGTGGTAAAGATAAGAACCATGCCAAGGCGTCTCCTGTGAGACTCTTGGGAAAGAGTCTGCAAAGATAAAGGTCACTATAGGAGACTTCTTGGCATAAGATGTGGAATTCTCGGACATGGTCACAGGGATCTCCTTTGCCTTCATACTTGGTGAATTTAGGGATCTCAAATCCTGAGGGATATGGTGCAACTGATATAGATGGGTCGTAAGGACAAGGGAAAAACTCTTCGAACGAGTAAGTTTTCCTTTTATTAGTCCTTTGTTTCATGTCCTTGATGATATTCTTCATGTCTTGAATTTCCTTGATGAGGTCTTGTTGTGGACTTTGATATTGATGAATTGTATTTGCCCCAAGAATTGGATGAACTAAAGAAGGTGCACCACCACCAATATATTGATATGATGAGGAGGTGGGAACGTGGGATGTGATGATCGATGTCGCTGGGGTTTGAGGGATAGTTGGTTGCAGTCCGCCAACTATTGTGATGGGATTGAATACGGCCCAGATAAAATTTGCGACATTGTTGGGAGGAAGGGAAGTTTGTGGAATAGAAATTTGTAGTTGAATTAAAGAAGGTGGTATAGAAGTTTGTTGGAGAATGGATGAGATCAGATTTGATAGTGGTATGGATGGTAAGGAGGAAGAAGGTGGGATGGAGACCACGGTGGGAGGTACTGCGGGTGGCATTGATTGAGCTTGGATGATTGATGGGGTTGCAATTCATTAAGTTTGAATAGTAGGTGTAGCACTTTGTGTGGGAGCGAAGTCTCCTTGTGGTTGTTGGGTGAGAGCGGATCTATTAAATTCAGGCGGAAGTTGAGCTCCATGTTCAAGGAGAGTTTTTAGAATTGTAGTAGGATTGTGTTTAATAAACTTTTCCATCATCTCGGTTATAAGAATCCGCTAGGAAAGTTTTCACTTCCGGACAAAGTTCATCTTGGTTAACCATGTCAAGATTTTGACTTTGATCTTGATTGCTAGGTTGCCCACTTTGTGTATGATCTTGCGTGGGATCTTCATGTAGGACACCAATGTCCGGCATGCAATATTGTTGTTCAGCCATCTTTTTCTTTTGGGATCGAGTTGCGACCATACATGATATTTGTGATGAAAGGACTTAAGAAATTTGTGATGAAAGGACTTAGGAAATTTGAGGATGATTGATGGAGGAGGTATAGTTTTAGAAGAAACTTGATGACTAGGTTGTCTTTGGTATGAACATGAAGGATCGATTCGAATGACAAGTTGTATGAAGGGATACGACCACCCTGATTTGGATGATAGTTGGTGTTTCAAAGGACAAACTTGAATGTTGATGGAGATGACGGACTCTTAGCTTCTCTCTTAGGCTTATGAAATATGGGATAGATAGAGCTTTGATGCAAATTTTGGACTTTGTGTGGGTAATGACTTGGACAATTGTTTGTCTTGACAAATGTTTTTGCAAAGTGTTTGGGGATAGTGATGTGTTTTTAGTCTACTCTTGGCAAGTATGTATCAAACAAAGCAAACACAGTGATCAAATGCATATTATATCAAAGACACTCATGCTCATATACAACATTCTTAAGGCTAGCAAGGACAATAGTCATTGAATCCCAATTGGTTTCCCATCTACGCTTACCTAGAGCGGACACTTAGATGCTTGACCCCACTGGCTCCCCTCCACGACACTCACTTCTCGGGGCAGCCAAGCATCAATTCCCATGAAAACTCTTCATGGCGAACTTTGTGTCTCTACTAAGGGCCGTAAGAATATGGGCCGCTTCAGAGGTCCGACCTCCTGCACCAATGACTAGAAGGTTTTTTGCCACTATGAACAAGGTGTTTAGTAAGTCTTCCTATTAGAAGCTACCCTTCGAAGTTGCGCAAGCGCAATTGAGGCCTATAGCCCAACGAAGCACCAAGAACTTAGTAGTCACGCAAGCGTGATTGAGATCTCTAGGATCCTACTAAGCACCCAACGTGAGAGTGAACTCTTATATAGCCCCAAACATTAACCCTTTCGTAGTCAATGGCCTATTTATTATAGTGAGTTGAGAACCCCAGGTCCGAGTGCACTCACTTGGGTCGTTCCCCTCTTACCTTCTCAAAGAGCAAGTTGGGAGGGCAGGCCCGCTAGAGGTAAACACACAATCAAACAAGAAAAGGTTAGAGGGCCTGGATTTCTAATCGTCTAGTAAGATGAGAGCATACTTTCCTACCTTTACGCTTTTCGTAAAGACACATAAGACAATGGTTCATTCCATTTTAATTAATATCTAGGTGCCTAGTTTAAATAAATGCATAATATTTGGTTGGATCAGCTAGGCAACCTACAAAACAACTTGATTAGTAGTTTTGAAAAATGGAGTCTTCAACAAGCGTCTTGCAAAACAACTTGATTAGTAGTTTGAAAAAAATGGAGTCTTCAACAAGCGTCCTGCAAAACAACTTGATTAGTAGTTTGAAAAAAATGGAGTCTTCAACAAGCGTCCTGCAAAACAATTTGACTAGTTTGGAAAAATAGAGTCTTCAACAAGCGTCCTGTAAAAAACAACAAAATGACAAAAAATATTAATTTTTTTGATTTTTTGGGAATGAATAGAAAAACATGAATAAAAACTTTTTTACTAATGACAAATGTGGATTTGAAGAAAGTTTTGATGGGTAAATGGGGTTTTACTAGGTTTTTGTCATTTTTCAAGGGATAGGCAAGAGAAAAATGAGGATTTTGGAGGAGAGATGAAGGAATGGGAAAATTTGTCAAAGAGGGGCAAAGAAGCAAAAGTTGGAGATGGATACTATGCGAAAAATTTGGAGGTGATTGGATAAAAGGGGAAGAAGTTATGGCAAACCCTAAAAATAGAGAAATATCGGATTTAGGTTTCAAAAAGTGGATTTTTGGGATAAGGCCCCAAAGGAAGAAAATGTGGAAAATGGCAATGCAGAGAATCTGGTGGAGTTTGGAGGAAAATAGAGTCAAGATAAAGAAGATATGGTGAAAAAACAGAATTTTTTATTTTTTTTTCAAACCTTAGATTTAACAGAGCAGACAAAAACCCTAGATTTAACAGAGCAGAAACCCTAAATTTAACATAATAAAAAAAAATGTCAAAGGTCCGGATTTCTAATCGTCTAGATAGACAAGAGCATAATATCCTACTTTCACACTTTCCTGCGGATAGACATATTATATTTAAACAGAGCAGATAACAAGAAATGAAAAAAAAATAAAAAAATGCAGACAACAGTTAGCGCCTAAAAATTTCAAACAGATTAACAGAGCAGACAGTAGCACTAAACAGATAGAAAAGTGTCAAAGGTCTGGATTTCTGATTGTCTAGATAAACAAGAGCATACTATCCTATTTTCACACTTTCTTGCAGTCAGAGCATACAATCGCGCTAAACAGAATAGAAAAGTGAAAGGTCTAGATTTCTGATTGTATATATAGACAAGAGCATACTCTCTTACTTTCACACAGATTATAATTAAACAGAGCAGATAACAGAGCAAATAACAGATCAGATAACAGGAATTCAAATTCCCACAAAAAAACTCGCACTAATCACAGAGCTATCATGCTGAAACAGAAACAGAAACATAAAAAGAACAGAAACAAAAACAAAAACGAAACAGAAACAGAAAAGAAGCTATTGCGCAGAAATACAGAGCCGCTATTCTAGAACCTGCAAAAAAGTTTTGTTTTTTTTCTGTAGTCGCGCTATTCTAGAACCTGCGTCTCACAACTCACAAAAACCTTTAAAAAAAACATTAGTTCTTAGGGACGTGGGTCCCACCGAGTGTGCCAAAATGAAGAGGGGAAAATAGATTTAAAGGTCAAATGATCAAAACATAACGAAATAAACATGCAGAATGCTAAAATATCATTAAAAGATCATTTCACCTTGCTATTTTACCTTCTCCTTCGGATTGAGCTTGATGAAGTGAAGACACCTCTTGATAATGTTCCACTTGATGTGCTCCTTTGATTGTTGGATGTGGATGGCTCTCCAATGTTGCGCACAAATGGAATGGATTTGAAAAATGATAAGGATGAGATGATCAAGTTGCCAAGATGATTTCCTGGGCTCAAAAGGGTAGCATAAACTTACTGGATTTCAAGATGTTTTGAATGAAGGGATGGAGCCCTATTTTATAGGAAGAAGAGAAGAAAATGAATGGCTAGGATGAATTCGAGATGAAGGGCTAAGATTTACTTGCAAGCTCACACAAAGTCCAAGAGAGGGTGTGGAGACCAAGAAATATGCCTTAAAGAGATTCCGTATCTCCACACTCCACAAGATGCATTGGAGGAATTAAAAATTCTCCAAAAAAGGATATCATGGGGATTGGAGGAATAAAAAGGAATTAAAAATTCCTTGGGAGAGGGGATGCCTAGAGGAATGTGTGATTTCGAAAATCTTACATTCACCTAGGAAAAGAGCATTTAAAGCTAGTGGCTGGATGAAAAGAACAAAGAGTGTGGCTAATCATGATGATTAACCATTAACAACTCGTTAGGAGGGGGATTAGAGGAAATGTTAGGTGGGATTAATATTTGTAGGAGAATTTGACTATGAGAGAGAATGAGTGGAGGGAATAAAAAATTAGAAGAATAATGTTAAGTGAGTTTAGGGAGTTTCTAGAAGAATGAATTAAGAAGATGATTTGTAGGAATCATGTAGGTTAACTCATTAATTGAAATTAATTAGCTAAGAGGAAGATTTGTGAGGATTTGATTTTTTTATAAGAATAAAGAAAGGGATTGATTTATTAAATAAATCAATCATATGCTATAGTGACAATATTAATTATATTTAATTAATATTGAGAGGAATTTGAATTAACATAAGTAATTAATTAATTATGCGAAGAATAATTAAAATAATTATTTTTAAGTGTCTACAACATGCATGCTCGACAAGGCTCAAAATGTATGACTCTAAAACTATTGGTGGTGTGAGTACCAGTGAGGATAGCAGACGTAAATTGCATCACATGGTAACAGCCATAAGCTAGAAGGATCACAAGTTGTGACTCCAAAACTACTGGTGATAAAGGAGAGGTTCGTAGAAAGTTTAGAGAGTAGAATACTAGAAAGTCTGTGTACATCACAGGATAGCAATCAAAAAGCTAGAAAAGGACATAAAAGTCATGACTCTTAAACTGCTAGAGATATTTGTATTGGAGAGGATAGATGAACCTAGTATATTAGATCATATCAGAATAACAAGAAGCTATAGAAAGTTCGCATAACACAACTCTCAAACTACTGTAGAAGATTAAAAAAACTTAGAAGATTTAAGAAGCTTCCAAATCACACCATGTGATGATATTTTTGGCCTAGATTACAAATAAGGTTCTTCGTATTAGGAATTAGTACTTATACCTAAAAGATATGTCTAAAAGGATATTAGCAAGTAGTTCTTAAAAGATAAGGGGCGATGCTATTTACATCCTTACATATATATTTATCAAGTCAAAAATAATATAGGAACTAAATCAAGAAATTAACAACAAAACTTGAAATAGGATGTAATAGGAAACATGAACCTAGATCTAGAAGCACACTAGCCTGGACACCAGTGCATTCTGCTATGTCTAGAAATTTTGTAGAAATTTTAGATTTTTTGGGAGAATTCGTTTAGATCTATGAACAGAAATACAAGGATACAGAGAACAACTTACTAAATGTAACCAAGAATAAATAGGTGTTAGGATAACCAATGGACAACTGAGAAGGGGGGGGTTGAATCAGTTGTCAACATATTATGAAACTTTAAGCACACAAAACCTTTTACTAGAATGCATAAACCAAATATCGAAATAACAGATGTATCAATTAAGCATAAACATAAATCATAAACCAAATACCATGCATCCACAACACATAACACCAATATTTGTACGTGGAAAACCCGATAAAAGGAAAAACCATGGTGGGAAACCTACCCACAGTCAGATGATACTTTTGCAGTAAGTATGTGATTACAAAAAATGGGCCTGCACATACAGGAAGGCACACTGCCTAGAGTGCACTACGCATCACAAAGGAACCTCACTGACTACAAAAGATCTCCATATTACAATCCGGAAATAAGAATGAACTACAATAATAGCATCTCCTATGCTTGAATACAATTTCGGTTAAGCTAAATATCAGAGGTCTTAAACCTCTTACTCAAACCCAATTTGATCACCTATGATCAAACAAAACCTCTGCATATGATTACAACTTTATTCGCACACAGATAATCCCATAACCCATGACCATCCTATGATCTACAAAGAGATCTTATATCATATATACGAACTCGAGACCTAAACAATTAGGTCAGCCACCTAAAATATAATATAATAAATTTATTACATAAACCCGCAAACCAATGATAACCCAAGTTGGCTTGAGGCTGAAACAACATTAACCAATCAATAAATCAAACCGGTAACACATAAGGAGCATCCACCAACACGTTACATAAACTAGTCCATAACCTAGGATAGAGTAGCACCAAACCTAAAATAGGTTGTCATAAGCCAAAAGCAACACCACCAATCAATTGGAACACGAACATGATAACCATCAGCATTCTGAGAACCTTATAGAATCCGCACCAACACCACTTATCAAATCCATCAAAAGATCTTCAATAAAGCTCTGTCGATAAAACCCTTGCCGGTTTCCAAAAAGGCTTACTAGAACAAATGATAGCTTCCAAATCACCAAATCCTGAACCAATTGAATGAGATACGCACATGAATAACATGAATGACCGAACCAAACCAATTCCACCAATCGGAACATACTAGAGAATACCAGAGATGATTTCTAGATCAACATCACAATCTAACCACTCTACTAGAATCTGATAGACAACCAAACACGCTAGTGTTGACATCAATGATAAACATCAATTCAACACATAATCAATTCATCCAAATAGCCAACAATCTCCCCCTTTGGCATTGATTTCAACACTAGATGTGAAAAACATCCAAGTGCCAAGAAATGTCAAATAAGTCTCCCCCAATGGAAGACATCCAACAAATGATATATCAATGAAGCTCTAAACCAATTAACCAAACTCCCCCTATGACTGATATCTATGTTAAGCTATGTTTTTCACATGTATATCTTTCCCCCTTTGACATCAATGCCAGAAATATGACATAAACATCAAAGAAAAACCATAAAACCTCTGAACCACATAGCTAACTACTCTCCCTAAGTAGTAGCACCAACACATCAATCCGGAATGAATAATAGCTATGAAAAATGCATACCAGACTTATGCCAATAAACATCACTTAAGTCTCTACCAGAGGGGAAAAGACCCCCAATCCGTCTCTAAAGTACTCAAATGATTCCTTGGGAAAAGGTTTAGTGAAGATATCTGCAATTTGCTCTTTAGTGTTCACATAAACCAATCTGACTTCATTTTCTTCCACCTTTTCCTTCAAAAAGTTATACTTGATTGATATGTGCTTTGTATTTGAATGAAATACTAGATTCTTTGATATGTCAATAGCAACAAAGTTATCATAGTGAATAATTATCGGTTAATTGCAATCTACCCTTATACCCTTCAACATTTCTTCATCCATAGAATTTGTGTACAGTTAGTAGCAACAACAACATACTCAGCTTCAATAGTAGATAAAGAAGTACATGATTGTTTCTTGTTGATCCATGAAACAAGTTTCTTTCCAAAAAAGAAATCTCCATCGAATGTGCTTTTCCGATCATCTATATCTCCAACCCAATCTGCATCTGTATATGCACATAGTGTAAAGTCATCATTGTTAGGATACCATAAACCATATTCAGTCGTTCCTTGCAAATATCTAAAAATTCTTTTCACTGCACTCTCATGATTCTCTCTAGGATCACTCTGATATCTTGATACAATACAAACTACATTCATTATATTTGGTCTAGTCTGAGTCAAATAGAACAAACCTCCAATCATAGATTTATACCTTGAAGGTGTTGTGCGTGTGAAGTAGAAAACCTGCAGCTGCAACAAAAACACTCAATAGATCATTACAAACATGATTAGCAAATTGAAATCAAATGAAAGATAAACCATGACAAAGGGATCTATCGCCTGCTAAGAGATGCGAGTATGAATTTGCTCTCAGAGCTAGATGAGCAATCCTAGTGACTTGACTACACCTAGATGGAGGATTTAAAATGATGATGATATGCAAGCTAAATGAGATTGATTATGCTAGATTGATCCAAGAGGATAATTAATCTAGTGATATGCATGATTAAGCTATGATGGTGATGCAATTAAGCTAGAAAAATAGATTGATTATGCCATATGATGAACAATTGTGCTATAAAATGATCAAATTAAGCTATATCTAAGATGCAATTGCCTATAATAACAATGCTTAAATGATAATGAGATGAGATGTGCCTATGATAACAATTCCTAAAAATGATATGAGACGGGATGTTCCTGTAATAACAATTCCTAAAAATGATATGAGATGAGATCCTTTGTGCTCCAAAATGAGGGATATTTATAGGATTTCCAAGGCCACGGGTGAGGTGGCAAGAATCAACGATCAAGATTGAGTCTCAAGATATCAAGGGTCAAATTGGAGGAGGTTGGAAAAGAGGTTGGAGGGAGGGACACTTGTCATCTTTGTGGTGACAAGTGTCAAGGAGTCTTTCTCATAAGAGGGCAAGTGTCCAAGGGAGGAGACATGTGGCCTAAGTACCATGTGTCTCAAGGATAGAATATTGATGGGTTGGTGCTTGGGATAGACTAGCCTAGTCTATGCTCTTGGATCCTTTCCTTGGATCACCTGGTGTTCTCCTCACACCCTAGGGTCTCTAGGAATTCCTTTGCTTGAGGAATCCCCTGACCTTGCCCAATCCACCCACCAATGAGTTGCTATGTTGCTCCTAAGGTCTCACCTACTCATGAGACTCAATACCCCTTCCTATGGCTAATAAGGGCTAGGCTTGTTCCACACCTTCCAAGGTCTTAGCAAGGTTATAACAAGTCTATTTCATGGTCTTTCCACCCATTCATTTGCCCCCAAGAGGTTTCAAGCCTTCAACCCCTAACCGATTTCACTATTTTGTTTTTTCCCTACAAAATAGGGCTACAAGGATTAGGACCAATTAGGCCTCCTAACCGGTCTTTTAGGGCTCCCTCTCACAAACGTTGCACAAACAACCCAAACTCCCAAAATGGACTACCATTCATTTGGAAAGGGCTCAAGGATTTCTCTGGTTATGGGCCTCCAAGTGGTCGTACAGTGCCTTGGGCGAATTTTGAGGTTTTTAAGGGTTTTGTGAGGGTTTTTAGGGTCTGCCTAGGTCACAGTGAATGTTTTGTGTTTTAGCCACCTTTTCTGGATTGGTGGAGACTTCTCCTTCACACAAGTGGTGCTTCACACACTCCTTTACACCTCCTCCAAAGGGTGCACTCTCCTCTGACCAACCTTGCTCTCCAAGACCTCTACAACAACAACCATTCCTAACCAGGCACTATCCAGTCTCGCCTAGGAATGGGTCTTCAAGTGGCTTCCTTGCATTTTCAAGGGCCTTTCTTGCCAATAACTATGTTACAAGGTCTCTACTCTCATTCCCCATGGTTTCATGGTGATTCCACAATGGGGAATGGAGTTATGACTTCATTTGCCCAACCAGTCCAAACTGGATAGTGAGACTGCAAATTACAAACTATTTACAAACACACTCAACCGGTAAACAAAAACCTAAAATAATCACTCAAAATGAAAGTATTTACACCATAGAAGACATTTCACATAGTTTTGGACACATTTCAATCCATTTACTTGCCCGGTGACTTCATACAATCTGACTGGTAACCAACAAATAGTCACAATCAAGCTCTTCTTGCTTGGGTCGTACAATCTCTAACATCCAACTCATTCATTTAGGGTTTGCAATTACTTATACCACCTTTTCCTCAGTCGGTGTGCCAAAATTAGGGCTCTCCATGCCAAACTAAGGATTTTGGCCTCCTTGTGGAAAAGTTGCTTGACAACTTTTAAAAGTTGCCATGCAACTTTTGAGCAACTTTCTCAATGTTGCTTCTCTTGACTCCTAGACCTATTTTGGGCTATCCTAAGGACAACATCATGCCAATAAGACCTAACACACATCCAAGGCACACTCAACCTCTCTTGCACAAGAATTCACAACAAAAACACTAAGGACCTACAACTAGGACCTATGAGCACATGACTCATTATTTTATGTACAATGGCTTCATAAGAAGCATAACACCAACAAAACAAAGAAGGAGGGAGAGCTTGAAAGGGTGCTCCTGCACCATACTCCCCCTCTGCACATAACTAAGAAAAAGAAGAAGAAATGAGAGCCGAGTCTATTCCAAGTGTCTTGATCCTGCTCTCCTCCACCCATGTAGCTTCAAATACTGGTTGATCTTCCCATTTCACTAAGTGCTCCATGTAGACCTGGTGTCTAGTAGACTTCTTCACCCTTGATTCCAAGATCTCCTCTGCTTTAGGCTTCTTCACTTGAGGTAAGGTATTTACATCCAAGTCTTGTAATACCTTAGCTTGGTTCTCAGTCTACCCTACTATCTCTCCCTTGTACATTACCATATCGGCAACATTAAAGACTGGTGAAATGGCTAAGTCTGAAGGTAAATCAACCTTATAGGCATTCTCACCATATTTTGCCAGAATTTGACAAGGTCCTACTCTCTTCATCTGTAGTTTGGTAGGCTTACCACTTTGCATCCTAGCTTTGTTCAAATGGACCATCACATAGTCACCCACCTTGAACTGAACTTCTCTCCTTCTCTCATCCACTTTGGCCTTCAGTTTTTGAGTGCATTCAAAGATGGCCTTCTTAACTTGCTTTGAACTTCCTTGATGGTTTGAGTGAAGTCCTCTGCTTGCCCTCTCTTCATCTCCAAAGTACTAAGGTCTCTCAACTCACATACTCCCCTTGGATGTCTTCCATACACAACCTTAAAAGGACTTCTACCAGTGGTCCTATTCACATTGTCATTATATGCATACTCTTCTTGAGGAATGACCATATTCCTTAGTTAGACACCTCAACAAATTGCCTAACACCCTGTTGATGACTTCAGTTTGACCATCTGTTTGTGGATGGTAAGCTGAGCTAAATGACAAGTTAGTTCCTAGTCTCCTCCATAATGTTTGCCAAAAATGACCCATGAACTTGTTGTCCCTATCTGAAACAATGCTTAAAGGGAGTCCATGAATCCTAACAATCTCTTTGAAGAAGAGATGTGCAACATAGCTAGCATCATGTGTAGTCTTACATGGTATGAAATGACTCATCTTGGAAATTCTATCTACTACTACATAGATGTTGTCCATACCTATTTTAGTCTTGGGAAGTCCTACTACAAAGTCCATGCTTATACATTCCCAAGGTCTGTTAGGAATCGGTAATGGTTGATAAAGACCAGCATTGCTTGATCCTCCTTTTGCCCTTTGACACACTCCACATTGCTCCACATACCTCTTTACATCTCTTGGCAACTTTGGCCAATAGTAGTACCTCTGTACTAAATCGAAGGTCTTATTAATCCCAAAGTGTCCACTCAAACTGCCATTATGTTTCTCTTGGATGAGGTTCTCCCTCATGGATCCTCTAGGTACACATAACTGGTTACCCTTGAACAAGAGACCATTTTGGAGACTGTAATCTGCATACTCACCATGGAAATGGTTCTCAAACTCTTTGCAAACCTTGTAAGCTGCTGAGAAGTCTTCATCTCCTTCATAGAGGTCTTTGAAACCTTCAATTCCTATGCTCTACAACTGTAACTCTTGAACTGTCAACAAATTTCTGCTTAATGCATCTGCCACCTTGTTGAGTTGTCCCTTCTTATGCTTGATGGTGAAGGTGAAGGATTGGAGGTATTCCATCCATTTCAGATGTCTATTGCTAAGCTTCTCTTAAGTGTTAATGTAACTCAAAGCTTGGTTGTCGGTGAACACCACAAATTCCTTTGGGAGTAGGTAATGCCTCCATTTTTTTAGTCACTGCACTAATGCATACAACTCTAGGTCATAGGCTGAGTACTTCTTCTTTGCTTCATTAAGCTTCTCACTGAAAAATGCCACAGGCCTTCCCTCTTGACTCAACACACCACCTACTGTAATTCCACTTGCATCAAACTCCAAAGTGAATAGCTTATCAAACGTAGGTAGGAGAAGGATAGGTTTTGTGGCTACTTCTTGCTTCAACAATTGAAATGCTTTGTCAGCCTGCTTAGTCCATTTAAACTTAGTTTTAAGGCCTCCTTTGATGGTGTCAAGGACTGGTGCAGATATGCCACTAAAGTTCCTCACAAACTTCCTATAGAATTGGGCTAATCCATGGAAACTTCTAACCTCAATCCCTGTTTTAGGTGCAGGCCAATTTAAGATTGCCTCCACTTTGCTTGGATCCATCTTCAAGGTTCCTTTAGACACCACAAATCCTAAGTAGACCAGCTCTTGCTTCAAGAAGTCACACTTCTCTAGGTTGATGGATAGCTTCTCCTCATGCAACCTTTCTAAGACTAACCTCAAATGCTCAAGGTGCTCCTCTTTGGTTCTGCTATAGATGAGAATGTCATCTAGGTACACCACCACAAATCTGCCTGTGAAATCCTTCAACACTTCATTCATCAACCTCATGAAGGTGCTTGGAGCATTAGTAAGCCCAAATGGCATCAAAAGCCATTCATACAACCCTTCTGTGGTTTTAAAAGCAGTCTTCCACTCATCACCCTCCTTAATTCTTATCTGGTGATAACCACTTTTAAGGTCTAGCTTGGTGAAATACATAGCCCCTCCTAAACAGTCCATTAGATCCTCTATTCTAGGAGTAGGAAACCTATACCTTATGGTAATCCTATTGATTGCTCTTGAGTCAATGCAAAGTCTCCACTTACCTCCTTTTTTGGATGCTAGCACTATCAGAACTACACATGGGCTGATGCTTTTCTTAACTAGCCCTTGGTCCAATAACTCCTGCACTTGCCTTGCCACTTCCTTATTCTAATCAGGTGTGAGCTTATATACTACCTTGTTAGGCAAAGATGCACCAGGGGCAAAGTCTATTTGATGGCTAATAGACCTTCTAGGTGGGAGAGTTGCAGGTGCTCCATCACTTACTATGTCCTCATATTTTTGCAACATCTATTTTACCTCCTTAGGTACCTCTATCTGCAACTTACTCTCCTCCTCTTTAGGCTTCACAAAAATGGCACATCCCACTGTCTCCTCCTCATGCAGCAAGTGTAAGAACTCTTTACCAGTGTTCAACAAGACACTAGGTGTTCTTGATCTTCCTTCATCATCCTCTGTCAAAGACTGAATCTTGAAGGTTTTGTCATCCTTCTTGAAAGAAATGGAGTTCTCTCCTCCATCATAGATCATCTTTCTATCAAATTGTCAGGGTGTTCCTAGCAATAAGTGACATGCATCCATAGGTAACACATCACAAAGGATCTTATCCTTGTATCCTCCAATAGAAAACTCTACCCAAGTCTGTTCATTGACAAGCACACTTTGTCCTTTGTTCAACCAAGTCACCTTGTAAGGATTAGTGTGGGGTATTCTTGTGAGTTTCAACTTCCTAACTGCCTCTTCTAATATGATGTTATCAGTTGAGCCTGAATCAACTATCACCTTGCACGCTTTACCAAGAACTTTGCATCTCACCCTAAAGAATGCTCTCCTATGTTTGGGTTCCTCCTTAACCGGTTGTCCGATCAAAATCCTATTGAACATCAGATTCTCACCAATTTTTGATTCAATCTGGTCCACATCTGGTGCTTTGTTTCTTGATGAGTCTTCATGAGCATAAGCAACCCTCTTTCCACTATTTGATGAGGTAGGTTTGTCAGGACATCTATAAGCCGGGTGTCCTAATTTTCCACAGTTGTAGCATTTCATGGTTGTAAAGTAGGAACTACCTCTACCGGTACCTCTGCCCCTACTTGAACCACCTTGTGCACCTCTTCCTCTAGATTGGCCTCCTCTAGGATTGGTTTCACTACCATGCTCAATCAACTTGGCTTCTCCTTGGTTCCTTTGCTCATTTGCCTTGCTTTGGTAACCACCTCGGTGATTCACTTGATCTCTACCTCTGCCTCTACCCCTGTTATTGGAGTCTCCTTTCCTTTTGTTCCTCTCTTCTACCTTGACAGCAAGTTGATGACATTTTTGGATAGTAGTAGGAGTCCATAGGCTTATCTCCTCTTGAATGTTCCACCTTAGGCCGCTTAGATACCTAGCCACCTTAACAGATTCATCTTCTTGGACTTTGGATCTAAGACATAGCTTTTGAAACTCCTCTGTGTAAGAGGTCACATCAAGATCCTTCTGCTTCAATCCTTGTCTCTTCTTATGAAGTTGGACTTCATAATCCTCTGATAAGTAGTTCTCCTTAATCTTACTCACCATAGCTTTCCAATTTGCAATAGGTAGCTTTCCCATACTAACTCCTTCTTCTTGTAGGTACTTCCAACATGTCAAAGCTGCTCCCCTTAATCTTGATTTGGCAATTTTAACCTTTTGAGCCTCTGTCACTCCCTCACACTCAAAGTGGTTTTCCATGCCCTCAATCCATTCCATGACAATGTCTATGTCCATTCTTCCACTGAAATGTGGCAATCCTTCAAAGGCTTTGGTGTTCAAGGCCTTAATAGCCTTCACAAAAGGTTCTTCATTGAACAAGGGATCTGGTTCAGGGATAATGTCATCTATGTCTATAGTCTTCTTGCCTTTACCCTTGGTGTCTTCATCCCAAGGTCCTTGTGTCCTCTGATCCACCACTTCCTGCAGTTTATCCCTTATCTCACTCATAGCTTCTTCAAGGAGTCTATTCTTCCCCTTCTGTTCTTCCACCTCTCTAGCCAGCTCTGCATTAGTGACCATTCTGCTCTCCCCTACTAATTCACCAGTATATAGAGACATACACAGTCCAACAAGTCTTTTACTTGCTCTGATACCAATCTGATGGGTTGGTGCTTGGGATAGACTAGCCTAGTCTATGCTCTTGGAACCTTTCCTTGGATCACCTAGTGTTCTTCTCACACCCTAGGGTCTCTAGGACTTCCTTTGCTTGAGGAATCCCCTAACCTTGCCCAATCCACCCACCAATGAGTTGCTATGTTGCTCCTAAGGTCTCACCTACTCACGAGACTCAATACCCCTTACTATGGCTAATAAGGGCTAGGCTTGTTCCACACCTTCCAATGTCTTAGCAAGGTTATAACAGGTTTATTTCATGGTCTTTCCACCCATTCATGTGCCCCCAAGAGGTTTCAAGCCTTCAACCCCTTATCGATTTCACTATTTTGTGTTCTTCCTACAAAATAGGGCTACAAGGATTAGGACCAATTAGGCCTCCTAACCGGTCTTTTAGGGCTCCC
The DNA here is from genome assembly GCF_030272615.1 of Cryptomeria japonica. Lineage (NCBI taxonomy): Eukaryota > Viridiplantae > Streptophyta > Pinopsida > Cupressales > Cupressaceae > Cryptomeria > Cryptomeria japonica. The sequence continues at coordinate 743,415,611 of NC_081409.1, forward strand.
TCTCACAAACGTTGCACAAACAACCCAAACTCCCAAAATGGACTACCATTCATTTGGCAAGGGCTCAAGGATTTCTCTAGTTATGGGCCTCCAAGTGGCCGTACAGTGCCTTGGGCAAATTTTGAGGTTTTTAAGGGTTTTGTGAGGGTTTTAAGGGTCTGCCTAGGTCACAGTGAATGTTTTGTGTTTTAGCCACCTTGTCTGGATTGGTGGAGACTTCTCCTTTACACCAGTGGTGCTTCACACACTCCTTTACACCTCCTCCAAAGGGTGCACTCTCCTCTTACCAACCTTACTCTCCAAGACCTCTGCAACAACAACCATTCCGAACTGGGCACTGTCCAGTCTCGCCTAGGAATGGGTCTTCAAGGGCCCTTCTTGCCAAGAACTATGATACAAGGTCTCAACTCTCATTCCCCATGGTTTCATGGTGATTCAACAATGGGGAATGGAGTTATGACTTCATTTGCCCAACCGGTCCAAACTGGACAGTGAGACTGCAAATTACAAACTATTTACAAACACACTCAACCGGTAAACAAAAACCTAAACTAATCACTCACAATGAAAGTATTTACACCATAGAAGACATTTCACACAGTTTTGCGCGCATTTCAATCCATTTACTTGCCCAGTAACTTCATACAATCTGACTGGTAACCAACAAATAGTCACAATCAAGCTCTTCTTTCTTGGGCCGTACAATCTTTGACATCCAACCCATTCATTTAGGGTTTGTAATTACTTATACCACCTTTGCCTCGGTCGGTATGCCAAAATTAGGGCTCTCCACGCCAAACTAAGGATTTTGACCACCTGGTGGAAAAGTTGCCATGCAACTTTTGCAACTTTTGAGCAACTTTCTCAATGTTGTTTCTCTTGACTCCTAGACCTATTTTGGGCTATCCTAAGGACAACATCATGCCAGTAAGGCCTAACACACATCCAAGGCATACTCAACCTCTCCTGCACAAGAATTCACAACAAAAACACTAAAGACCTACAACTAGGACCTATGAGCACATGGCTCATTATTTTATGTACAATGGCTTCATAAGAAGCATAACACCAACAAAACAAAGAAGGAGGGAGAGCTTGAAAGGGTGCTCCTACACCAAATATCCAACCCATAGAAGGCTAGGATAAGGAGGTTGGGATGTGCAAGCTAGGATAGGGTTAGTTAAACCCAGGGTTAGGTGGAATGGTTTAGGTAAGGGGATGGTTAGGTTAGGTGGTTAGAATTTAGGAGGCATGTAAGTAATTTGAATTTAAAAATTCAAATAATAGGAAAAGGCTAATTGTCATGCCCAAACTCTTGGGTAAAAACGCAACAACAATTTTTTTTTAAACAATACTAAAATACTAGATGTTCTATGTTCAAAAGATGAGATAATTTAATCTGTCTACACTAAAGGTTAACTCATGTGTTTTAAGAATGGGTTCCTAAGAAGAGCAAGAATTTATTTAGTTTAATTAGAAGCCTTAAGTCTCATCTCAATCTCCTAAACGGTTTAATAACAAAATAGATTTTAATTTACTTAACCATTACATAGAATACCATTATCTGAAACTGAAATATTCAACCTTATGAAGTCACCACAACTTTATTAATTAATTATTTAATTCGCCCAAATAAATCCTCCAATTATATTAAGAGTTAACAATAATCTTTTGTAATATTTAATAAAATTCCAAAATTTATTAAATTAATATTCATACAATTCCATTGTATTAATAATAATTAATTGAACCAATAAAAATAAAGTTTTCAAAATCGTCTTTTAAAATTAACTAAATCAATAATAATATTTCCTACCAAGTAACCTTCCATTATTGTGGAAATAAATCCCCCTCAATTATTTAATATTCATAATAAATTACCCCTTTAGATTAAAATAATCATTATACTTAACAATACCCATTAATAAATGTTTAAGAAAATTAATCATATATATATATATATATATATATATATATATATATATATATATATATATATATATATATATATATATATAAGCTAACCAAGATAATAAACCCTAATATTCTTTTATAAAAACAACTGACCTTTAAATTAAATAATAAACCCCCCCTTACCCAATAATAAAATTACTTTATTAATAATGGGGAGATTCCCCCCCCAAATCACTTATTTAAAAAGAAACCTCAAACCCACTTTTATTATTTCATTCTACTATTGCTAACCCTAACCCTAATTCAAGTTAGGGTTTTCACTTTATTCTTGCAACATACATTCTCTTCTTTTTGTCTCTTTTTATTAATCCTTAACTAAGTTAGGGTTTAAATTTATTTCTCTTTTTTTCTATAGGGCGAAATGCGTTTATGGTCGAGCACACAACAACGAGGGTCTGCAGGGCGATAGAGGGAGGTTGGGGTTACGGCCGCACAGGAAGGCCAAGGCCATCCCTGTGGATCGTGGCCCACAATGGCGCCCGAAGCCGCCCCTATGTGTCGCGGCCCACAATGCGGCTGAGGCCACCCCTATGGGTCACGGCCCACAATGTAGCTGAAGTCGCTCTGTGGGTCGCGACCTGCAATGTGGCCGAAGCTGCCCTGTGGGTCAGATCCCACAATGCATTGCTAGCACGAAATCTGTCCTTTTTTAAATAAAAAAATAAAATTTATTATTAAAAGAAACAATAAAATAAGGTTTTCTATATATCTATAAAAAAAAATTTACTTATATTTATATTTATATATATATATATATATATATATATATATATATATATATATATATATATATATATATCAATTCAAAGGAATATATACACAAGACATTTTATCTTTAACAGTTAGATAAATACTTAAATATGTCTCTTTTTTTTCAAATATGTATATGTTTATATATATATATATATATATATATATATATGCCTAGCTACAAATCAAATTTGGTTTGTAAGTCTGATATTCAGTTGTGATGGGTAAAGATAAAACAGACCTCTTTTCTTTTAAAATATGTACAGATTCTATAGGTTTACCCTCATTCATAAAAATAAGATAATAAAAGACATTTTTCTATTTATTGTGTTTTGTGTTTAAATCTGTTTCTTTTCCATATTGTTATAATGGTGGATTTGGGTTAACTACATGTATATGTATATGCTTATGTTTTTCTCTTAAGATTTCTATAGTGAAAAGTATATCTTCTATTTTTTTTTTAATTAGATTTACTAGTTGCAAAATGAAGAACTATAAAGCTTCAAATAAATACTTTTAGATTTAACATTTTTATTTATTTTTAGTTTCAAGAATTTCAATGAATGCTAATGTGGGGAATAAATCTGAACTTTTAACTAGGAAATAACTAGAATGGTATATTATAATAGTAATGATTTTATTTTCCTAAGACTAATCAACAATATAACTTAGTGTACATAATGAATAAATCAAGATTTAAATATGAACTTTAACTTGTTGATTTTACATTTTGCTAAATATTTATTTTCTACTGCAGATTTACTACTAGCACCTTTTAACATAAAGAATATACTCAAATAAATAAATGATTTGCAAATATTTTTATTCAACACTACATATTTAGAATTCATACTAAGCTAGTTTACACCATTAAAACTGAGTAAAGAGATAAACTGCATTTTATTTAAATGTTTATCTACCCTTTTATTTTTATAAGCATATCTTTTTCAATAGACATTAAAGCAAAAATAAGCTTACATTTCCTACTCCATTTCAAGTTAATAAATAACAATATAGGGACACTAAATAAATGCTCCTTTGATATTCTTTGAAATGAATATACAACAAAGTAAACATACAATCTTTTCTTTTTGAATCTACTTTACAATAATAACAAAATTACAATTACAAGCCTCTCTCACATTTCTACAAAAATGAGGGCTTGTTACAATACGTCTTTTCTTTCCCTTCAAAATTTCAAATAAATCTAATAGAAGACTTGCACATGAACTTCGCTTTTCTCTATCCTTTATTCCAAAAGAAAACCTGCAAATAAAACTTATAGGTTGTGACCATGGAGGCTCACCTCCCAACCTAGGCATACAAGAAGCCACCCCCGAGCTAGGAGAACCAAGGTTAAATGGGTTACAAACAAACTCAACCATAAAAGAAAGAAGAACTCAAACAGCACATGAACTCCCAACCCAAGGATTTACATTGTCACTATGTGACTAACTTTGTGGGGTGAAGGTGGACCAAGTACCTAGAGGAGATCTGCAAGAAAGAGGAACAAATGCCTTCACAAGGCTACCAAAATGTAACCAACTCAAGTCACATACTTGATCCCAAACAAACCTTATGTCCCCCATGGCTTATAAGCCCATATCTCCCCTTATGACTCCCTTTGCATAAGCATAAAAATAATGCAGCAAGGGTCTCATAACCCTTGTGTATCTCTCTCTTCTAAGAAGAGAGTCTCTACACTCATAGGATATCAAGCAACCCTTCACCCCCAAGGCTACTCTACCCTCCCAAGGGTGAGTATGGCCTTGAAACACCCAAAACACATAATCATACAACTCACAAAACAAATACAAAGAAAGAACTTCAACATTCAACTTCACATATCACATAAACAACAAAAGCTAAATACACAACAATTTTTCCTTCACATTAACAATGGAATTCAATATGTGTGGAAGAACACTGCCAATCTTTGATCCTGCAAATGGTATGAGGAATTGTTGAAGGAGATTTGCTTAATCCACTAGTCTTTTATTCCCAAAACTTAAAAGATGTAACTTCTAAAACCAAATTTTCAACAAAACTCTAAGTCTCCAAGGTTAGAGAGTGGGTGATCAAAATCCTAAGTTTGAATCCCTTCCCTAAGTAGACTCTTCTCACACTTTCCAACCTCTTGGAAAGGATGTGAGATCTCATAGGTTGGTCTTCTCAACCTCTTACATGCTTTCTAAAAATGAAAACTAAAAAACGTAAGAGAAAGTGGGGAAGAACAACTATCACTCAAATAGAAGGTTGTCTAACCAAGGAGAAATCCTCAAAATTTGAATTTTGTCCATCTTGAAAAACTCAACTTTTGAGGTGACTTGAGAGTCACATGTGAGTGGTCACATGGTTAAAATTGACCTTTACCCATAGGTATAACATATTGGCCTTCAAAAATGCTCTAAACCTAACCTTAGGAGTTAGTTTGACCCTTTAGAAACTCACCTAAAGTTTACCTACGGGTCAAACTTGAGTTGACCATTCTAATGGCTCTCTATCCAAGACTCTATTGGGACCACACTAAGATATTTTGAATAATGCATTGGTTATACAAATTCTCTCCAAGGGACATGTCATTGCCAATTCACTTCATAGCACAAATGTCAAGTGACACCATAAAAATACATAATACTTTAATACGCATTGCAATGTCCCTTTTTGGAATTAACAAACTTAACAAATACAAATTAAACACACATTCAAGCATTCACATTTACAAATAAAACGCATAACACACGAGGTGTTGTCTCTCTAAATAGACAACCCTTGGCTTCACAAAGGCACATAGGTTTATCTTGATTCTCCGAATAGTTTCCATGGTCACATGGATTATTTTTCTTGCACATCTCATTTCACATATTAGTAATCCCAATAACCACATGCAATATTAATATATGAAATGAATACAAATCAGACACTTTGCATATAATTAAACTCATAACAATCAAATTATCAATTATCCAATAGAATCCACATGAAATAATTTACTCAATGGCATCATCATAATCATCATGAAATTCAATCATTCGTAAAGCATGCATCTATATTTTCTAACATCATAAATGAAGTACTGCAAATCAGAAATAAATGGCATACATCATATCAATGTTATCCAATCACTAGATCATATAGAATCTATATCCATAATGCATCAAAATAAAATATCAATAATAGGTCCAACATGAAAAATAATTGCAATGCTATGATGGCTCGGGGTAGGGCCTCACACTAATTAACTTTCAACAACTCATAAATTGATTTGTTTTAATTAATTAGGGGATTAGAAGAAATGAATTAAATGGGGGAGGATTAATTAATTCAAATTAATTAATCAAAGGGGATTATTGAAATGAACCTATTAAATAAATCCTTAGATTTATTAATAAGTAGATGAATGGGGGAATTTAATCAAATTACTAATGAATTCAATTAAATTGGGAGGGGGGATTAATTAAATAATTTCGTATTTAATTAATTATCTTCATACCATTTTTAGATGTATACATGTTGCCCCTCTTTGAAGCGAGGTGTGATGATGCGTTGATTCAAAGAATAATCTTATTTTGATGATTTTGATACGATATTGGTTCGATAGGATGCCCCAGACATTGATTGATACGATGATGCCCCCTTGCAAGATCAATTGAGAGAATTGACCTTTGGAGTGGTTGGATCATTGCGAAATTGATTTCCCAATTAGAAATGATTTGATTTCTGCAATGTTGATTGATGAAAGTGTGAGTTCTTCGATCATGATGATGTGGTTCTCGATGCTATGATTGATAGAGTTTGATTGAATTGATAAGATTGATTAGATTGATAAGATCGAGATCTAGTTTAGTTTCAAGAATGACACCTCTTGTATAAGACAAAGATGATCAAAGTGTCTGGTTTCAGGAATGATATATCTTGTATAAGACATGATCAAAACAATTGGTTCCAGGAAAGATACATCCTGCATAAGACATGATAGAATGGGTCAGATGCAATGGATTGATAGAATTGATAAGATTGATGAGATAAAGAATTGACATTTTGTTGATATCTCGTTGCAAGAAATTTCAGATGTGCTGATGTTGGCACATTTGAGGAAGTAGCATAAGATTCACGTTGGGTCAACAATATCTAGAGAGAGATGAGTCATTGTTTTGATTGTGTATACACCTATGATGAGACATTGATGATTCATGCGATAGATTTTGGCTTTGGATAAGATGAGATTTTGTGATCCCATGCAAGAATGAAATGCAAGCTAAATGCAAATGAAATACAAAGCTACGATCTGACCAGTCATTGTTATTGCGTTTTGTCATCATTGAGATTTTTTTTAATGTGGGAAGTGAGTGCAAACATCAATGGTATAATTAAACCATGATGACCTAAGCACTACTTTCCTAGATTTTGATATTGCAAGTTAGCACTGTAAGCATCGAGGTATAATTAAACCAAGATGACTTGAGTGTGGATTGCATAAAACAGGCAGTATTAACCATTTCTATACGCAAATCGGAAATGTCTTCAATGATACTCTGATGATCCTGTCTTGCGACAAATTTGCACATAGTAATGATTAATTTACAGACAACAGACAAGAAAAATATCATGTTCCTTCCTTGTTTCTTTAGTCAAAGACATCCTGGAGTCACTCAAAAATCATGATAGCGAAAATTAAGATATAAAAGTTGAACAATCATTGATTAAAGTATGAGAATCATTAGGTAAAAGATATCATCCATTGAAAAGTGTGTGTCGTGCTTAGACTGACATGTGATAGATTGATGGTTGATAATTTGATCTTGTGTTCAATGTTGGACGTGTCTCAGTTTCTCTTGACAAGAGTTTCCTAACTATTGTTCTACCTATTTGATTAAGCTCAAAACGATCAAAAAATTTGCCCCTAGCTATGTGCGGGATTTTGCCCCAAGCCTAGAAACAAATTTATTGTGATAAACCCAATGATCCAAACCATGGTGAGAAATTAGCTGCAATGCTTGCATATGTACAAAGGCTTATTATGGATATGAACAACACTGACGAAAATGAATGCAAGTGGAATGATGCATGAGCTTATAGATGGAAGAGCTAGCTGACAGATAGTGCTTGTTGCCAGGTTTTCACCATCTGTTTTTATTGCCCTTTTTCTCATATTTGATTTTTTTTTTGTTTTCGTTGTTTTTACTGTTTTTGTATTTTCTGATTTTTCACTGTTTTTGATTTTTTCTACTTTTTCATTGTTTTTGATTTTTTCTGCTTTTCCACTGTTTTTGGATTTTTCTGTTTTTTTACTGTTTTTGGATTTTTCTGCTTTTCCACTATTTTTGATTTTTTATGATTTTTCAGACATAAAACTTCTTCAGATACATGCTATTGATGGGTTCCTTGAGCTAATCCCCGTTCTGTGTTGATAGCTGATATGCTCCTGAACCAAATACTACTGTGACCACAAACAGACCTAACTAGTTTGGTTCAAACTTCCCTTTCTTTTCTCAATCTGACTGGTTTCATGGATTTTCCTTTAGTACTAGTTCTCCAACTTGAAAGACTTGTGGTTTGACCTTGTGATTATAACTTCGATACATTCTTTGTTGATATACCTTTAAATGATCAAAGGCATCTTGTTTTCGTTTATTGGTCAAATCTAACTCTTGCAGTCTAGATACTCGGTGTTCTTCATCTGGGATAAGACCTTTTAATGATACTCGTAGAGAAGGTATCTCTACTTCTATTCACAGTATTACTTATGATCCGTAAACAAGAGAGAAAGGTGTGGCACCTGTTGGTGTGCAGATACTAGTACAATAGGCCCATAGAGCAGGGTTCAATTGAGTGGTCACCCATTATCAGTGATAATGGTCATGGGTATGCCATAGCGAGATATGATGTAGTTCAAGATAAATGTAGCAATTTGTTTTCATGTGATATTGATGAGAGGTATTGCCTTAATCCATTTTGTGAAATATTATGTAGCTACAAGGATGAATTTGTGACTATTGGATGAAGGAGGATGTATCTTTCCTACTAGATCAAGACCCCATTGGCAGAAAGGCCAAGATGTTGCCAAAGCATGAAGCTCTTGTGATAGTGCATGAATTAAATTTCCATGGATCTGACATTGTTTGCATGTTTTAGCTATTTGAAAAGAATCTCATTCCATAGTTGGCCAATAATTTCCCAAGCATATGAGTTTTTTTGAAAGGGTAAGACCACTTGAATGAGTGCCACAAATGTCATTATGGACTTCATTTAAGGCCTTCTCAGGTTCTTCTTGCTCAAGACATCTTAAAAGAGTACCATCCAGACCCCGTTTAAAAAGCGTATCCATGACAAGAGTATAATGGGAAGATTGGCGGATAAAGTTTCTCTTTTGGTTCTTTGACAAGTTAGGAGGGAGGATATTATTCAGGTATGTATAAATTTGGCCATAGAGGGAGGAATCATGCAGCAGTGCCTCTACTATAAATAACTCTTTCACCAGGAATTCATAACGCTCTTGATTTTCCTGTGTCTGCAATAGAGAAGCAAGTATTTCAATAGCATCTATTGCTTTGTTGTCATTCCTCGGTATCTACTGAAAAGTTATCTCGACAAAGTATTTCTTGACATCATCAACCATCTTCTTATAAGGAATTATCTTTTCATCCTTTGTTTGATAATTGCCATTGATTTTATTGATGATGAGTTGAGAGTCTCAAAAGACTTGAAGTTGTGTAATGTTCCATTCGATGGCCATCTTGATACATGTAACCAAAGGTTCATATTTTGTTGTATTGTTGGTGCATGGAAAGCTTAATTTGTATGCTTTTGGAATTGTATGACCTTGTCATGTAATGAATAGAATGCCTGCTCCTGATCCATGTGTAGCGTCCTAAAATTGCGACACTTGCAATTTCGACTGCATTTCGGTCTTCACGATGGCGACGCAACACGCAACCTGAATGGAGACCCCAAAACTTGCTCACGAAACTGAAAACTGCATTTTTCATGCACCCTGGCCTGAACCTCCTTTGCACCCCGCTGTCCCGGAGGTGGGACCAGAGCGCCCAGCGCCCTGGTCCCTCAGGACCACGGCGCCCAGCGCCCTGGTCCTCCAGGACCATGGCGCCCAGCGCCCTGGTCCCTGGGTCCTATTTTGGGCCCGGTTTCCTAAGTGATATCGGGTCTTTTTTATTGCAATTTGGAAATATACTTCCCTGGTCGGCCTAAGGTCGAGAAAATCAGTCTATCAGCCCTAATTGACAAGTATATAAACTACATTTTCCTCTCTCATTCGATATGATGGAAAAGGCGTGGAAACTATACTCAAGCATTCAAGCATTCAAGCATTCAAGCAATTGATCATTCCAAGTCTCCATTCAAGGCTAAGTGTTGCATTCAAGTCAAGGATTCAACCATTGAAGAGGAGATCACTTATTACATGCTACATACTACAACATACAACATCTAAACCTTCGCACATAAGGATACAAACATCCTTAGAACAAGGTATTAGTACTTGTTTTACATTACAGTCATTTACATTTACAGCTCTTGCTCATTTCTTGGTTAATTCCAAAACTGGGGTTTGACCTAAAGGCAAACCCCTAATCCCTAACCCCCCATCGTCTTCGCTTTTCTATGTGTAGGTTGCAGGTACGCGGCTGAGATTGAAGATTTGGAATCCTTGTGCAGAGACGAACAGATCCCCCTTTGTTTCGCGGATTTTTCGGAGGACCGTGGCGCTGGGTGCCATCGTCCCGACAACTTTTTCTCAAATTTGTAGGACAGCGCCGTATCGACATTTTACTGCTAATTCCAGGTCCGCAGCTTCATCCTATAACCTAAACTCAGTTTATAAGCGAATCTTTATGACTTTCTATGCATTCTTAGCTTAATTTCCTTAATCAATATTCTTTACAAAAGAGGGTAGCTTTGCTTTCCAAACCCTTGAAATTCATTTAGCATCCAATCTTACATTGTGTGGGATTGAATCTTATGAGTTTCAACCCCTCTTTTGAATGTAAAGTCTTCCCCCTAAGTGAAAACCCATCGAATCCTAGCGAACCTCCCTTCTCTCTCCTCGGAGTTGGAAGAGGGGAGACCAACTAGGGTTCGACAGCGATTTTCCGCTTTACATTTTGGTGAACCCGACGTGAACATCCTTTCTGACTTTTCATGCTTAGATCTAAAAAAAAAAATTGATTACATTTCCATGTTTGATCTTTTGCAAAATTTTAGAGGTGATTGCATAAAAACCCTAAAATTTCTTTTTAGTAATTAAGCTTGTGAAATGTTTAATGTTAATGCTTGTTTCAGATCTGCCCTGCTATTATAAATTATCAATTCATATCTGTACTTTAATTTTGAAAATTAAGTGGTTAAATGTCAAAACCCTAATTTTTGAAACCCTCTTGATTCAACCTTTGTCCGACAATTTCACTGATCAAAACATCTCCAAATCAGCTGTAACTTTGGATTCTGCAATAAAATCATAATATCTTTCATCCCTGAAAATTTGGAAAAAAGTTGCGAGGACCATGTTGCACTCCGAGCGCCATCGTCCCCGACATTTTTTCCAAAATTTCGGGAGCGAGATCTTGCTATATTTTCCTGCTAAAATCCAGAATTTTGGCTAATTTTGTCAATTATAACACTTTCAAAATTACAGTCAAAGTTGGTCTTGTGATTGCTTGGTTTAAGGCTCCTAATCATTCAAAAATTATCGAAACTGAAATTTTGTGTCAAAATTGTGTTCTTACTGTCCTAAATCTGAAAAGTGTGTTTTTATTCATTTGAAATTTCAGTGCTTTATTCAAATTCTTGCAATTTGTGACTTTTGAAATTAAGTGCTTAATTACAACAACCTTGATTTCCGCTTTCAAAATTGAATTTTTGCGTGAAATTGAGTCAATTTTCAAAATTCAAAATTTGCATTGCTCTTGACATTCCTTCTAAAATCATAAAATTCAAAATTTCAGTTTCCCTCTCTTTTTCAAAATTCAAAATTTTGCATTTTTCGACAATCTTGATAGGGTTCAATTTTGAGATTGCAACTTTAATTTGGCCTATCTACAGATCGTAAAATCACTCAATTTTTTCAGATTAGCTCTAAAATCATCATACCTTTCATCCCTGCAAATTTCGAAAAAAGTTGCAAGGACCGTGTTGCACTCCGAGCGCCACGGTCCCGAACATTTTTTCTGAAATTTCGGGAGACTGTTGTGATTGCATTTAACAGCTTAAATTTGAAAGATTGGCTGTTTTTACTGAAAATTGCTACCTCTAAATTCAAAATCTTTTCTTTCTCTCTAGTGCATGAGTTTTACAACAATAAGCCCTACTTACACTATTCCCGTTAGACGAAGCCGTAGAATTAAGTCTTTCCGAGGTTTAACTACCGAGGAGATGGAACCTAATTTGAGTAGCCTTTTTAACGAGGACATGGGTAATTCCTCTAATCCTCCGAATGATGAAGAAGCTCTCCATGAAGTTTCCGTTGAACAACTTTCCAAATTGGATAACCAATTTGACGATTTTCACCAATGGATGTCTCATGAGTATCCCGATAGTCAAGCTCTTCCTTTAATTGAGGGTCTAAAACGCATGCTTCAAAGTGATAAGAATGGAATTGATGTTTTGCGTGGTATTGCACACATTGTGGATTCGAATGTGATGCCTATGAAGAGTTGTGCTGAATCTTTAGGTTATACACAACCTCCTACACAAGTCAATCATTCTATTCCTTTGACAACTCCTATTGCTAGTATACCTACCTTTACATCAAACATAATGGCTACCTCTATACAAGACATTCCTCCTGTGATTACCAGTCATGGGGGCAACCCTTCTTCTTCAATCAACCCTCTTCCTTCATTCAATCCAACTTCTTCGTACATTCCTTCAATGAGTGTTCCTATTATATCTTCACAAATGAACATGATGCAAGGGGGCAATTCATTTAACCATTCCATTCCTCCTTGTAGTGTTCCTCCTATCCAATCATCCCCTATGGTTGACTATCATAGGATCCCACCGCCTTACTCTTTACCTTCTTTCAATAACATCACACCTCCATCTCAATCTAACACACCTAATATGAACTCTTCGACTGAAGCTACCATTAATAATCTTGCACAAACTGTCTCTTCTTTACAGCAACAAATTCCCTCTATGAACCAATCTAAGTTTAGTGTGCCCACATTTGATGTTGCGAGCCCACTTTCTCTTGACATTGTTCGAGCCATCCCTCCTAAACATGTTGAAATCCCGCATTTGGAGCTTTATAATGGTAAAGGAGATCCTCTAACACATGTTAAGACTTTTCAAACAATTTGTACTGATTTTGCTTACGACCCAAGATTGCTTGCGAAACTATTCAACAGAACATTAAGAGACAAAGCCCTACAATGGTATTGCTCGTTGCCTTCTTATTCTATTACTTCTTTCGAACAACTTGCAAATGCTTTCATTCAACAATTTCAAAACAATATAAGTCCTAAAGTTACTTTGATTGATTTAATGCATTGTAAACAAGGTGTTAAAGAAAAAGTGACTGATTTCATTGGTAGATATAAGCATTTGTATGCTCAAATTTCTTTTCCAGTGCCTGACAATGATATTCAAAGAATCTTTATTTCTAATTTGCAAAAAGATATTCGAGACAAACTTCTGTTTTCTGAGTTTACTTCTTTCCAACAGTTGTGTGCCACTCTTCACAATTATCAACTGACTGTGAGTCAAATGGAACAATCACATCCTATGGCTCCGAGTGATAAGGGTGATAGCAGTCAACAACCATTTGGGAAGTTTAAACCGAACAGAGATTCCATCAAATTCAATGAAAACATCATCAACAACAATGTGAATGTAGCATCAGGTGTGCCTCCTATTTCTAAATTTTTCAGGAAAGAAAGAAAGTATACTCCTTTGAATGAATCATTGCATAGTATTATGAATAAGTTATTGGGACAAAATGTGCTTACTCTTCCTCCTGTGCGACAAATTGATCCTGCAAAGATTACTTCACCTTATTTTGATCACAAAGCTTTTTGTCATTTTCATCGTCAACCTGGTCATGATACTGAAAAATGTTTTTCTTTAAAGGGTAAAATTCAAGATTTGATTGATAATAATACTATTTCTGTTTCTGGAGTGAATGATAAAGGCAACACATCTGTAGCTCCTCCTAACCAAAATCTTCAGATTTTTACTGATCCATTACCTTCTCATACCTCTCATACCTCTAATGCGATTGAGGCTAATGATTCCTCTTTCTCATCTGATGGTCTTGTGTCTATGACTCCGAATGTGATTAACTTTGTAGAGCAGCAAGAAATCCCTAAAGAACCTTCCATCACATTTAATTCTAGTGAAACCATTAGAGCACCTGATGGTCCTTTATACATAGTTGCAAAAGTCAAGAATACACCTTGCCGTGGAGTGCTTATTGATCCTTCGTGCATGGTTAATGTTATTACTGAAGAATTTCTTTTTACTTTGCAATTGAATCAAGTGATATATGACAAAACAGATGTGATTGTGAAACTATTTGATGCATTTTCTTCTCCTGCAATTGGTTCTATTACATTGCCTATTGAGGTCCATAATAAATCCCTTGATGTGAACTTTGCTATTATTCCATCTTCCGAACAATTTCGTGTGAAGCTTGGCTATCCTTGGTTATCTTCCATGAAAGCTATTGCTTCTCCTATTCATAAGTGTTTCAAATTTCCCCATAATGGTGAAGTTGTTACTGTCAATCATAGTCTCTTTAAACCAGCTGAAAGAACCTCTAGTGTTCCTATTGATTACTTTTGGCCTAAACAATTCCAATCTCTTCCTCCGCGAAGTGATCATCTTTTTAAATCTTATCAAAAGTGGAAAACAGATATGATCCTATCTCTAAGTGAACCTAGAACACCTCAACTTGACATTCCTATCATTCTTGAGAAGGAAATTCTTCCTTTGAAAGACAAAACTAATGTCTTTCCCCAAGAAGATGCCCAACCCGTCCCCATGGATGTGACTATGTCTATGCCTAATAAATCTTCTAAGAGTAGATCTATACCTCCTCGTCATGATGGACTTGGTCTTCTCCCTAAACCAAAAATTCCTCCTTTATATGGAGCAGTTCCTCCTCCTGCCTTTTATAGAGAGAAGAGACCTTCTTCTTCTCCTATTATCCAGCCTAAGAGACCACAACCTAAACACCCAAGTGATAAGGATGAGAACATTCCTCCTCCTCTATCTTCTACACTTCCTACTAAGACTAGACGTAATCGTTCTGCACGGGAACGCCGACGAAAGCGTCGTCTTAGGGCTCAAGCAGCTGCTTCTCAAACTTTACAATCTCCAAAAACACCTTCAACAAGCATTATTCCATTTTCTCCTCAGCCGGATATTGAGCCTAAATCTCCTAAACATAAGATGCATGATGGTCTTGATCTTGTGCGAGTTAAAGATCCTATTTTTATAAATCTTGATGATGATATAGATGAAAATGTTATTCATGATGAAAATGTTACTCCTCTTGCTTCTGACAGTGAATATGAACTTGTTGATGTTGATAACCATTTATCTAATGAATTTTCTAAAACACTTATCCTAGCTCCTAGACAAGAACAACGTGGCTTGGAACATGAACATAGCCCTTGTTTGGATCTTGTGATAGCTCCATCTGCTGTGTTGGATGTTCCTCCTCTAGCGTGTTCTCTGCCTTCCCGAAACATTGATCAGCAAGATTGGGGGGTAGATGACATGCTAGACTAGTTACATTAGCATAGCAGATTCTCTCCTCCTCTCTTTTGTTACTTCTTCTATATGTTATTCTCATTCTTCTATTTGTCGTCCTTAGTGTTGTCTACTTGAGGACGATGCAAAGCATTGAGATCTCTTTGGTCTCTCTCATGTTGACTCAAAAGACACATGTGTTCCCTTCTTCTAGGTGACCTTCCTTGATTGGGGAATGAAGAACAATTATGCATACATACATATGATATATACATGACTTATCATACAGCATATTGACCCCGAGGAAAGCGAAGTCACCTCGTGCTTTGTGTTTGTGTTCATTATCCTTGGGTTTATCTCACATTTGGGGGCTAAATCCTTGTGGTAACGTGCTCCTTTCCTTTCTCATTTTCTATGTGTATCACTACGTTAAAACAATCACCCCCGTTGAGGCATGTGCGATCGCTTTAACGTAGGGGGGCATACACCCTGTCTATCCTTTCAAGATACTTGAAAATTTCTTGGCGAACTTAGCTTTGTCTTGAAAATTTTTGGTATTTCTTTTACATGACTCATAGTGAGGGAACCTTACTACTGACAGTCATGGTTCTCCCTCGTGATCTTCCCTTTTACTTTGTCAATCGAAGTCGTAAGATCCTTAGTCCACTGGGGGCTTGGTGTGTCTTGCCTCCTTGACGTGGTGAAAGTCTTTCAATGTTGTTTCCTTGTACTTTACCGGAAGTATGAGCATACATACTCCCGCTAAAGTGGGGGCTAAATGTAGCGTCCTAAAATTGCGACACTTGCAATTTCGACTGCATTTCGGTCTTCACGATGGCGACGCAACACGCAACCTGAATGGAGACCCCAAAACTTGCTCACGACACTGAAAACTGCATTTTTCATGCACCCTGGCCTGAACCTCCTTTGCACCCCGCTGTCCTGGAGGTGGGACTAGAGCGCCCAGCGCCCTGGTCCCTGGGTCCTATTTTGGGCCCGGTTTCCTAAGTGATATCGGGTCTTTTTTATTGCAATTTGGAAATATACTTCCCTGGTCGGCCTAAGGCCGGGAAAATCAGTCTATCAGCCCTAATTGACAAGTATATAAACTACATTTTCCTCTCTCATTCGATATGATGGAAAAGGCGTGGAAACTATACTCAAGCATTCAAGCATTCAAGCATTCAAGCAATTGATCATTCCAAGTCTCCATTCAAGGCTAAGTGTTGCATTCAAGTCAAGGATTCAACCATTGAAGAGGAGATCACTTATTACATGCTACATACTACAACATACAACATCTAAACCTTCGCACATAAGGATACAAACATCCTTAGAACAAGGTATTAGTACTTGTTTTACATTACAGTCATTTACATTTACAGCTCTTGCTCATTTCTTGGTTAATTCCAAAACCGGGGTTTGACCTAAAGGCAAACCCCTAATCCCTAACCCCCCATCATCTTCGCTTTTCTGTGTGTAGGTTGCAGGTACGCGGCTGAGATTGAAGATTTGGAATCCTTGTGCAGAGACGAACAGATCCCCCTTTGTTTCGCGGATTTTTCGGAGGACCGTGGCACCGGGTGCCATCGTCCCGACAACTTTTTCTCAAATTTGTAGGATAGCGCCGTATCGACATTTTACTGCTAATTCCAGGTCCGCAGCTTCATCCTATAACCTAAACTCAGTTTATAAGCGAATCTTTATGACTTTCTATGCATTCTTAGCTTAATTTCCTTAATCAATATTCTTTACAAAAGAGGGTAGCTTTGCTTTCCAAACCCTTGAAATTCATTTAGCATCCAATCTTACATTGTGTGGGATTGAATCTTATGAGTTTCAACCCCTCTTTTGAATGTAAAGTCTTCCCCCTAAGTGAAAACCCATCGAATCCTAGCGAACCTCCCTTCTCTCTCCTCGGAGTTGGAAGAGGGGAGACCAACTAGGGTTCGACAGCGATTTTCCGCTTTACACCATGTTGTGTATATGAACCGTCAAAGTACAATTGCCAAGTTTTTGTGTTGACCATTAGGATATTAGCATCAAGGAATTCAATATGTAAAGGACGATCATCTTGAAGCAGTGCCTCTACTAGTTGGTTGACAATGACTTGCCCCTTGATAGTTTTTTTGTCAACATACTCAATATCAAACTCGCTTAGGATCATGATCTATTTTGCTAGTCTTCCTGTCAATGTCGGCTTGCTGAGCAAATACTTTAATGGATCGATTTTAGAAATCAACTTGATGGAGTGAGATAGTAGATAGTGTCTTAATTTTTGAGAAGCAAATTACTACCACCAAGAATTATTTTTTTGTTGGTGAATAGTTGAGCTCGTATCCTACTAGTGTTCAGCTGATGTAGTAGATGGCTCGTTCTTTTCCTTCATTATCTTGTTGTGAGAGCAAGAATTCCTAATGATACTTTTGTGGTTGATACATATAGTAATAACGACTTGCCTGGAATTGGTGACATTAGGATGGGTGGTTGCATGAGATAGGCCTTGATCTTATTGAATTCATCCTCACATTGATGGTCCCACTTGAAATTAACATTTTTGTGCAATAGATGAGTAAATGGTTGGCATTTATCTGCTAGCTGAGCAACAAATTTTCTGATTGATTGTAGTCTTCCTTGGAGTGATCTTAGTTGTCTGATATTCTTGAGAGATGCCATTTCTATGATTGCTTTGACCTTAGTGGGATCTACTTCGATACCCCTAGCTGAAACAATGTATCCCAGTAGCTTACCTGAAGTAACACCAAAGGAACATTTCTTGGGATTGATTCGTAGCTTGTACTGTTCTAACCTGTCAAAGATATTTTCTAGTATTCCTATATGGTCTTCTCTATTGTATGATTTGGTCAATATGCCATCCACATAATCTTCCATGAATGTATGCATCATGCCATGGAATATCATTGTCATAGGTCAATGATATGTAGCACCTATGTTCTTTAGTCCAAAAGGCATGAGGTTCCAGCATAAAGTACCCCATGGACATGTGAAAGCTATCTTTTCTTGATCTTCGGGTGCTATTTTAATCTGATTGTATCCGGAGAAACCATCCATTAGAAAAAAACATGGAGTGTCCAATAGTTAAATCCACAATGATGTCAATGTTAGGCAAAGGAAAGTCATCCTTTGGACATGCATTATTAATATCTCTAAAGTCTGTGCATACTCTGATACTTTTATCTGGTTTGGACACAAGAACGATGTTTGATACCCATTGAGGATATGCTATAGGTCTGATGAATCCTACATCTAGTAATTTCTTTAGTTCTTCTTTGACAAGAAGAGCGATATGAGGATGCATCTTCCTTAATTTTTCATTTAACTGATTTGGCTCCTGGACTGACATTTAAGTGATGCATAATAAGATCTGGATCCAACCCTGACATGTCTACATATGACCAGGAAAAATTGATTTGGTGTCGTTTGAAGAATTCCATATATTGTTGCATTTCTTGCTTCGATAGAGAAGTTGTTGGATGCAGAATCTTTGGTTGCTTTGTTGTGCCAATGTTAACTGCCTCTCTCGGTTCGATCAAAATGGATGACCTTTCTTGATGGTACTTAGGTAAAGTGTCAAATCTCCCATCTTCTGGCACCTCGAGGAGGGTTTCACCATTAGATGTGTCCTTTCTTTTTAATTTTTCTCAGTCTAATGTTTCCAATAAATGGTTTTCAGTATTAGACCTGATATTGTTTTCTTTATTTTCACTTTTGCGACTGGGAGATTTGGCACCCACTTGACTAGAAGATGCATTGTTGAAATTCCTGGTGAAAGTTGTTGCGAGTTCTATTGCATTAATATATAAGGATATGGCATGGTCATTAGGAAAGGTATCGATGGTAGTATGTCTTTCATTTTTCCAATCAATCAATTCAGAATGGAGTAAGGGTAAAGGATCCTCAGGTTGAGATGTTTTGAGGGTATTAAGGGTCATGATAGAGATGTCAAAGTTTTTGATATGTACTTAAATTTCTAGAACGATACTCTCATCAGAATGATCTCTCTCAAGTAGCTCCTGATCGTCCTTAATTAAGTCCAAGTCAACCAAATGTGATTCTAATTCAAGTGGGATAGTTCCTAATGTTTGCCCCGCATAAGTATGAACTACATCGACTCCTACATATTCTTCAAAGCAATTTTCTTCAGCTAATTATTCAGAATGATAAGAATCCCATTCCCATTCATTAAAATTTGTCTCACTTGGAGCTTGCAATCTATAGATTTGTTCATATAGCATTTTATTTGTTTCTTCTGTCTTGCTTGCTATATCTTTTCTTCTCTCGTATTCAGCTTCCTGTGGGCTAAGATTGAGTTCTGTCAACCTTGCTATCAGCTCTCCTTGATTTGTACCAGCTTTGTGTTTGTTTTGATTGGGAGTTAATACTGCTTGGGAGGTGCCTTTAGCTTGTTTTTCTTATTGATTAGAAGCTTGCTTTTGTTGCCATTTCATGTTTGTTTGTGCTTGTTGCTTGGCAGTTGTTTCTTCCCTTTCAATTGCAAGGTGTTCTTGTTTGTTTTCATATTCATCTTGTTGTTGGCCAGAAGATGTGTCCTCTTGTAGAGTAACTTGTCCATATCCTAAGCCAGATTTCTTTGTATCCTATTGAGTATGAGGTTGGATAGGTTCTGAGATACCTTCTCTTCATTTTCCTACAAGACCTGTTCTAGTGTATCCCATTTTTTGAAGGATGTTAAATCCTTTTCCATATTTTTCTGTAGGTATTCTAACATTGTTGATCTTTTGTTGGACTTCTTCATCTTTGTATAGCCACTGCAACACATCTTTGTCTTTTATTTCCTCTGACAAGGTTCCAACACTAACAATTGCTCCATCAAATATTGGAAGATGTTTCACAATTGGTTGTTGTGTAGAGTTTGATGGTTTTCCATAGGATTTAGGAGAAAGTGGTAAGTATGATAGTGAATATTCTTTGTTCCCTTGATCTCTTAGCTGCATTTGCTTTTCCATACTTGACAAAATTAAGGCAAATGATTTTTCTTTGGATTGTGTGTTTGAAGATGATGCCTCCCTATTATGAGGAACAACGACTTCTTGAGCTAGTTTTAGATTACTATAGTACTGGAATGGATTTGAATCTGCTGAGATCATGATTTCCTACCCATTGTACGGAAATTTTAGGCACTAATGATATGTTGATGGAACAACTTGTATGTCACATATCCAGGGTCTTCCCAAGAGTATGTTGTATGATAAGTCCAAGTCTAGAACTTGGCATGTTGTGTCTTTCTGCAAAGGTCCCACTTTGACGGGTAATATCACAATTCCCTTAGAGGAACGTTCTTCTTAATCATATGATTTAATGGTGATCTTTTTTCAGGGATCATTTGCATCTTCTGAATAACCTAGAGCACAAACAAGACTCAATGAGCAAATGTTTAAGCCATCTCACCCATCTATTAGGACATGTTTAACCTGTGTCTTATGAATGAGGACTTCAATATGCAAGGGAGCGTTATGGGGATGTTGCGAGGACATGTCATCTTCTTCGATAAATGATAAGCAGTGAGGGGTTGTGAGATGTCCCACCATGGTTTGGAATTGATATATATCAAGATCTTTGGACACATTTGTATCTACTAATTCTCTTTCAAGAATTTATTTGTGTGCGGGTGAAAGCTTTAAAAGTTCTAAGATGGATATCTGCATAGGAATTTTCTGTAATTGATCCACTAGACTATATTGTTTTGCAGTAGATGACATGTTAGTTGCAAGATCCGGCAAAACAACTTTAGCTTTGCTTCTTGTGATAGCATGAGTAGGTTCTTGATGTTGCTTTTTTTCAACTACAATCACATTTACCACATTATCATATGCATGAGCATAATTCACCTTTGCTTTACCTTTACCATTATGTGTTGTTGATGATTCACCCTTCTCATAGTTCGGAAGTGGAGTTTTGAAAATTGTATGAGATTCGTTTGTCGTATGTCCATCCACAATTATCACTCCATTATCAATCAAATCTTGGATGACATGTTTCAACTGCTGACAATTATTCATGTGGTGTCCCTTGTTTCGATGGAAATCACAATAATGGTTGTCGTTCCACCAAGAGGGTTTCACTTGAGGTTTGAAGTTTCTTCCTTCTGGTAAAGTAATCAATTTGTTTGCGAGAAGCATCTTTAATGTTGACCCAAGTGGTTCACCAGTGTTTGTAAATTTTCTCCAAAAGAAATTGTTGAAAGTTGATTTTTGTTGATTGTTGTTTTGTTGAGTCGTTGCTAAGTGAGTGGATAAATTGAAAACTGGTTGTTTTGGTTTTACATTGTTGATATCCACTATTCCATCGTTGATGACATTTCAATTTCTATTCCCAAATTTTGGTTTATCATTGTTGTTGTTGTTATTGTTGTTAGGAGGATGAACTCCTTCTCTGTATATCTTCAACTCACCCTTCTTTACCATAGCTTCTTCCATTAAGATTCCATTATCAATCATCTTTCCAAAACTTTGATGCCCTTGCATTTTTAGATGATAACTCATTTGATCATTTAGGTTGTCGATGAATATGTCCATTTTATCGTATTCTGGCACCGTACGAGGATATCGTGAAGCTAACCGCTTCCATCTCTGTAAGAACCTCATGAAAGGTTCTCCACTCTTTTGTTTAGAATTACATAGGTATAGCATTGTGACCTCATGTTGTATGTTGTAAGAGTATCGTGAAACAAACTTATCCAACAATTCTGAGAACGATCTAATTCCAGGTGGAAGTTTGGAGAACCATTCCATAGCTAGTCCACTTAAGCTCTTTGAAAATAATCTCATCAGGTAGGTATCCTCATGTGCAAACTCCATACTCATTGTGAGAAATTCTCGTATATGATCGTGGGGATCAATGCTTCCATCATATTTATTGTATCTAGGAGTTTCACAACCTATATGAAATGGTATCATGTTTAGACTTTTGTCGAATGGGTAAGGACAGATTTCTTGAAGCCAGTATCTTCTAACAGTTCTTCTCTGCATATCTTGAATCTGTGTTTGCAACATTTGTATTTGTTGTGTAAGAGCCGTGATAGGATTATCAACATGATTTGTTCTTGTATAACCATGAGTTTGTATTCTAGTATGATCTTGATCTCTTCTTGTATCATCTCGACTCTTTCTTGTGTCCTCATTAGATTTAGCTTTGTTGAGAATTTATACCTCATCCCTTTTGGCAATGGAAGTTTCCTCATTAGCTCTTATGTTATTAGGAATTGATGCGTCATCTTTTTTATGATCGAAAATCTCCTCATGTCATTTGTTATCATGGAAAGGGTCACTTCTCTTTTGTCCTAAACTGCTCATATCAAAATCTTGGGGGAGTGTAGCACTAGATTTTTCTAACATAAGGAAGTATTTTTCTTTTTCTCCCTCCAATATTTTCTCCATAAATTTATCGAATATAGGATCTTGTTTGATTTTTCTGATATGTTGATCTGTTACCTCTTCTTCTTGTATTTCATTTTCATGTTCCACGTTCTTATAATCTTCAGTTATTTCAAATATTTTGATTTATGTTTCTGCAATCTTTCATCTCAGCGCTCTAGTTAAAATAGGCATACACGTGTGTTGAGTATTGTGCAAGGATTTAATTGTCTCGAAGGTGTTTCAATAAGTGACCAACTGTCAACGTAGATATGATAGTGTTATGACACGAAAAGATAATTCAAGTATTTGAAAGTTTGCAAGTTTTTCGATCTTTGATTTGGAGTACAATGATGATGATTTTGATAAGACCAAATCCAATAGGAACGATATATCCTACAATATGGGACAAGATTATCTTGACCAAACGTTGTAGTTTCATGATAGAGGATGATAGATCCTGACGAGAGACTATGTTTTGAGTGATCACTTTATCAAAGAAGGTGATAATGCACTTTGGGATGTTAGATCTTGAAATTGTTGAAGGTGAATACTTGAAAATCTTGGGGTGCCTAGTTCTAGAATCTGATTTGAAAGAAGATAACTTGACCGAGCGAACCAAGAAGACAATCTAAGCACATAATGACAAATATCAGGTGTATATGCTAACTATAAATTGACCAAGAAAACATGATAGATATGAAAAAGACATGCAAGAAGACAACTCTGGACTGACAAAAAAAAAAATTTATACCACAGTTTAGACAATCCCAGACGACAATTTAGGCAGACCCATACGATAAACTAGAAATCTCGCACCACAAAGGCCTAAACTCATATGACACTTCCCACCGAACCAGATGACAACTGATAACAAATAAGTCTCTGCTAATTTGACTCGTACGACAATTCCCACAGAACTAGATGATAGACTAGCTTTCTTGTACAACAAACTAGAAAGCTCATACGACTAAGGACAAAACAAAGACAAATTTTTTACTTTGACAGATTTTTGACCAAAAAATTTTAATGTTTTGATTCTTTTTTCTAGTTTTAGATGTCTGATTTTCTATTTCAGGGATGAAAACACAACAAACACATGATATGATAAGTGACCTCAAGCACAACATGCTAAATCTTAAGGAAGTTGGCTGAGAGAGAAAACCTTTGCTTGCAAACTTAAGTACACACCCAATAGCTAATCAAAATATGACCGTTGAGTCTCACACAATGGATTCTCAATGTCGTAGTATCCGACTCCAAACACTAATGGGGGCATGATATGACAAGTGTCTTGGGAGAGTTACTATCTCTCTTGCATAAATATTATCCCCCTTTCAGAGGTGAATAGGGTAGCTTCTTTCTTAGGGTTCATAGCAAGGATTTTTGTTTGGAATGACCCCTTGCAGTCGCGCAAGCACAATTGAGGCCTATAGCCCAACAAGGTACCGAAACAAGAAGTAGTCACACAAGCGTAATTGAGACCACGAGGCCCTACTAAATGTACGATATGAGAGATCTCAAAAGAGAAAACTCAAATAATCTCATCCTTCGAGACTTTAATCCCAAGAGGCTTATTTTTTAGAGTAAGTTGGAAAGCTTAGGTCTAGTTGTACTCACTTGGGTCGTTCTCATAGGGTGATTACTTTTTCCCACTATGACAGGCCCGCTAAAGGTATTCAAATCTCAAACATAGAAGCGCTT
Organism: Cryptomeria japonica; assembly: GCF_030272615.1. Lineage (NCBI taxonomy): Eukaryota > Viridiplantae > Streptophyta > Pinopsida > Cupressales > Cupressaceae > Cryptomeria > Cryptomeria japonica. The sequence goes on from NC_081409.1 coordinate 743,440,144, forward strand.
CAAGGGTTGGGATTTCTGATTGTCCAAATGGACAAGAGCATACTCTCCTAACTTTTAGACAACTTATCAGACATAGAAAACAAGATGTTCATCAACCATTAGCAAAATAAGTGTGCCTATAAAACTTAAGAATACACAAAGTCTTATTGATTTTCCTTATGCAACCTGCAAAATAAATATGTTAGTAATAATTTTATTTTGATGAATTGAATCTCTTTGGCAAGCGTAATCTTCAATAATCATCCTATAAAAACTAGTTAGGCTGTTAGAAAACTCACAAACAGACCAAGGTTAGCATTAGTAATATCAAATTTCAGCATGAAAAACCCTTAAAATGCAATTTGTTTTGAAAACACAGAAGCAGAAAATCATACGAGTATTCTCACCTGCTCGTACGAGTATTCCCACATACCCATACAAGTGCACAAAGAAACTTGTATGGTACTATAAAGTACTCATACGAGATTCTGAAACAGGCTTGGCCAAAAACCCGTGAGATTGAAGATTTGATGATGAGAGAGGCCAAGAAATTAGATTTCTTGCCCCATAGTGGGTGCCAAAATGTCGTGCGTGTGAAGGAGGATACCTGCAGTTGCAACACAAACACTCAATAGATCATTACAAGCATGATTAGAAAATTGAAACCAAATGAAAGATAAACCATGACAAAGCAACCTATCGCCTCCTAAGAGATGCGAGTATGAATTTTCTCTCAAAGCTAGATGAGCAATCCCAATGACTTGACTACACCTAGATGGAGGATTTAAAATGATGATGATATGCAAGCTAGATGAGATTGATTATGCTAGATTGATCCAAGAGGCTAATTAAGCTAATGATATGCATGATTAAGCTATGATTATGATGCAATTAAGATAGAAAAAGAGATTGATTATGCCATATGATGAACAATTATGCTAGAAAATGATCAAATTAAGCTAGATCTAAGATGCAATTGCCTATAATAACAATGCTTAAATGATACTGGAATGAGATGTGTCTATAATAACAATGCCTAAAAATGATATGAGATGGGATGTGCCTATAATAACAATGCCTAAAAATGATATGAGATGAGATCCTTTGTGCTCCAAAATGGGAGATATTTATAGGATTTCCAAAGCCAGGGGTGAGGTGGCAGGAATCAATGGTCAAGATTGAGTCTGGAGATATCAAGGGTCAAATTGGAGGAGGTTGGAAAGGAGGTTGGAGGGAGGGACACTTGTCATATTTGTGGTGACAAGTGTCAAGGAGTCTTGCTCATAAGAGGGCAAGTGTCCAAGGGAGGAGACATGTGGCCTAAGTGCCATGTGTATCAAGGGGAGAATATCCAACTCATAGGAGGTTAGGATAAGGAGGTTAGGATGTGCAAGCTAGGATAGGGTTAGTTAAACCCAAGGTTAGGTGGAATGGGTTAGATTAGGGGATGGTTAGGTTAGGTGGTTAGAAGTTAGGAGGCATGTGGGTAATTTGAATTTAAAAATTCAAATAATAGGAAAAGGCTAATTAACTTTCAACAGCTCATAAATTGATTTGTTTTAATTAATTAGGGGATTAGAAGAAATGAATTAAACGGGGGAGGATTAATTAATTCAGATTAATTTAATCAATGGGGATTATTGAAATGGACCTATTAAATAAATCCTTAGATTTATTAATAAGTAGATGAATGGGAGAATTTAATCAAATTGCTAATGAATTCAATTAAATTGGGAGGGGGGATTAATTAAATAATTACTTATTTAATTAATTATATTCAGACCATTTTTAGGTGTATACAGTAGGATTTACCGAAGCTAATACATCTTTCTTTATCAGTTTCTCACTTGTAACCATAGGAGTACCAAACCGGTTTAGAATTTTCCATACCAAATTTCTTCAACAACTCTCTAGCATACTTAGTTTGACATATTTAAATGCCTTTATTAGTCTGAATAATCTGCAAACCTAAGAAAAATCTCATTTCTCCAATCATAGACATCTCAAATTCATTCTTCATATTATCAGAGAATTCCATACATAACTTTTCCTCGCCTCCAAAAATGATATCATCAACAAACACCTCAAAAATCAATATGACATCATCAATGATCTTATAATACAAGTTACAGTCAACATTACCTTTAGTGAAACCAAGCTTCAAAAGATATTTGTCCAATCTATCATACCAAGCTCTAGGGGTTTGCTTCAATCCATATAAAGCTTTCCTCAATTTGTAAACCATGTTTTTGTCATTTGAAAGTGAAAATCCATCAAGTTGCTCAATGTAGACTTCCTCTTCAAGATTTCCATTTAGAAATGCACACTTAACATCCATCTGATAAACCTTGTATTTCTTATGGGCAACATAAGCAAGAAATAATCTCATAGCTTCAATCCTAGCTATTGGAGCAAAATTTTTATCATAATCAATTCCTTCCTTCTGAGAATATCCTTTACAGACCAATCTAGCCTTGTTATTCACAACTTGTCCATCTTCATTCAATTTATTCCTAAAAACCCATTTAGTTCCAATAACATTCTTATTTTTAGGCCGGGGAACTAAAGTCCATGTGTTTTTCTTTTCAATCTGATCCAATTCCTCTTCCATATCTTTCATCCAACATTCATCCTTACATGCTTCAACTACTCATGTTAGTTAAATTTGAGAAATTAAGCATACCTCTTCAACTGCTAACCTTCTTATTATCATCACTCCTTTGCTCTTGTCTCCAATGATCTGAAAGTTTGAATGATTCAACCTTACATACCTAGGAGTCTTCTAACTTTATGTTTCTCTGCTATGATCTTCAGTTACTATTGAATTTTCTGATACTGCCGAGGTAGCTGGTTCAACATTCCATTCCAATACAGGTGTTACCGGTTTAGTTATGATCATTTCTAGTTCCAGTTCCCTCTCATAAGTTCTGATTTGACCTTTGTACTGCTCATCCACCTTGACATTAGCGCTCTCCATAATTCTCTGCAATCTTTTGTTATAACATCTATATGCTTTGCTTTCATTTGAATAACCAAGAAATATTCCTTCATCACATCTAGGATCAAACTTTCTAATGGAATTATCTCTTTTGATATAGCATTTACTACCAAAGATTCTAAAATACTTGACTATTGGTGTATGACCAAACCATAACTCATAAGGTGTCTTATCGATGTCTCCTTTGATATGAACTTTGTTAAATGTGTATACTGCCATGCTCACAACTTCTCTCCAATAGATAGGAGGAAAATTGGCTTCCATCATCATAGTTCTAGCTGCATCCAGGATTGTTTTATTCTTTCTTTCCACAACACCATTCTATTGAGGTGTTGGAGGTGTCGAAAACTGTCTCCTTATCCCATTTTTCTCACAATAACTGTTAAATTCACCGAATGTGAATTCACCACACTGATCGGATCTTAAGAATTTGATCTTCAACCCTGTCTCTGTCTCAACCATAGCTTTAAAGATTTTTGAACTTTTCAAAGGCTTCAAATTTCTCCCCTAGAAAAGTAACCCACATCATTCTAGAATAGTCATCAATGATTAGCATGAAATATATGTTGGCATTCCATGAAGATTGAATTGATGAAGTATAATGTTGTCAATTGCAACCGATATTGGAGTTGTATTTCAATCAATAGTGATGTAGTAATGCAACCGGTAGTAGAGCAGTGATGGAAACTGGTATTGTTATTTGAAGCAGAGTGATCAACCGGTAACCCTAACCTATTGATATGTCAAACCCTAACTGATGGAGCTTGGTAATCGGTTGTGTTGATCTATGATCGAATGGTGATCGAAGATGATAATGCCACATATGCATGATGCACGTGATGAGTTTCAAAGTGGTTTTGGCACATAGAGATAAATGTTTTATCTTGGGAATGAGCATATGCATAGCATGAAGTGAAACCATGTCATGAGTTACACGATTCGATGAGCGATGATCCAGGAGTGGTCAAAGTTGTCTTGAGCAATGTGTAGCTGATTGCTATGTAATATAACAGTCATGTTTGAACCGATATGTTTGTAATCTCTATGAGATCTTAGGTTTTGTGTTATGTTACCAACCTATTGTATTTCTTTATAAGATCAATGAGTTGTTTTATAATAGCGTTAGCAATTTTGTTAAATGTGGTAGTGAGACTGTTGTCAAATCAGAAGGAGTGTCTAAATAATGTTTTGAAGGTAGATAGGAGCTTAATAGGATCTAACTAAGCAAGATAGTGCTATTACCAGATCAACAAAAACCATGTTGTTCTCTAACAATTACAACAGTTAAATCCCTTAACCGGGTAAGCTTTAACAGGCTTGGTGCTTTCTAAATCCTCTAACCAAGTGATCCATTAGTTTGGATTTGAAGTCCTCTATCGAGGTTACTCCTAACAGGGTATTGTAGTCAATCCCTTAACTGGGTGGTCCTTAACCAGATCTGTTCCTAATAGAACATTTTTGTGAAGCTTCTAACAAGGCTTGGCTCCTAACAAGGCAAACTTCAGAAGAGTTCAGAATACTTGTGGGTATTCATCCCCACTGTGGTTTTTCCCATTTGGTTTTCCATGTCAAAAATCATTGTGTCAAGTGGTGAATGATTTTGTGTATGATTTTGATATGGTTAATATGTTTAACTGATAAAGCCACTTAGATATGTTTAGATGATCGGAAGTGGTCTGAAATGAGCTATTACTAATGTTAGTAAAGTGGTTTGATGTTTTAGTTAAATGATATATGAGTTTCAGATCTGTTACACTATTATATTGATATCTTAGTCAACCGGTAAGCTTGACAGTGTAGTGACAGTTTTTGTTACAGTGTTCAAATCGGTTAGTTCAGTGAATGGTTTATGAGTTGGAATTAAGTTTGGTGAAAGTTTAGTTTGTTTTCTATCTACTGATTCGCCCCCCCTCTTAGTAGTTGATCAGATCCTTATTTATTCATCATATCATCAATTGGTATCAGAGCCTTCCAGGTCCTCTTGTGTTTAAGCCTAATAGCTTGAGGTAAAGATCTAGGAGAACATGACGAAGAAATAAGGTCCAAGGTTCAATAGGGAAAACTACAGAATCTGGAGTGATAGGATGAAGATCTATATGAAAAGTCTAGGAAGTCAATATTGGGAACATGTTGTTACTAAATATAACTTGCCTAGTGGGATTTTGTCAGCTGATCAAAAGGAGCAACATGAGAAAAATCAAGCATTGGAGGCCATTATCAGTTCCTTGTCCAATTCAGAGTATGTTGATGTCCATGGATTGGAGATTGATTTTGAAGTGTGGAAGAAACTTGAGGATATCTATAGTGGTGATGAGCATGTTAAGATTGCCAAAGAGGAGAGTCTGAGAGGTAAATTTGATGATATGCAAATGGTTGATGGAGAGAATATTCAACAGTATGGTCATAGGATCAAGGAGATAGTCGGTGAGATAAAAAGTGTTGGTGGTACGATGGAGGATACCATAGTGGTTAGCAAGGTGTTGAGAACCCTTCTACCGGTCTATGCTATCCGAGTTGCAGCCATTTAGGAACTCAAGTATATTGATAAATCAAAGGTAACTCTTGACTCCATCATTGGTAAACTGACTGCTTTTGAATTAAATGGTTATGATGGAAGTATTTAGAAATCAGAGTCTGCTTTTAAAGCTTCAATTTCTAACCCACTGGTAAGGAAAAGCAGAGAAGCTAGTTATAGTCACGAGTCTAGATCCAACAGAGAAGTTGATGATGAAGATAGTCTGATTGAGCTTGAAGCATTGTTGGCCACGTTGTTTCCCAAAGGTACTGGTAAGTACAGAGGTAAATTACGTTTGAAGTGTTTTGCATGTAACTGGATTGGACATATTGCTACTAACTGTCGAAATGGAGATAATGAGCATAAATGTGAGAAGTATAAGAAGTACAAAGGCAAAGGTAAAAGAGATTGTCTCATTGTCGTGGATGGAGGAATTACAGATGAAGAATCTAAAGAAGATGCAAATGAGGACATTGTCTTTATTGCCATTAAAGAAGAGACATCATATTAGAAGGCATTAGTCTCTCGCATGGATAGTTTTGATGATTGGATTACAGACAGTGGTTATTCACACCACATGACCAGTGATAGGAGTTAATTTATTACTTTGAAGGAATTTGATGGAGGTGTTGTGATATTTGGAAATGACTCACCCTACATGGTAAACGGAAAAGGAACCATATCTTTCAATGGAAAGAGCAGTGCAGATGATGTCTACTGGGTTGAAGGATTGAAACATAATCTTTTGAGTGTTGCTCAACTCAATGACAAGGGTTATCCACTGGAATTCAAGAATGGGATGTGCAAAATCTATGGAAGCAAAGGTGAACTGATTGCAACCGGCAAGCAGACAAAAGGTAACCTGTTTCACCTAAGTTCTAAAATCAACAATTGTTTAATTGCAAAAGTAGAAGATAGTTGGCTTTGGCATCGAAGATTTTGTCATGTAAATTTTGATAACATTGTGAAAGTCAGTAAGTCCAAATCGGTAAGAGGTTTGCCTCAATTGGACAAATTGGTTAATGCTCTGTGTAAGGAATGTTAGTTAGGGAAGATAACATCTTCAACTTTTAAAAGCAAATCTTTTTCAGCAGAACATTTAGTAGATTTGGTTCATACCGACCTTTGTGGACCAATAAGGACTAGAAGCATTCAAGGTGATCGATATTTTATGATTTTTACTAATAATTGTTCAAGAATGATGTGGGTCACATTCTTGAAGGACAAAACAAAATCCTTTAGCAAGTTTAAGGCATTCATAGCCTTAGTTGAAAAAGAAAGTGGAAGAAAGCTTAAGTGCTTAAGAACTGATCAAGGTGGTGAATTTACTTCTGAGGAATTCACTAGACACTGTGAAGACAATGGAATTAAGAGGCAACTTTCTGCACCTAGGGTACCACAGCAGAATGGTATTGTAGAGAGGAACAACTGGTTAGTTGTTGAAGTTGCAAGGACTATGCTAATTCAAGGAGGTGTAGCTAAGACTTTCTGGAGAGAAGCTGTCAGCACAACTGTCTACGCAATGAACTGGATACTGGTTAAAAGAGGTAAGGATAAAACTTCTTATGAATACTGGAATGGTAGATCACCTAATGTCAGTTACTTTAATATTTTTGGTAGCAGATGCTTTATCAAGAGAGGTGACTATGTTGGTAAGTTTGATGCTAAGAGTGATAAAGGCATATTTCTTGGTTACTCTGCCAAGAGAAAAGCCTACAAATGTTACAACAACTAGACAAAGAAGATCATTGAAAGTGCTAATGTCCGAGTGGATGAGTTTCCTGAAGATTCAAGAGAAATCAGTAAGGAGAAGGAGGAAGATGAACCTTACATTTTGGTTTTGGGACTAGAACCGGTGAAGCCAGAAGTTGGTGAATGAATACTGCAGCACCTGTTCAACCTGAACAAATAGATTTTGCAGAAGATGAGGACAGTGAGGAAGAAGAACCTAAAGACCATGATCATGTTATTCCAAGGTATGTTAGACTCAATCATAATCCCGATCAGATTATTGGAGATAAAGATGCTAGTGTGCTAACTAGAAGAAGAATTAGAGAGATTTATTGTATGATTTCCACTATTGAGCCTAGAACAACAAAGGAAGCTTTTGGAGATGATCACTGGATAAAGGCTATGGAAGAAGAGCTTGACCAAATTGAGAAGTACAATACTTGGTCATTGGTACCTAGACTGGTGAACAAAAATGTGATAGGAAAAAAATGGGTATTCAGGAATAAACTGAATGAAGATGGAGCAGTAGTTAGAAATAAAGCAAGACTGGTATGCAAAGGATATGCACAAGAAGAAGGTGAAGACTATGGCAAGACATTTGCACTAGTTTCTAGATGGAAGGTGTTGGGACTCTACTTGCATTTGCAACATACAGAGGATTCAAAGTATATCAGATGGATGTGAAGTCAATATTTCTAAATGGAATATTGGAAGAGGAAGTCTACATTGAACAACCAGATGGTTATGCTTTGACTGAAGCAAAGGATATGGTGTGCAAACTACACAAGGCACTCTATGGTTTGAAGCAAGTACCTAGAGCATGGTATGAAATACTACATTCTCACTTGGTGAAGATAGGTTTTTAGAGAACCAGTGAAGGCAACAATATATGTCTCAAGACTAAAGGAGACAAGATACTGGTTAGTGAGGTATTTGTGGATGATATAAATTTTGGAGGCAATGATGACATGTGTGATGACTTTGCTAATGAGATGAAAAGTGACTTTGAGATGTCTCTGGTAGGAGAGATAAAATTCTTTATAGGTTTGCAAATTCAATAGATGAAGAATGGTAGTTTTATTACATAGTCCAAATATGTGAAAGAGGTATTGAAGACATTTGGAATGGGAGACTGTAAACCGGTTGGAACACCAACAGTTACAAGCTGTAAACTGTCTAAGGATGATGATTCTATGCCAGTGGATGAAAAGGAGTATAGGTCAATGATAGGTAAACTGCATTATGTTGTTCACAACATACCAGATATTGCTCATGCAGTTGGATTAGTTGCCAGATTTCAAAAGAGCCCGAAGGAGACACACATGATAGCAACCAAAAAAATCTTTAGATATCTGAAAGGCACAATTGATTATGGATTATGGTATCCATATGCAGGTAACTTTGATTTGAAAGTCTATACAAATGCATACGGGGTAGGAAATGCTGATGACAAGAAGAGTACAACCAGAGGAGCATTCTTTCTTGGAGGAAGGCTTGTATCTTGGAGTAACAAGAAACAAAGTTGTATATCACAGTCAACTACAGAAGCTGAATATGTTGCAGCTTATATGAATTGTACCCAGGCAATCTAGATGAAGCACATTCTGGAAGGTTTCAAGTTGAAGATTACAGAATCGGTTAGGATTCTCTGTGATAACACCAGTGCAATAAACATTTCAAAGAACTCGGTGTTGCATGCAAGAACCAAGCATATTGAGCTGAAGTATCATTTCTTAAGAGAGAAAGTGCAGAGTAAATATATGTCATTGGAGCATGCATCTACTAAGGAACAACTAGCGGATATCTTTACTAAACCTCTGCCTAAGGCTACTTTTGAGTATCTTAGAGGTTAGCTAGGAGTTGTGCCCCTACATGAGGTCAATTAAGAAGATGTAGAAGACACTAGTCTTGTAGCTTATTGAAAATAGTGAGGATGGAATGGTGTGGAGTGGAGCTATTCCATAGGGGAAGCAACAAGTTGCAGATCGGTGAACCATGGAGTGGTTAACCCTTTGTTATTGGTATTCACTTTGGCATTGTTGTCAAAGGGGTAGAAGAACTGTATGATTGCTAGGGAGAAGAAGTGTATATGATTGATAGCCAGTTACCAACTAAAGACATAGATATACAGTTGAAGGAGAGTAGATGGAAAAATGTAAACCAAGATTCCTATACTTGTGTATGTGCATTACTCTCAATCATCACAATCTAAAGGGTATTGATATTTGTATTGCCATCAATGCCAAAGGGGGAGTTTGTTGACATTGCATGAAGATTGCATTAATGCAGTATAGTGTTGTCATTGATGTCAATTGCAACTGATATTAGAGTTGTATTGCAACCGGTAGTGATGCAGTAATGCAACCGGTAGTAGAGGAGTGATAGAAACCAGTATTGTTATTTGAAGCAGAGTGATCAACCGGTAACCCTAACCTGTTGATATGCTAAACCCTAACAGATGGAGCTTGGTGAATCAATTGTGTTGATCTATGATCGAATGGTGATTGGAGATGATTATGCCATGTATGCATGATGCATGTGATGAGTTTCAAAGTGGTTTTGGCATGTAGAGATAATCGTTTTATCTTGGGAATGAGCATATGCATATCATGAAGTGAAACCATGTGATGAGTTACAAGATTCGATGAGCGGTGATCCAGAAGCGGTCAAAGTTGTCTTGAACAATGTGCAACAGATTTCTATGTAATCCAATGATCATGTTTGAACCGATATGTTTGTAATCTCTATGAGATCTTAGGTTTTGTGTTGTGTTACCGACCTATTGTATTTCTTTATAAGGTCGATGAGTTGTTTTGTAATAATGTTGGTAATTTTGTTAAGTGTGGTAGTGAGACTATTGTCGAACCAGAAGGAGTGTCTGCAGAATGTTTTGAAGGCAGATAGGAGCTTAATAGGATCTGACTAAGCAAGATAGTGCTATTATCAGATCAACAAAAACCATGTTGTTCTCTAACAATTACAACAGTTAAATCCATTAACCAGGTAATATTTAACAGGCTTGGTGCTTTATAAATCGTCTAACCAGGTGATCCATTAGTTTGGATTTGAAATCCTCTATCGATGTTACTCCTAATAGGGTATTGTAGTCAATCCCTTAACCAGATCTGTTCCTAACAGGACATTTTTGTAAAGCTTCTAACATGGCTTGGCTCCTAATAGGGCGAACTTTAGAAGAGTTAAGAATACTTGTGGGTATTCATCCCCACCATGCTTTTTCCCATTTGGGTTTCCACGTCAAAAATCATTATGTCAAGTGGTGAATGATTTTGTGTATGATTTTGATATAGTTAATATGTTTAACTGATAAAGCCACTTAGATATGTTTAGATGACCGAAAGTGATCTAAAATGAGCTATTATTAATGTTAGTAAAGTGGTTTGATATTTTGGTTAAATGGTATATGAGTTTCAGATCTGTTACACTGTTATATTGATATCTTAGTCAACCGGTAAGCTTGATAGTGTAGTGACAGTTTTTGTTACCGTGTTCAAACTAGTTAGTTTAGTGAATGGTTTATGAGTTGGGATTAAATTTGGTGAATGTTTAGTTTATTTTCTATCTACTGATTCACCCCCCCCTCTCAATAGTTGATCAGATCCTTATTGATTCATCATATCATCAATATCTATCACCCTGAAAGCTTCTTATTCTAGCAGGACCACACAAATCAGTATGAATAAGATCAAGAATATCATTAGATCTGTATTGTATACTCTTAAAAGAAGTTCTGACTTGTTTACCCATTTGACATTCCTTAGATACTGGATTATAAGGCTTCATAATCTTAGGTATATCTCTAACTGCCTTAGTTGAACTGATCTTTACAATGCAATCAAAATTCACATGACACAACCTCTTATGCCATAGCCAACTCTCATCAATATGTGCAATCAAACATGTCTTCTCACCAATTGTCCTACACTAAAAAGATTATGCCTTAAACCTTCTACATAATAGACATTATCAGTGTTATGCTTACCATCAAATGATATATTTCCTCTTCCTCTGATCATGCATGCTTTGTCATCTCCAAATCCAACCAGACCACTATCAAATTCTTGCAAAGATAGAAACTTCCTTTTATCTCTATTCATATGATGTGAACATCCACTGTCTATAACCCATTCATCCTTGTCTTCAACTTTAGCAGCACGGGCCTTCTCTTCATTTTGAATGATAGGTTCTGGAGCATCTTCCTTGATAGCTAAGAATACCCATTCCTTTCCATTGCCGGATCCACTAGCTGAATCTTTTGTCGATTCATTGTCAAAATCATTAGTCACACCTTCCTCATCAACATAGTAGCATGATTTGTCTTTGTTCCTCCTGTACTTATGCTTATCCTGATATTCATGGTTAGGCCTAAAAGATTTTCTAGCTTTTTCTTCAAATCTTGAATTCCTCTAAGGACATCTAGATGCAAAATGACCTATCTTATTACATGCAAAACACTTGAAAGGTGATTTTCCTTCATACATACTTCCTACCAGACCTTTAGGTACTCTTCTAGCAAATAGGGCTTCAAGTTGCTCAAGCTCTTCATCTTCTTTCTTCATTTCCTCTAGTTCCTTCACATATAATGCTTTCCAATCACTCTTGTCGGTTGATGATGTAGATGCATGAAAAGAAGATTCTATCTTTGCAGCTCCTTGAGGATCAAATTCTTCAAGCTCAAAAGTAGATAACTTTCCAACTAGAATATCCCTATTGACAGAAGTGTTAAACATTGTTCTTGGCTCATTAATTGCAGTAGCCTTCATCTTGTAAGCTGATGGAAAAAATCTCAATACTTTAGAAACAATCTCATCTTCACTGAGAGATCCACCACAACATTGAATTCCCATGACAATTTCATTGACTCTTTCCATAAAAGCAACAATTCTTTCATCTTCCTCCATTTTTAGGTTCTCGTATCTCACCCAATAGCCATCAAGTTTAGCAATTTTAATAGTAGAGTCACCTTCATTCAGAGTCTCCAACTTATCCCATATAGCTTTTGCAGATGATTTGTCCGTTAATCCCATTACTTGCTGATCTGAAAGGGCGCTCAAAAGGGCTTATCTAGCTCTACAATCATTTTCAATGTTCTTATCCAAGTCTACCGGAGGAGGATTTCTAGATGCCGGATCATAAGGAGTATAGCCTTTCTCAGCGATCTCCCAAATCTCCTTGCTAAGACATCTTAGATGAGTCTCCATCCGAAGCTTCCATACTCTGTAATTTGTTCCTTCAAGCCTAGGGTTGTCCTTCTGGTAAGCAATTGAAGTTGAATGATTATTTGCCATAAGATCTTCTTCAAGTGGTTAAGCTTTTGCAGAGAGGACCAAGCTCTGATACCAATTGTTAGGATAACTGATGGACAACTGAGAGGGAAGGTGAATCAGTTGTCAACAAATTATGAAACTTTAAGCACACAAAACCTTTTACTGGAATGCATAATCCAAATACTAGAATAGCAGATATATCAATTAAGTATAAACATAAATCATAAACCAAATACCATGCATCCACAACACATAACACCAAGATTTGTACGTGGAAAACCCAGTAAAGGGAAAAACCACAGTGGGAAGCCTACCCACAATCAGATGATACTTCTGCAGTGAGTATGTGATTACAACAAAGGGGCCTGCACATGCACGAAGGCGCACTACTCATCACAAAGGATCCTCATTGACTACAAAAGATCTCTAGATTACAATCTAGAAATAAGAATGAACTACAAGAATAACATCTCCTATGCCTGAATACAGTTCTGATTAAGCTCAATACCGGAGGTCTTAAACCTCTTACTCAAACCCAATTCAATCACCTTGATCGAACACAACCTCTGCATATGATTATAAAGTCTTTATTCACACATAGATAATCCCATAACCCATGACCATCCTATGATCTACAAAGAGATCTTACATCATATATATGAACTCGGGACCTAAACAATTAGGTCAGCCACCTAAAAGATAATACAATAAATCCATTACATAAAACCGCAAACCAATGATAACCCAAGTTGGCTTGAGGCTGAAACAACATTAACCAATCAATGAATCCAACTGGTAATGCATCAGGAGCATCCACCAACACGTTACATAAACCAGTCCATAACCCAGGATAGAATAGCACCGAACCTAAAATAGGTCGCCATAAGCCAAAAGCAACACCACCAATCAACTGGAACACAAACATGGTAACCATCAACATCTTGAGAACCTTCTAGAAGAAGCACCAACACCACTTATCAAATCCATCAAAAGATCTTCAACAAAGCTCTGTTGGTAAAACCCTTACCGGTAACCAAAAAGGCTTACTAGAACAAATGATAGCTTTCGGATCACTAAATCTTGAACCAACTGAATGAGATACGTACATGAATAGCGTGAATGACTGAACCAAACCAATTCCACCAATCAGAACATACCGAAGATGATCTCCAAATCACCATCACAATCCAACCACTCTACTAGAACTCGATAGACAACCAAACAAGCTAGTGTCGACATTAATGACAGACATCAATGCAACACATAATCAATTCCTCCAAATAGCCAATAATAGGAAGAATGAAATCAACTTAAACTATCTAGTTTAAATGAAATATAAACTAAAAGCTTAATACTCTACCATGTATGGAAGAACAAGGGAGGTGGTAGATACAAAGTGACAAAAAGAACAAGAAAATATAAAAAAAAGGAAGGAGAGAAGAACATAACTGGCAAAAAAACGTAAATGCCAAAGTGATTAGGAGTATGAAATAAACTTAAACTGTCTAGTTTAAATGAAATATTAAACTTTAGGTCTACAAATACTTAATACTCTACTGTGTATGGAAGAACAAGGGAGGAGGTAGCTCCAGAGTGATAAAAAGAATATGAAAATACAAAAAGAAATAAAGGAGAGAAGAACATAACTAGCAAAAAAACCTAAATGCCAAAGTGATTAAGAGTATCTGTAATAGTTTACAGATCAGTTATGATCACAATCCATAGATTGATAACACAGTCTCATACTGAGATCTCCAAGAGACGATGAAATCTTCACAAAATGTAAAACACTCTATATATATCAAAACAAAAATCAAACTAGGGTTTATTTTTGGTGAATACATTTTGTCATATAACAAAAATACAAATTCTAACACAATGAAAATATAAGATGATAAAAGTAAGCTTCTGACTACTCACCTTTCTACTAGAGAGGTCCAAACAAATGGCCCAAAGTGATCTCCTCACACGACTTAGTCTGAGAAAAGATGTACTACTGACAAATAACATAGCAAGAGAACTTAAATAATTGTATCAACAATCACAACAATGCAACAAAAATGACATACATAGTAGTGTGGATGGCCACAATAATGCACCAAAAGTCATTTAAATAGTTAGATGAAACATATTTAAAAAAATCTTATAATTAGACATGAAATTTTTATTTGATTCTCCATTTGAAATTGACGGCTAATTGACATTATTTGTGCAAATAGTCAGAAGAATAGATTACAAGAATATTATCATGTCTATTCTGTCTACTTAGATACTCAAATTTAATTAGAATAGACAAAAATTACTTTTCTTCCCATGTGCATTAGTATAAATTTTCCATGCCACCATCAAAAAGAAAACTCTAAAAATATGAGTAGACATCTTGTCAATATTTTTTCCTATTTGGTTTTTCCATTTGGACTAGTATTTCAAACAAAATAATTTATTGTTGGCATTATTGTCAAATCGCAAGTGTTAATAAATGTAATACACCTTGCTCTTGCATGAGTATACATTTTCTACTATTTAAATTATTAAGTACCATTGGACAACATTATCATTGTGCAAATCTCAATATAATTTCACACTGATAAATTACTAAAATAATTGATTATTGATATAATTTCACAATGATTAAATTATTATTCAGTTATTGAGTACTATGCAATAACAGTTTCCCAATTACCCGTTAATGGGTCTATTAGGGTTAATCCTAGTTGTTCTTAGGAAAATATATCTACTTGGCACCCTCTAAAACTTGGTTGGTTCAAAATTAACTTCAATGGAGCAACACATGGTAATCCAGGCCCCTCTAGTGTAGGTTGTGTGGCTAAGGACTACAATGGTAAAGTCATTATAAAGACAAACAACGTCTACCCTAGGAACAAATAATGAAGTTGAAGCAAAAGTTGCTATGATGGCGCTGCAATTGACAGGAAGGATTGGTGTGACAAAAATACACTAGAAGGGAACTCTCAAATCATAACCCATGCCATTGTTAGGGGTGAAGCACAAAATTGGAAGATAGTTAGGGAAATTCAAGACATAAAGGAGCTCTTAGCTACTTTCCAAAGCTTCAAGATTTTCCATGTCTTAAGAGAAGGAAACAAGGAAGTTGATTTATGTGCTAACCATGCTTTTGAATTACAAGTAGGCGAAGTCAATTTTGATACCTACTTAAACAATGGCTATAATATGAATTGAGCGGTAGAATTCCAAATTCAAAACTAGAAATTGGTGTTGTTTTTTGCTCGTTACTTGCCTACAGTGCTATATGGTTGAAAGGAGCAATTCAAGTCTTAAATGCTTTGTCAGATGGAGTACAATGACACAACCCAAGGGTCACATATTTTGAAGAAATCTTTTCCAATATCTTTGGCGGGTGTGATCATAAAGGAGGGCTGTGTTTTGTTTGACAAAGGCGGCGACAAATTCCTAACACACTGTATTGGGGTGTGGGAGATTTTATGGTAGGGTTATTTTTCACACATATTGCCACCTTTGCAAAACAAGATTCATTTATGACATACGAGGCAGATCATCTACTTGAGTCTTGTACTAGCTTACTATGCAAGCTAAACACTCAAAGCGAACTGAGGTGGAGGGAGAGCTTGGTGAGACTGGGTATTGAGGAGTGATTAACTCTGAGTGCAAGTGGCGCCTTTTGAGACCCACTAACATGGAGCCCAATTTTTCACTGTAGGCATCCGGATCGATGGTGGCCTTTTGGGGCCAAATCTTTGATGAAATACTTTCGAATGTATTCAGGTTTGAAGAGAGGGAGTTTCTCACTCAAGTGAAGATAATATTGGGAAATGAATACCTGCGAGCTCAATACAAGTACCGCATGAAGACCAACATAGCTTCGAAGTTTATGGCCTAGTGTTTGGAATTGGCGAGCAAGGAGAAGGTGCAGTGGATTGTTATGAGCTGTGTGAGGGAGGAATGACACAAAGGTTTCGAGAGCTTCATGCAAATGTCACGTGATGGGCTAGGTTTCATCTACCCAGACGGTGTTTGGCTCCATATGAGAGAATTTTGCCCTCCACTACGCCTTTACTTGCTTTGGAGTGCAAGTTATGATAAGGAGGTGCACCATGTGAAGTGTGTATGCACAGGATAAACTAAGTATTTGAGGGCATGGGAAAGATAAGGTATCAGGCGCGAACTAGAGAAATGGGGTCCTCACGACTAGAAATCCACAGATGAAGGCTCTGCTTCATCTTCTAAACAGAAGTGAGGTCGGCCAAGGGGTTCAAGAAAGAGACCGACAAAGCACACTTTGTAGATTAGCTTCCCTTTGGAAGATAATGACAACTTGGACGACCTCGAGGAGCCACATGATGAAGACCAAAATAATGATGGGAAAGGCAAGAAACTTATAGTAGCTAGTTCAATGTTGTTTTTTGATTTCATAGCCGTTATTTTGCTATTTTGTAACGAAGTTGTAAACTCTGTATAAACTGGTTGGTTTGCAGAATGTTTAGCGGGGGTGGATATCACAGCTATGTGGTAAGTTGCAAGAAGTTATCCATTTCTGGGTTTGGTGCATGGATATTAGAATCTGGACTATGTCGATGGATGTAATCTTTCTCTTTATTAGTACAGAAACAATATTAATCGATAAAAAAAAAGAAATAACAATTTCCCAATTGTCCACATCTCAATATAATTTCAATAGCAATATAAAAATACATAAAAAATAGGCTAAACAATTGACATGACATTAATGTAATATTAATGTCCATGACTATTAGATTACTGCTATCCAATAGAAAGAGATTTAAATTCTTCATTCCTATTAGTTGATGTTCTTATATTTAATAAAATTAAGTGATGACATTAGCGCACAATCTTAATAAAACGTACAATCTTTCAAACAGCTAATAATATATCACGTAAATATAAAAACTAATAATATGTCACGTAAATATTAAAACTAATAAAAACTAATGTGTGTACGTACATACCCATACCTGCAGTGACTCTTCATTCTCATATTTATGTTTTTGGAATGCGAATGTACCTAAGATACAAACTCCCAAGTTTTGATTACCATTTTTATTATTTATTTGTGCAAGCTGCACAGATTCAGTCAGGCCGCACATCTGTTTCTCTGCTTATCCTTGACTGCGGTGAACGATAAAGCTCCACATTTCTCAGTTAAAAACTCTGCGAGGGTTTCAAGTGATTTTAGGGTTTCAAGTTTTGTTATTATTATGGGTTCGGAAAGTGACAGCAATTGCTCTCACTCTGTACTGATCAGCCTTAAGCGTGAGGAGATTCTTCTGCCTTCAACAACACCGACAACAGATGCAGCTGCTGATGTTGATAATGGTTTGCGGACATTTCGACAAGAAAATGGATTCACAGCAAATATCAGTATGCTTTTGAAAGAGAACGTTGATTTTTACGGATCGCAGAAGAAGAAGTCTCGTTCTAATTCAGTTTCTGATTTAAAGCAAATTCTCAAGGAAAATATAGCAGAGGAAAATTTGCCTGGGACCCCTAAAGATCATATCGTACCACTTGATCGGAAAACTAAGACGCCTGGCGCTCCGAGCAAGAAGTCAAGTGAGTCCAGGGTTAGGAGGTTTGGGCTCCAACACATGAGGCAGCCGGATTTTAGTTTTGCCCTTCCACTGTAATTTGAGGCGGAAATTCTGCTGGAATTGTATTGTGGTGTGATGATCTTCCATCTGGATATTTTTCTGTACATGCTGCATTTTTTTTTGTGTCGATAACCCCGAATAAGACGAAATTAAATTGAAATTTGTTGCCGGACTTTTATAAAATTTGATTGTTTTAAATTCTTTAACATATCGCATCATTCCAAGCTCAAGATTTTATATCTCACTGTGATCCTGTAGATTTTGTAACATGAAAGCATGAGTACATTTATAATAATGCTTTTCTCGTACTTAAGTGCATTTTATCTTCAAATCATAATTTAATGGATATAATATCTTAAATGCATGGATTTTCCAATTTGCAGACTAGCAATAGTGCTGTAAAAATCAATAGTCTTTATGTGATCCAATTACATCAAAAAACTTGCGCAATTATTTATGATTATTTTTCTTATGAACAAATTTTTACTGCAAATTGCCTATATGGTTGTTGCAATTGTCAACTGAGATCCATTGATTTTGCCCGATCAAGAAATAAGATGCTAAAAAGTGGGGCGCTAGTCCAATCTCAGGCATTACATAAATTCCAACTGGTACGCCATCTTTAATTTCGTATTTTCAGAACAGAACTGCAGTAGAAGTAGAAACCTCGGTTTTATGTACTGCATTTGGATTTCCACGGTCTATTTGAATGGTTGTTGACTGACGATTACAGTTAATATTCTATCCTGCCATAATGCTTTAGAAATAAAGAAAATGGGAAGTGGGTAATCTGTTAACGAAGAAAATTTCTAGCGTTCAAGTTGTTTATTTCTCTTACAGAAACAGTTCCATTATAGAACTCTTTGACGGAATGTGCAATCCTACAAGTTACAACTGAAACAACACATTAAATTTGTTTAAAAATCAGTATCAGTATAGAAATTCTCATCTTTTTGTTCACATCAGCTCAACGTATTCACCTTGGTTGAAATATTTGTTCCATGATCAAGAAAGCAAGGGTTCTCAATTTTGAATCAGTAGAACAATGCGTACGGCCCCTCACTTTTATTTGGTCCATTGGGAAATTCTAGAACAGGTTGCAGCTCGTTCATTGAATAGGGAGCAAACAAGAAATTTTGTTTGGAGGCAAGTGGCATGCAATAGTGGACTGGGTTGAAAATGCACTAAGGATTGAACTTGCTGAATTGGAAAGGTAAATGTTTTTCTTTATGTTATACTTATTATGCATTTCAAAGGCTAATATCAGGCCTTCTGGCTTTCGTAACATCTGATAAATTTGGTTATACATTTTTCCTTGTATGGTGGAGACAAATGATTCTGGACTGGTTTCTCTCTGCTTGTATACGATATTGTTTATGAGAGATTCAGGTTGAATTTGCATTTGTTTACAATCTTCTAAATAATGCAAGATTTTGCAAGAAACTTGTCTGAATCTTCTGGCAACATAGTTTTTTTTTTCTTTATAATGTAATCTGTCAATGATCAAGTTCCTTTGCTGGCCGTTGAGATATTCTGGTGTGGAGGTGGTTGGAAAGAGTTGCGAGATCCAGAAAGTGTAATGTTCTTGACACATTTTAAAAATACATTAGAAAAAATTGCAAAAAACTAGATGTGGCATTTGTAGTTTATTATAAGAATGATTCAAGTATTTTAAATTCCTCCTTAATCTCTCTTGCAACAATCTCGGGGATAAGCTTGTTTACATCACAGGAGTTGCCACATTCTTGAAGGTTATTGACATATGTATTAGTTGTTCCCAGGGATGTTTAAACAATGCCAATGAAATTAAATTCTTATTGTGTTGAAAGAGGGCTAATTCATTCCTTTTCTCCTCATCATTTATTACAGATCTTGGATTTGGCATATACTTGCTGCCTTCATCTCCACAGAATCTAGACAAATTCTCTAGCCTTGCACAGGTCTTCCATGGTTGTGAATGTGAATTACAATCTGAATCATCTCAATCCATTATGTGATATTTTCTGAGGCAATTTATCAAACAATTTATGTGCCTATGTTAAGCATCCATATTTCATATGCTTGTCATCCAGGGATATCTCAACTCCAATGAGTGATGCAATTCATCTTTTTGCCAGTATCATCTTTAGGTAGATCTCATACACTTGCATAGTGCCCAAATTGATCCATGTTGGGAAGTATGCTAGCAGAGATTTCTAAACAGGTCCATTTTATGAATATCCAGTAATGATTGCTTAACATAAGACTGTGTGAACTAAAAACTCTGTATATACCAAAAGCAGTAATTACTACTTTTCTAGATTTAAGACTGAACCTGCATTCAAATCTTTGCTTCCACATGCCAGAAGCCCATTATTAAAAACACCATTTTACAATATTACAGTGCAAGTATTCAGATTTTCTCTATCTTACAAAATTCTCCATTTCATGGTCAACATCTCATAGATGCTCATGGAGGTTCTTTAACTTGCCTTCACTTTTGAGAGCAATCATGACACTCATAACATCAATATCGAACAAGAATCTGTTTTTAGAAATTACTGGGGGAGTTGCCTGCCATGTTCCATTGCTCCCAGAGTATTACATTCTAGGACAATAAATGCAATATGGTAGTCTGATACTCAGTTTTGGCTTGGCGTCTGTTAGGAGCCCAGGTACTTGGTACCTTTCCACAAAGAATATGCAAATGCTCTGGCTTTGTTCCCTTGAGATATACACAATTGATTTTCCGAGCCTACCTTAAGAGTCCTTAATTGCAATGCTAGTAATTTTTGTATTTTACAATCATGGCTTCCACACAATGCATAGAACTTAAAGAAATCCTACCTTAAAGTGTCTGCCACTGAAAGGAGATTACTATAGCGTAGAACCAAGGACACGGAAAAGTTATACCTTAAATTGTCTGGCCCCCAAAGAAGATTATTATAGCCTAGAAACTATATGGGAATTCCAGTACATTATTGAGGAAACTAAAATATAGAATAACAAATTCAACCCCTCAAAAGACCCAAAAGCTGAGGCATTGTAAAATTAGGTGAAGAGTTACACGGACACCACGTTCAAGCCTACCTTGCAAATTCTTTACCAACCAGAAGAAATGAGGGGACAAGAGCCCCAGAATCACAATCTCATTATATGCAAAATAAAACTACTGAGCAGAGCTATAATAAATAGTCTGAATGAAACCTGATCCGGTGAAGAGTTACACCACATTATCTCAAATTATTCTCACAAATTTCAAACAGATGTGTTAGAAATAAAGCAAATGTTATTAGAGAATAGTAGTTTAAAGCTTTGTGTTCTTTGACTGGGTCAGAGTGCCTACCCTTAGAGGATGGGCTTGGGAGAGCCTTTATTAATTTCTATGAACCTCCAATCCTCCATAACATGCTCATGGGTTTAGTTGAAGGATTGGGTAGGGACCTGTTGACGTGTATTTTGTACACAATCATACACAGAATAAAATACCTAAAGGCATCTTATCCTCTCTTGAGAAAATAGTCTCTAACTGCTGAAGATTCGCGTAAAGGATCAGTTAGGTAGACTCCAAGGTTCTTTGATGTAGGGTCTCTACGTGTGGACAAGCTCCAGTGGTATGATGTGATTTGCTGGAATCACAAGGGGACTTACATTGAACTTCCGATCTGCTTTGCTGGACACAGGCTCTTACTAACTTGGATTAAAAAAAATGGAAAAAGGATAAGGGCGAAGAGAGGATCTAATCCTAATACTAAGAATGTAGGAGCAATGATTGATCTTTGACAAAACTCTAACTAGATCTTGTTTTGACATCAATGGAACATCTACACAAGACTAGTGCGATCTTCTATGGGAAGCTTTATGATGTTCAAATCATCACCGCAGGCATAGATACCATCCAAGTTGATGCATATCAATGAAGAGGCGACAAATTGAAATTGAGCTTAAGCTGAACGATTCCAGTCGACTACACAAGGCAAGTTTGCAATCAATAAACTGCTAGTAGTATGGATGTACGAATTCCACCATCAATCAATCACATTCCCTCCATTCATTTAATCATCTACCATCTAAGATTGAAGACTCAACAAGAAACCATGCAAATTGCAAGAAAAACGACATATTTCACCATTACTTCAATGAAAATGGAGTTTGTTTACAATCAATGGCAACAATTTCTTGCCTTGTCCTCCTATTCTACTCTAATTGCTATTCTATCAATTTCTAAATACTCTCTACCTACTAAATGCCTTCAACTATTTACAACTCTCTCTAATCATCCTTTACAAATGAAATGTTTGGGCTTATATAGTGCCCACAATACAATTTGATGGCTTAGATCAATTCAAGATCAATGGCCAAGATTTTACAATGAAAACCCTAATTAGGGTTTGTTACAACCATTACATAACATTTAATGTTTGACCAATGATAAAATTGTATTGCTTGGACACATGTCCCTTTTAGAAAAATCGACCAATGGATAGCCGGGGTAGGTACATCGGAGTTTGTGCCACCTTCCATGAGTTAAGTACATTGAATCTGGACATGCTGAGGTGGACCACACTGACTGGAGGAGTGATGACTGGGATGCCACCTCATCTGACACTTGTAGCTTGCTAGATATTCAATTTGATGTCGTTGAGAGGCTATCTTTAATTAACTCTTGTTCTAACTCCTTTTGTCCTTGATGTGTAAGATGATGATGTACCTTGCCTTGGAACACTGGATTGAAAGAGGTCGCCCTTGTCTTGGCTTGATCGTCCTGGCGAAGACCGTCCTGGCGAAGACCGTCCTTGATCCGGCTTGATTTTCCTTGAAGAGACCTCCATTTGATGCCTACACAACATTTCAAAATTAGTAACATGATTTTGCAATGAATAGATAGAGAGCAAATTTTAGGAAACTTAATGATAAGTCCTTTATTAATCATTTCCTAAAAACAACTGAGCTAAGGAAAAACAAAATTACAAAATTAAGGCAATGACAATCAAAATTCGAAATTAAAACAAGAGATCTTGCCATACCTTACTTGAGAGCTTAACTCTAAAATGCAAAATGAATAAAATTCGCCTAGGCGAAATTGAGGTATAAATAGTCTTCAATGTTATCTCCTCAAAAGATCAATTTCGCCACCTTTGGATTTCAACGTGATCTTCAAGTCTTGCCTCTTTGACAATTCGCTCAAATGGATCTTCAAGTTCGCCTTAACAAATCCTCCTAGTCTCGCACCTTTGACGTGGTCTTCAATCCTTGACAAATTCGCTCCAACGAAGTCTCCAAGATATCGCACCACCTTTATTAGTAAACTCCAAATCGCACTTCTCCCTTGTCTTCCTTAATTCGCATGTAGAAGGATAAAATGATGATGTGAAAATGAAATCTTCCACTCCCCATATATAGCGCTTGGATTGCATTTATCCCTTAGGCCGACTTGAGGATATAAAACAATTTTTTAAATGATTTTTAAATGATTTAGCAAGGCCGACCTCCCTTTGTAGCGCTTCAAATTCAATTTTTATTAATTAATTAATTAATTATTAATGCCTTACGTTTTTAATTTGCAAATTTCGATTTTTAATAAAGGCAAAATAATTAATAAAAGATCAACGCCACATTAAATGCCAAATTAAATAGGATTTTCAATTTTTTATCGAACTTAGCATTTAAGGAAAATTTGAATTGCTTATTTGGCGCCAAAACTATGAAAACGAGAGGGACGTACCTCATCGCCCTGGTCCCTTGGAGAGGGACAGGAGCGATCCATGATTTTGTCTTGATTTTTGCATTTTTCACGTTCAACTCCTTCATCTCCACGTTCAACATTAATCATCATGATGAGCTCTTTGAATTTGATTGGCTTGCATGCGTTCATGAGTGTCTTTGGATGTTCATCGCCCTGGTCCTTGTCCAAAGGACAAGAGCGATCTTCAAATTTCCACGTTCAATATGCATCCTTTTATCTTCGATCTTCATTGTGATGTCCTCCAAACGTCGTCCCTTGCCTCGCTTAACCTCACCTTGCTTTGATCTTGAAGGAATATGAGTGCTCTTGATAGGATCGCCCTGGTCCTTGTCCAAAGGACAGGAGCGATGTGAGCTTTTTACCTTGATTAGCAATGTTTGGACGTTCAAAACTCTTGTATGTTATCTTCAAACGATGCCTTAGACCTTGCATTACCTTATGAAATCTTGTTCTTACGTAAATCTTGCACAAAATGACCAATGCATCTAACATCGCCCTGGTCCCTTGGAGAGGGACAGGAGCGATCTATGTCCTAGGATGCGAATTTCATCATTGTGACGACCTTTTAATGTTTGTGCTTGCTAAAGACGCCTTGAAATGTCCCTCGCCACCTTGTCTTGACTTGGATCGACCTTGAACTTGCATAGGAAGTAACATCACCATTGTATCGCCCTGGTCCCTTGGAGAGGGATAGGAGCGATCCTCCTTTTGTAGCCTTTATCTCACTTTGTTAGGTTCCAAGTCTATATTCAACGGATTCGTCTTTCTTCACTCCATTCGTTCATGCCTTGACATTGTTTGTAACTTTGCAAGAAAATCAATTATATCAAAAATCGCTCTGGTCCCTTCCTGAGGGACAGGAGCGAACTAGACATTTAGGACCTTTGTGGACGTCCAAAAAAATCTTCATTTTGTATTCAATGCGTCCATCTCATGTTCTTCCTTGCTTTTGAACGTACACTTGTCTTGACATTTGCCTGGATTCTGTCTAATGAAGGAAATCGCTCTGGTCCCTGGGAGAGGGACGAGAGCTACAAGGTACCTCGCCCTGGTCCCTTGGAGAGGGACAGGAGCGATTTTGCTCTTGTGGGCCTCATTTCACTTCATCACCTTCGAAAATTATATTCAACGGATTCGCAATGCCTCCTTTCATTCATTCATGCCTTGAGATCGGTTGAAATTTGGCGAGAAAATCATCTACAACAAAAATCGCTCTGGTCCCTTCCTGAGGGACAGGAGCGAACTTAAGCATTTTGGTCCTTTGTTGACGTTTGATAATCTTCAATTTGTCTTCAACGGGTTCGATTGACCTCCTTTCTTGCCTTCGAACATAAAATTTGCTTGGTCTTTGTTCAGGACGTACCTTATGAAGAACTTCGCTCTGGTCCTTCAGTGAGGGACAGGAGCGAATTTGACCCTCTAGGCAAAACTTCATCATTTCATTGTTTTTGATCAAGTCTGGATGTTCTATCATGCTCATTTCGTCCTTCACCATGCCTTTGATGTCTCGATTCGTCCAAACAAGGTCAGGAATGGCTCAACTAAGCATTTTCGCTCTGGACCCTTGGTAAGGGACACGAGCGATTCGCCTTGGTCCCTTGGAGAGGGACAGGAGCGCTTTTCGCTCTGGACCCTTGGAGAAGGACACGAGCGAAATTTGACTTTTCGCACTCTCGATCAGGACAATTTTAATGGAATATAACATTTGACATTTCCTTCTATGTTTCTATGTTTCTATGTTTCTTCTTTCTTATACTTTAAGTTATATTCCATATATACTTTCAGGATGTTTGAGAGTGGTTTCAGACCTCCAGGAGTTATATTGCAAAATCTAGTTTTTGGAGGTTTTTTCAGTTTCCAGACTTAGTCAAATTTCAGGATCAGGACATTCCAGACTTAGCCAAATTTCAGGATCAGGACCTTACTCAAGCCGGACTTGTTATCCTGTTGATCTCCCCGACAGTGCTTCAAGTTATATTCATTTGATAAAATGTACCTCTTTGGACCTTTTCACATCGTCAAGACGTTAAAATCCTGCAAGGACAAAGCAATATTGGATTTGTAGCTCTGGTCCTTCACTGAGGGACAGGAGCGATTTTTCCCCTGGAGGCATTTCTGTGCTCATGAAAATCTTCAATTTATATTCAATGGAAAGATCTCGCCTTTCTCCATCACTTCCCATTCGTAATTCATCTTGACCCTGCAGGAATAGTAAAATATTTGAAAACGAGCTCCCGTCCTTCACTGAGGGACAGAAGCGATTTTGCTCCTACAGGCCAAAATAACATGATTTTACACATTTTATCACTTCACAAGGCAAAAACAAATCATTTCCAATGCCCAGGATCAAATATCAAAAAAGTCAAAATTTGGTCAAAATTACTCAATTGGACAAAAATTCACATTTCACTTTCAACACTTAGACAAATTTAAGCTCTGCATCAACATTCCAATTGAAAATTAGACCATTCTGGCGAATTCATTGCATTCAAAATTTGCATCCTACGAAAGGAAATTCAAAAAACTCCCAAAACCGACTAGATTTTGGTCCAAAAAGACGGTAATTAGAACCCTAAGGCTTGACCCTAAATCCAGACAATTGACTGACTAACAAAACCCTAAAAACGAAAGCGAAAACGAACAAAACGAGCAAAAAACATGGGTCCCCATTTGCAATGGGGCGATGTGTGAAAACGTCACAACAGGACCCAAATTGGGCTTATGTTTCTGCCAGAATATGAGCATCTTGATAATAAAATAGGAAGGAACCAATATTGAAGAGAGGGGGAAGGAATTAGATGTTATTTAGACATTTGCCCACTCTCTAAGATGGTCCAGTTGATCTTGTCTGACGTAATCACCCTTTTTGAACACGATTTTCTACTTTCATCAGCTACAGTTTGGAAAGTCAAGCATAAGGGATGTAGAGCACTCTTGAAAAGAAATGATTCTGATAGTAATGTCCTAGTGAGTAATATTGTAGGTTCCAGAGGTAACCTTATTGGCTTTTCAAAGTAGGTAAGGTCATTGAGAAGACCTCCAGGTGATTGGTACAATTTCTTAATTTTGTTCTGAGGACCATCATGGATAATTTTAGCATCTTTGTGATTCTGCACAACTAAGCAGTTAATTTTACCCGACAAACTAAGATCTCCCATAGCCTAGCACCATAATCATACTCTTTGCCCTCAGTCTTAAACTTCGAAAGAGAATTTTTCAAAATTTCACAAGTAGAGAGGAACTTTTTGAGTACACAAGATTTTGAAGCTCCATCATGATTTACCAATAAGGAAACTTGCAAGATCAATATTATGCCCAGAATGATGAAGAAGAAAGTAGGAAAGGAGTGATTTTTACTGACAGATGTTGTTTCAAACTTTCAACTGCATCGTCAATCCCATTCCATTATTTATGTTGGAAAATTGAGAGACTGAGAAGTTTGACATTACAAGCATCAAGTCTTGACCATATTTCTGCAGATTCTTTGGAAACACTGAGCAATGCCATGATAATTTCTTGATCTTGGCCACATACCAGAATTTATATCTGCTTTTTAACTACGTGCTGCTCTAACTTGGCAAATTCTCCTGTTCTGTCTTCTCATTGTCCTTGACTATATCCTCTTAATGTGGCCTTTCTGCCCGTACATCGACTGGTTGTAACCATGATATCATCACGCAAAAACACGGTGCTTTTGAGACGATTAGAGACAAAAAAAAACAAAATGCTTCACTTTATGTTGTGAGAGTTGTTAAGTTTATTCAAATTCTGTGATCAAGAGGATAGAAGGGATGACTATATAATCTGAAATCAAACTTGTACTGCTGTAGTGTAACTGGAAGGATGCACAACACTTATCGATTTTGGTATTGTGTTCCTCCTCATTGTATGCGTGTTATATATATGTGAATGAGGGGGTATGTAGTGAAGAGATATGTCTTCCCACGTGGGAAGACACATCTCTCTCCTACGTACCACTCATGATAACCCAGCATGTTAACACCATTAAGATCATCGCTGATCGTGAGGAACGCGATTATGAATCGCTTAATCATAGCCTGTTAACATGAAAGGGTGTGACCGGTGGCAAACACCATAATTCGATTTAGATTTTGTTTATTATTTATTGTTTTCGTATATACTAATAGTTTATCTATTAACATATATGTTAACATGTAATTAATCCATGCATCGAAATTATGAAATTGTACGACCGACATTACAAGAATTAACACTCCCACTTAGCTAGGGAGGACACATTTCATGTTAGAGAAAACATCACAATTCATCCGTTGATTGTGAAGAGAAAAGATATCACACCATAGTGATATTCAAAGATATGGTTCAACAACGAATATCAAGTCTCATGATACTCACCATAACTCATAGTTATCAAGTAAGGTATGTGCACTGGCATCAAGTCACATGATGCCTACCATACTGATAATGATTCATGGCATGTCCATGAATATTATGTCCATAATATTCACCATGAAGATCTCTATCATAATTATGGTTTATTTAATGATACCAACCAACTGATATCTACCATAATGTCTCAGAGATATATACTATCATGACATGTCCACAAATATCAAGTCACATGATATCCATCAAGATAGATAAATTGATAATTGTAAAACTGTCACCTTACAATATCAATTTGAAACAAGTGTTTATTATTGAAAAGTCGTCACCCTTCAATAATGTTCATAGGGGGCCCATGAAGTCATGGAGTCACACACATGACAAAAGAGTTTACACATTAAACATCTTAAATATATTAGTACATCAGAATAAATGAGACTCTATCTCAAAATTTAAATAACATTTTCAACCATACCAAGTCTATCTCTAAAGTGTTCAATCTTGATCCTGGAGAGAGGCTTGGTAAGAATGTCTGCAATCTGATCACCTGTACTAATATAATTCAGTTGGATCACATTCCTTTCCATCATATCTCGAACATAGTGATAAGGAATCTCAATGTGTTTAGACCTGTCATGAAATACTGGATTCATTGAGAGCTTGATGCAGCTCTGATTGTCACAATAGATGATAGTAGGATTTAAGGGCTGACCAAACAGTCCTACAAGCAATTTCCGGAGCCATACTGCTTCTCTTGCTCCCATGGAGGCTACAATGTATTCAGCTTTTGTAGAACTCTGAGCAACTGAAGACTGTTTTCTACATATCCATGAGATCATTCCTGATCCTAAACTGAAGCAACATCCTGATGTTGTTTTCCTGTCAACTACGCTTCCAGCCCAATCAGAATCAGTGAATCGATGTAGGTCAAGGTCTGCATGTTTATATTTCAGGCCAAAACCAATAGTTCCTCGAAGATATCTCAGAATATGCTTTGCAGCAACAAGATGTATTTCCCTAGGTTCACACATGAATTGACTTAGTGTATTAACGACATAACATATATCAGGTCTTGTGTTTACCAAATACATCAAAGATCCAATAATCTGTCTATAGAGGGTAGGATCTGCAAACTCTGATTCTGCAACTGCTTCCTTTAGCTTGTGCAGATTTGTCTTCATAGGTGTGGTCATGGATCTACAATCCATCATTCCAAATCTCTTGAGTATATCAATGGTGTATTTTTTTTGATTAAGGATTATACCATCTGCTTGCTACCAAACTTCCAATCCAAGGAAGTAGTGAAGAATTCCTAAATCCGTCATATCAAACTCAGAGGCTAATTCGTTCTTACACCGAGAAATACGATTATCCTCTTTTGTGATTAGTAGAGCATCAACATAAAGAATAAGAATTAATAATTCACCATTGATTACCTTGTAGTAGAGATTTGGATCTGCTTCATTCTTGGAAAATCCTAATTTCAAGAGATAGTGATCAATTCTTTCATACCATGCTCTAGGGGCCTGTTTCAGTCCATATAGGGCTTTATTTAATCTTCAGACGTGATTCAGCCTTATGAATCACAAAACCTTCAGGTTGCTCCAAATAAACTTTTCTTCAATCTGACCATTCAGAAAAGCAGTCTTAACATCCATTTGATGGACTTTCCATCCTTTAGATGTTGCAATAGCCAAAACTACTTGGACATAAGTGTATCTGGCAACAGGAGCAAATGTCTCTTCATAGTCAATACTTTCTTTCTGTGAGAAACCTCTGGCAACAAACTTTGCTTTGTGCTTCTCAATGCTGCCATTTGCTGCATGTTTGATTTTGAAGAGCCATTTAGAAGATACCACAGATTTGCCTTTAGGCCTAGGCACAATATCCTAGACATCATTTTTCAGAATTGACTTATACTCTTCTGACATGGCATCTTTCCAAACTTGATGCTTGAGAGCATCTCCAACACAGGAAGGTTCTGCATCAATGGTCTCACTCATCAAGGCAGTATAACTGGAAAATAGGTTAGGTCTCTTACTTTCTCTGAAGGTCCCCTTTGGAGCAGCATAATTTTCAGCTTCTTGAAGCATCTTTTTAGCCCAAAGTGGTCTCTTCCTAGTTTCGGGATAATGTTCTTCTAAAGGTAAGTCTTGAACTTCATGCTCAGCATTTTCAGGGGTCTCCCTTTGAATCTCAGGGGTGGGATCCTCATCCATGCTTGTAGGGGGATCTTGGTGTTCTAATTCATTAGAGCTTTTGGACCTCCTGAATGCTATATCTTCTTCAAAGATGACATCTCTGCTTAGTTCAATTTGCCTTTGTCTAGGTATGTATACTCTATAAGCCTTAGAGGTTTCACTGTACCCAACAAATACCCCTTTCTTTCCAGAAGGTTCTAACTTTGATCTCTTTTCTTTGGGAACATGAACATAGATTGGACACCCAAAGATCCGAAGATGACTTATGTCAGGTTTGTTACTAGTAAAGGCTTCTTCAGGGTTTTTATTATCAAGAAGAGAATGAGGACATCTATTTTGAATGTACACAGCTGTCCTAGATGCTTCAGCCCAAAATGAGGTTTCTATATTTTGGTCAAACAACATAGCCCTAGCAGCTTCTACTATAGTCCTATTCTTTCTTTCAGCCACCCCATTTTGTTGTGGGCTATAAGATACAGTTAACTCCCTCTTAATCTCAACATTTATACAATAATCTTTAAACATATCAGAAGTGTATTCCCCCCCATTGTTTGTTTTTAAGGTTATGATTTTCTTACTTGTCATGTTTTTTGCAAGAGCTTTGAATTCCTTAAATTTAGAAAGGATTTCTTCAGACTCTTTGTACCTCAGAAAATATATCCAGGTCTTCCTAGAATAATCATCTACAAATATTACATAATATAAAAATCCCCCTAAGGAGGGTACAGACATGGGTCCACATAAATCAGAATGAACTAATTCTAATACATTTTTGGATTTACTGTTGCTAGAATTGAAAGACCCTTTAGTATTCTTTCCCAAGGCACACACTTGCAGGCTCCTTGAGAACTGTGACTTAGCTTGGGTAAGCCAATCACCATCTTCTCTATCTTAGGTAGGGCAAGGAAATGAAGGTGCCTTAATCTTCTGTGCCAAAGTTCATTCGAATCTGGAGTCTCATGAATCAAGGCTTGAGGTGGAGTGGTGCAAAGTCTGTAGAGGCTCCCTTGTCTTACTCCAATGGTGTGGGCTTTCTTGAAGTTGGAGTTCTTTGGCCAAGCAAGTACCTTTCCTTCCATAAAGGTTAATCTGTAACCCTTATCTTCAAGTGCAGAAACTGAGACAAGGTTTCTCTTTATACCAGGTACAAATAGAACTCTAGTCAGTTGTAGGGATATGCTTGACTTTAGGTTGATATTGCAGGTTCCTATTCCCATAACTGGATAATTTGAGTCATCACCAGTTGTCACTTCTTCATTTGAATTTTCCACAAGTGTATCTAGGTGCTCACGAATTCCAGCGATGTGTTGAGATGCTCTGCTATCAATCACCCATGTGTTAGAACTGGAGGTGACTTGACTAGAGAGGGCTGAGTAGAAGACTAGTTTCTCAGAATCACTCCCTTTCTTAACTTCTACCATTGAAGCCTGTTGCTTGATCCTGTTTGGACACTTCATTGCATAGTGCCCATATTGGTCACATCTGAAACATTGTACTTCAAAAATGTCTCTCTTTTTCTTTGAAGACCCCTTTCCATTTGAGCCGTTGTCCCTCTTTCTCTTAAAGTTCTTCTTCCTTTCTTGTGAGAATTAGAGTTTAAAACTTGAATGTCCTCATTACCATTGTTTTGTTTTATTCCTCTTGTGACAAGCTGAGATTCCTCTTGAATGCAATCGGTTTTCAATCTATCAAACTTAGGAAATTTAGAACGAGCACTGATTCTTTGAATGAACGATTCCCACGAGGTAGGAAGTCCATTTAGGGCCTTCACAACAAGTTCTTTGTTGTCTACTAGATGTCCAATAGTGGATAGTTGATCCCTAAGTTCAGTGATCCTCAAGAAATAGGATGTAACTGTCTCTCCTTTATTCATCTTTATATGGTGTAGTTGATTCTTCAAGGTGAGAGCCCTGCTAGTGTTGTTGATTTCATAAATGTCAGCTAGGGCTTTGAACATCTGAAAAGCCGTCTCATATTTAGAAATAATTGGCACAATGTGGTCTCTCACTGAATCCACAATTATCTTAAGAGCCTTCTCACTGCCCTTGCTCCACTGAATTTTCTCCGTATCATTCGAGGGTTTAGGAATTTCACTTTTGACATGGGAGTCAATTTTATTTTCCTTCAAAACAAGCATGATCCTGAATTTCCAAGATACAAAATTTGATGCTCCATCTAGTCGATCTTCAAACCTAACTCCGGTTGCCATTAGGATTATAGGAATGTGATCTAATAAGAGCCGGGTGAAAGTCTATATGATCGTTACAGAATTTAATTTGGTCTTCCTTAACTTAGCTCTGATACCATGTTAAGTTTATTCAAATTCTGTGATCAAGAGGATAGAAGGGATGAATATATAATCTGAAATCAAACTTGTACTGTTGTAGTGTAATTGGAAGGATGCACAACACTTATCGATTTTGGTATTGTGTTCCTCCTCATTGTATGTGTGTTATATATATGTGAATGAGGGGGTACGTAGTGAAGAGATATGTCTTCCCACGTGGGAAGACACATCTCTCCCCTACGTACCACTCATGATAACTCAGCACGTTAACACCATTGATCATCGTTGATCGTGAGGAACGCGATTATGAATTGCTTAATCATAGCCTGTTAACATGAAAGGGTGTGACTGGTGGCAAACACCATAATTCGAGTTAGATTTTATTTATTATTTATTGTTAGCGTATATACTAATAGTTTATCTATTAACATATATGTTAACATGTAATTAATCCATGCATTGGAATTATGAAATTGTACGACCGACGTTACAAGAATTAACAAGCGTAATGAAATGATGTCTACAAGGGAAGCTGGTTATGAAGGTTATAATCATCACATGAGCCATAATTACATAATCTCCCACCTTAATCAATGGTCATGCTCTCCCCGCCAAACTAAGAACAAATCACAATTGGTATTTATAAATAATACCTCCAAGGCAATTAAAGTAAATAGGGCCAACCAAAATATAAAATAGCATTGCTTATTTAAAGGGCCAACCAGATTGAGATGTCAGCGGCTACTTAAGAACATTTGTATAGCAACCATTTATTTTGAATTGGCCAATTGATTTATTTAGAAGGGGAGGTTGACTTAGTTTGATTGAGATTATTCAAGTGGTCTGATTAGGTAGCAATTCCTTAAAAGAAGCAAAAGATAATTAAATAACACAGCAAGGCAGTGATTAGCTATGAAGGGTTGTATTCCTTGCAAAGGCAATATACTAATGAAAGGGTGTGACTTGTGGCATTGACAAAACCGGTTAATCCAATGAACCGGTTTATTAGTTGAGATTTGTCATTGATGACCAACACTGACCAGTGGAGTGGTGTATCTCAGTAGCAGAGGTGATGGCTTGTAAACAACATACAACATCAGAGATAGATTATCAAGGTTCAATAGGCTCAAGGGAAGACAGACTAAGCTAACCTGTCTGTCATTCAAGAAGATCGGTGTTAAGGTCAGATCTTCAAGTTGGCCACTTTGATGATGATTAAAGTCACAAAGGTGACTTAAGCAAGAAGGCTTGAGGTTCTATGCAAATTGGAACCTCATTGGCAAACAAGAAAAGAGGCTTGATTGAAATACTGCAAACCGGTATCAAAGGATGAACCAGTAATGAAGACCGCAGTGGTATACCGGTAGACCGGTGAAGCAAAAGGAAGATAGGTGGTTGCCGTAAATCTTGGAGCGATGATCGGTTATACAGTTGTGATGGGAAAAGGTGAGTTGGTGAGTTTGTGTCTACGCCAAACTAAAGGTTGGTGAAGTCAACTTCAGTCATCATGCAGTTAGGCCATGATTACTTGCAGATTTTCTGGTTCGCATTTAAAAGATTGGATTCAACCAGAAGTCACTATTTTTGGGGGATGTAGTGGCAAATTTGGTTGAGTAGGTAGTGGAATTGTTGCAAGGTGCGCAGAGAAAGAGCGGGAGATTTTGAATTTGAAATCCATCGAAATCTATGATTGCATTGATTGAGGAAACACCTGAAGGTGATGACAGAGAGTGTATAAAGTATTTTTGAGTTCATTCAAAAATTCTTGATCGAAAAATTTGCAAAGTGCAGATCCTATGAGAGGCGATCCAAAGTACAGAGTGAAGAGAGAGGAAGTGCTAAATGATTTAGCAGAGCAGAGTGTGTGTGAATTAGACCGGCAGAGTGCAGAGCCGAGGGTATGAGCAGAGGACTGACAGAGTGCAGAGCCAAGGGTATAAGTAGAAAACCGGTGTTGTGCAGGGCAGACACAACCGGTGTAGATAGAGTATGATTTTCATGGTGATTTGATCAAGTAGATCAACTTTCTATTATTTTCTAACCATTGCAACTCAAATCCCTTAACTGGGTGGACTTTAACAGGTCCCTTTATAGAATCCCTTAGCCGGGTGACATCTTAATTGATGATCTTAAGTCCTTTACCCAGGCTACCTCTAACAGGGTAAAGGCACTAACAGGCCTTATATAAAATCCCTTAATCGGGTGGCACCTAACAGTGTCTTTGTAATCTCCTAATAGGGATGGCTCCTCACCAGGCGTACTCCAGAAGAGTACAAATTTTGTGAGTTTCTACTCACACCGTGGTTTTCTCCCATTTGGGTTTCCACGAGATAAATCTTGGTGTTACTGTGTATCTTTCATGCATCCATGTTCTTCTGCAATAATTGTTTGTATTGATGAATATTAAGTTAGTGCGGACTTGAGTTAAAAGTTTTTAATTTTGTAAAACTGGTAAAGTGCTGATTCACCCCTCCCCTCTCAGCACCGGTTGGGACTAACAACTTCTTCTCACTTGAAGATATAAGAGTAAGGTCAAATCAATTGGAAAAGACCCATAAAGGATCAAAATCAAATGATGAAAAAAATAAGAAGAAAAAGAATAGGAATCAGATCTGGAAATTAATATTAGTAGCAATACTACTTAAGAGATAAAGATGATAAATATGTAGAATCATAGATCTAAACATATGTGTTCATGCAATAAAGATATTTGCAGAAATTGTTGACCTTGCAAGTAATCCAAATGCTCTTTTTATTATAAACATATAATGGAAGATTCATATGATAGTGCATTTTGAATTTAGAGAAATGGGTTGCAAAACAGTAAGGTTGATCAACCTTTCGAGTTCACGAGAGGTGAAGACCCAACATACCTGCCATCAAGTATGCCACCCATAGGGGGTTAAGCCTCGTGGGCAAGGAGGCCTATGTGTGCTCTTCGGCTTGGTGGAGGTAGGTAGTCTTCATGTAACTTGTCAAGCATGCCACTCAGGTTAAGCCTCATGGGCTGGGAGGCTGTTTAGTGCTCCTAGGCTTGATCGAGGAGGATGGAGTGCCTCCAAGGTGAACTGAGGGATGGAAGGGTGGCCACCTTCCATGCTCTTGCAGTACAAGGGTGACCAACCTTGAGACTGCGGTTTGCAAATGTTTCAACGAATTCCTAATGAAACTATTATAGGAATCCACATTGAAATGGCTATTGCTTATTTAGATTTCAATATGAAGATCATGATGTGTTCTAATGATTAGTATGATGGCTTATGATTTAATGTCAATTTCCAGTGACTAATATTGTGTGCAGGACTTAGACCAAGATATCTCTTATAGAAGGCATTTCAATTGGTGAAGTTAGATTCTTAAATATATTACATTTTTTTTTTTAAATGAAATTGTGGTTTTAGGGCAAATTTTAGGAATATCCCAAAGGGGACATTACATTTATTCTTGATGTATACCTTCTTGATCCCTTTGTGCCCTTGGTTATGTGGCTTATCCTTAGAGCAATGTCATATAGCCCTGGCAAAACATGGCTTCCCCATCATGAACAGAATATGTGCATCTGCTTTCCTCTTTATGGCAGTGCTCTTTTTCCTTTGTCTACATTAATGATAAAAAAACGCTTATGGTATTTCATAGAAATTATTTCCAATCATTTTAGCTCTTTGTCATGGTCTCATTTATAAGCTGAGTCATCTTCAATCTCTAGAGAGAAGTTACTAGTGGGGGCTGTCTTCAAGTATTACAAAAAGCCTCTAATTTGATCTACAATACTTTTCTGCGAAGGTCATAAACGATAAACATATTAAATTCTGAGATCACCTTCATGGTTTGAGATGTTGGATGCTAGACAGAAAAAGTAGAAATGTTACAAATAAAAGAATTTTAAGAAACAGAAATTCAAGAGATCAAATAATTATACAATAAGAAATTAGATTCTAAGAATGCTGAGAGGGCAGTTTAAATAGAAATTCTTTAGAGGGTAGTTACAGGAAATGCAAATAAGAAATATGGAGAAGCAGATTACAAGCAATTGTAGCAAGGTTTTTAGATGTGGAATAATGGTTATAAACTGCAATATGCCTTCCTAGTTGCTCTTTTAGTCTGATATGATTTAAGTGTTAGTGTGTGTGGTCAAGGAGCACCTATAGTCTGGTTACCATGTCTAGTAGGTGTTTGAGTCTTAGGAGTTAGGGGTCATGTCATTTTGATTCAATAAGGTCTATTGAGTCCATTTGTAATATCATTTCATGTTTTTAGGAGGATATGTCGAATTTGGAGTCATAATTTGTAAGGTTGTAAAAAGTTGTCAAATGTTGTCATCGGGATAGTTATCCCAATAAAGTGTCATTGTTGTAAAAAAGTTGTCAATGTTGTCATCGGGATAGTTAACCTGATAAAGTGTCATTGGGATAGTTTAATCTCTCGAGATTGGAGAATACTGCTTAGCCGATTGTTGATGACTATGCCAATAGACGTCTAGATGCCTTGCTCGGTATAGCTATGCCGAAATAGGGACATCGGGGTAAGTTACTCTATCAAAATTGCATAAAATGGTTACTTTGCTTGTTCTAGTTATTTCGATGGGTGGTTAGGACCTCGGTTTGGGATTGCTATTCCGACGTCGGTGTCCAACATTGAGTTGTCAGGTCGGAATTGTTATTTTGATATTAGTGTCCAGTTTTGATTTTTCAAAGTGTGGGAGTCGAACAGTCGTGTAGCCCAATGATCTGTTGTGACCGCGGAAAAATGCAGAAATTTGGTATAAATTGTATAAGCCAACGGTTGGAAATAGTTTTATGAAGCTATATGAATTTCGAAATTTTGAATTTCTGAAACCTGATTTGAAATCATTGGCAACCAATTGGAAGTTCATTTTTCTGCAAATTACTTTGTTTCCTGTACGTGTATGGTGTTGTATGAATTCAAACTGATTGGATAGTCATATGTATAGATAGAACATTGAATTACCTTCCATTTTGCCAGTGATTTTGAATTTCTGATTCGTTGTAAGGAAGAAGTTTAGTCATTTTCACACGCTGACCTAGTTAGTAGGGTAACTAGGGTTTTAACAACAATTAAACCAATTCTTCCCCCTGTCTTGCATCAAAGTGGTATCAGAGCTTAGGTTTTGATTGGGAGTTTTGTGTGTGAAATTTGAGCAGAAATAGTGATTGCATAGAAGAAGGGCAAGATGCCTCCCAAGGGAAGTGCAGTCCTCACAAAAGAGGTGAGGCTAGTCAAGGAGAGCCAAGATGGCATGTTGGTCAAGATAGCAGCATTGGAGCAGCTTTGAGGAGAATTGGGGTTGCTAATGTGGATAGCGAGTCGAAGGAATAAGTAGGTGAGCAGGGGAATGAAGCTCCCCAAAATGTACCCCAAGAGGAACAGTTGGGGCCGGAAAAGAAAAAGTTTTTGGTGTTGCTCAAGGCTGTCAAAGGAGATCATTCTGACATGAAATTGGTCTTGCCAATGTATGTTGGCAAGATGTATAATGAAGAGGTACTGGATTGGATAGATGCCCTTGATAACTATTTTGACTTCAAGGAGGTTCCTGAGGACCAAAAGGTGAAGCTGGCCAAGACTAAGTTGAAGGGTCAGCATTGACTTGGTGGAATTACACTCAGTCGGAAAGGATGAGAAGAGGAAAGCCCAAGATTAACACTTGGGATAGAATGGTAGCAAAGGTGAAGGCCCGATTTCTACCGGCTAACTACGAGATTCAAATCTTTTCGAGACTGCAGAACCTAAAGCAAAAAGAGATGGATGTGATGACATATACAGAGGAGTTGCATAAATTGAGCCTGAGGGCAGGGCACCATGAAGATAAAGTGGAGAAAATAGCAAGGTATATGAATGGGTTGAAACATAGCATACAAGATGAATTGAGTCTAACTACCCCTAGGAGTGTAGAAGAATGTTTTCAGATAGCCACAAGAGCAGAAGAGAAGGTTAAAAGGAGGCAGGAGCAGCAGGCCAGAGGTAGAGGAAAGAACAATAGAGGAAGAGGAAACTTTGGAGGAGGTAGAACACAATTCCAAAAGCATCAAGGGGAGACTAGTGGTTAGCAAGAACAAACCAATGAGCAAAGAGGTGGATTCAGGGCTAGGAGATCTAACATGAGGCAGATTTGGAAACCAAGGAAGAGGATCAAATACATTCTTAGGGAAGTGTTTTCAATGTGGCAAAATTGGTCACCTTGCTTGAAGATGCTCGGACAAACAAGTACAAGCTCATATGGAGGAGAAAGGAGGGCACAAGTTGTTCATGCTATCATTGCTTGCAGAACCTGTGGTAGGGGAAACCTTACTCATGAGGAGGACATTGATCAAGGTCCCAACCGTCAAGGAACCACCACAAAGGAAGGCTTTGTTTAGAACCACATGTAAGGCACAAGGAAAGGTATGTAAAGTGGTAGTTGATTCTGGTTCCATTGATAATTTAGTTGCAGTAGAGATGGTAGAAAAGTTAAAACTAAAGAGGATCCCTCACCCCACACCATATAAGGTGTCTTGGCTAAATAAGGGTCAACAAGTACTTGTCAATGAGCAGTATTGGGTAGGGTAGAGTTCAGTATTGGTCCTTATGAGGATAAAATTTTGTGTGATATCATTCGCAACATCCTACTTGGCAGGCCTTGGCAGTATGATAGGGAACCCCAAGATGATGGATAGAAGAATGTCTATGTCATCAAGAAGTGGGGAGTGTCTTATACCCTTACCCCATTGAAGGAAGATGAGAGTGCAGTCCATGAAGTACCTAGTGTGATGGTGGTGAAGGAGGAGGAGTTCATGAAGGGTCTTGAGGAAGAGGAGTGTGGATATGCTATTGTGGGGAAACCAATCTCAGAAGCAGTAGATAATGACAGCAATGAAGTCCCTAAGGAGGTGCAGACCCTACTTGATAAGTATGAAGGTATAGTATGTTGGCATTTGACTGAACCGGTAAAGGATTAATTGGTGAATGTGATGAAGAGATTGAGATTCATGTTTGATAACTAAGTCTTGTGTTGTCATTGATGGCAACAATGTTTTTGTAGTCATCTAAGTCTTGGACCCTTGGTAGCCAACCTGTACAGAGGACAGTTTAATAGAGAACCGGTAATTAGGACTTCAACCGGTAAACAGAGACAGGGTTGCATTCCGGCAACCGGTACAGGCAATTCATGAAGAGTTGGATGATGCGGTTTTAAAGCAATGATGGAGACAGGTATTTGGAGCTATGTTCATAACCGCATTGGTAGATTCAACTGGACAAGCGAGTTTTGATGTACAGAGCAAGCATTCTTGAAGAACACTTAACCGGTAGTGATAGTCACTTAGATTGGTAAACCAGTACAGTTTTGTTTTTGATTTCTTATGTCGGTGGTTGACATAAGTAAGGCATGTAATGTAAGAATGTTTAGATTCATTGAACCTAGGAAATTGTTCCAAGGTTGTAGCCGACTAAGAGATGTTTATAAAAAGTGTGATGAGGTATCAAGTCGGTGTGTGTATGTAAGCGTGTGAGATCATTAGCGAAGGATGCACATTTGATTATGTGGTGATTAGTGAAGCTCTGTATTGATGTGTTGTTGAAGTTGAGGATTTGAAGCGGATCTTATCTGACACAAAGGTGTTACATGAAGATCATTTGACTATTGTTTTCTTAACAATTTGCAGCAGTAAAATCCCCTAACCGGGTAGGTCCTAACAGGCCTTACATTGTAAATCCCCTAATAGGGTAGCTCTATATCAAAGTCTTAAATCCTCTTGCGAAGTTGATCCTAACAGGTCAAAGCTTTAACAGGGCTTATCATATTAAATCCCTTAACCGGGTGACTCTTAACCGGGTCTGCTCCTAATAGGGCATACTTGTAAGACCTTAACTGGTCAACATTTCTATTCTGCAGATAGTGAATCTTGTGGGTATTAACTCCCATCGTGGTTTTTCCCTTTTGGGTTTACACATATAAATCTTGTGTTATGTGGAATTTGTTTTATTGGGCATTAGCTTATGTGGTGATATTCCTCTTATGCTTGATAATTTTTAAGTTGTTTAAGTTGGTGATCAGCTTCATATTGTTTTTGCTTGCATTGAGTCACCCCCAACTCTCAGTGCCTTATAAGTTTATCATAGTAGTGAAGGAATTACCTAATTCCTTGCCTCCCATCTGTGATGTGAGTCATCATATTGACCTAATTCTTGGTGCAAGTCTTCCCAACAAGGCAGCATACAAAATCACACCTCAACAAAATGAGGAGATCAAGAAGCAGGTCCAAGAATTGCTTAATAAGGGCTTGGTGAGAAAGAGTTTGAGCCCATGTGTTGTGCCAATTGTTTTGACACCCAAAAAGGATGGAGATTAGAGGCTTTGTATAGATTCAAGGGCTATCAACAAGATAACCATTAGATATAGATTCCCCATTCCTCGGATGGAAGATCTTATGGACAGTCTGGCCAGAGCAAGTTACTTTTCTAAAATTGATTTAAAAAGTGGCTATCACCAAATAAGGATCAAAGAGGGGGATGAGTGGAAGACGACTTTCAAGACTAATGAAGGCCTGTATGAATGGCTTGTCATTCCTTTTGGGCTATCTAATGCCCCTAGTACATTCATGAGACTCATGAATGAAGTCCTAAGAGAATGTATAAACAAGTTTGTCGTAGTATATTTAGATGACATTTTGGTATTCAGCAAGACAAAGGAGGACCATTTGGAACACTTGGATAAGGTGTTAAGAAGGTTGGATGAAGAGAAATTGATGATCAATTTCAAGAAGTGCGAATGGATGAAGGAGGAGTTGGTATATTTGGGGTTTGTGATTTCACAAGGAACCTTGAAAATGGACCCACAAAAAGTAGAGGCCATACTCAACTGGCCAACACCTAAATCAGTTGGGGAAGTCAGAAGTTTCCATGGGTTAGCAAGTTTCTACCGCACGTTCATCAAGAATTTCAGTCATATTGTGGCACCCATGATAGACACCATCAAAGGAGAGAAGAGGAGCAGATTCCAATGGACCAAGGAGGCTGATCAGAGTTTTGAGTACCTCAAGACAAGGGTAGCACATCAACCTATCCTTACTTTACCTGATTTTAATAAGGTATTTACAATAGAGTGTGATGCCAGTGGCTATGCCATAGGGGCAGTGTTGAGTCATGAAGGGAAGCCAATAGCTTTCTTTAGTGAGAAATTGATTGAAGCCAAAAAGAAGTATTCATCCTATGATTTGGAGCTATATGCCATGGTGCAAGCACTTAAAAAATGGAGACACTACCTACTGCCCAAGGAGTTTGTGGTATACACAGATAACCATGCTTTGAGTTTCCTAAACAATCAAGAGAAGTTAAGTCATCGACACATGAAGTAGGTGGAGCAATTGCAGTCCTATACTTTCACCATAAAGCACAAGAAAGGGCAGGCTAACAAAGTAGCTGATGCTTTGAGCAGGAGGACAATGATGGTACAAGAGGTGCAACTTCAAAGCGTGGGAATTGATTCTTTAAGAGGGATGTATCAAGATGATGCAGACTTTCATGAAGTGTTTTCTGTTTGTGAGCAGTCATAGGGTTCTTTTCACAGTGAGTATGCAGATTATGTATTGCAAGGTGGTCTTTTGTTTAAGGGAGCTCAGTTGTGTGCCCCAAAGTGTTCCATGAGATAGAACTTAATCAGAGAAAAGCATAGTGGCAGCCTAGGAGCACATTTTGGATGTGATAAGACATTGGATCAGGTCAAAAGGTTTTACTACTGGCCTAAGATGCACCTAGATGTGAAGAAGTTTGTGGAAGGCTATGGTATATGTCAAAGGGGTCAAGTTCTAATGCAGGGTTGTACCAACCTCTGCCCATACCTAATAGACCATGGGAAGCCAGTAGTATGGATTTTGTTTTGGGTCTACCAAGGACCACAAGGGGATATGACAGTGTGTATGTAGTTGTGGATAGGTTCAGCAAGATGGCTCACTTCATTGCATGCAAAACAACCAATGATGCCTCCCACATTGCAAACTTATTCTTTAAGGAGATTGCAAGGATCCATGGATTGCCATTATCCATTGTGTTCGATAGAGATTCAAAGTTTTTTGGACATTTTTGGAGAACATTGTGGAGAAAACTAGGAACCAATCTGACTCTTAGTTCTACCTATAATCCTCAAACGGATGGGCAGAGTGAGGTTGTCAATAGATCATTAGGCAACCTACTGAGATGTTTGACTAAGGAGCACAATCAGTCATGGGATCTAATCCTACTGTAGGCAGAGTATGCATACAATGATTCAATCAACCGGAGCATAGGGAAGAGTCCATTTGAAGTTGTCTATGGAGTGCATCCTAGAGGTATCTATGAATTGAGATATTTGAGTAGAATGGATAGGAGTAGTGCCCAAGGTGAAGATTTTGCAATAGCCATGCATGACATTCACAAACAGGTCAAGGAGACACTTGAGATGAATGTGGACAAGTATAAGAGGAAGGCAGACTTGAAGAAGAGA
The DNA here is from genome assembly GCF_030272615.1 of Cryptomeria japonica. NCBI lineage: Eukaryota > Viridiplantae > Streptophyta > Pinopsida > Cupressales > Cupressaceae > Cryptomeria > Cryptomeria japonica. The sequence goes on from NC_081409.1 coordinate 743,483,316, forward strand.
GATGTACAATTCAAGATGGGTGATCTAGTATTGGCACATTTAAGGAAGGAGAGATTTCCAAAGGGCAAGTATACAAAGTTGATGATGAAGAAGATAGGGCCATGTAAAGTGGTTCACAAGTAGGGTAACAATGCTTATGAGATTGAACTCGCACCGGGGGTTGCTATCTCACCTATATTCAATGTAGCAGATTTGTATCCCTATAAGGAATTTGGTTTTGTAGGTCAAAGAGAAGGAGCTGAAGATGCTGATATGGAATGTGTCAAGGACCTTCCACCTGCTCAGCCTATGCAACTTGAAGCCATTTTGGACTCGAGAAGTGAAGAGGACAAGGAGAAAAGTTTATAAGGAGCACCTAGTCAAGTGGCTAGGACTACCAAATGAAGATGCCACTTGGATGTCAGAGGAGGATATAGCACAACATGGGGTCTCAGTTGTAGATCTCATTTCATCATGAGCATGAAATCTTTCCTCTCCGGGTGTATGGTGCATGAGCACCTATAGTCTAGTTACCATGTCTAGTAGGTGTTTGAGTCTTAGGAGTGAGGGGTCATTCCATTTTGATTCAATAAGGTCTATTGAGACCATTTGTAATGCGATTTCATGTTTTTAGGACGAAATGTCAAATTTGGAGGCATAATTTGCAAGGTTGTAAAAAGTTGTCAAATGTTGTCATCGGGATAGTTATCCCAATAAAGTGTCGTTGTTGTAAAAAAGTTGTCAATGTTGTCATCGGGATAGTTAACCCGATAAAGTGTCATCGAGATAGTTTGCTCTATCGGGATTGGAGAATACTGCTTAGCTGACTGTTGATGGCTATGCTGATAGACATCCAGATGCCTTGTTCGGTATAGCTATGCCGAAATAGGGAAATCGGGGTAAGTTACTCTATCGGAATTGCATAAAATGGTTACTCTGCCTGTTCTAGTTATTCCGATGGGTGGTCAGGACCTCGGTTCGGGATTGCTATTTCGACGTCGGTGTCCAACATTGAGTTGTCAAGTCAGAATTGTTATTCCGATGTTAGTGTCCAGTTTTGATTTTTCAAAGTGTAGGAGTCGAACAGTCGTGTAGCCCAATGGTCTGTTGTGACTGCGGGAAAGTGCAGAAATTTTGTATAAGCCAGCAGTTGGAAACAGTTTTATGAAGCTATATGAATTTCGAAATTTTGAATTTCTGAAACCTGATTTGAAATCATTGGCAACCAATTGGAAGTTCATTTTTCTGGAAATTACTCTGTTTCCTGCACGTGTATGGTGTTGTATGAATTCAAATTGATTGGATAGTCATATGTATAGATAGAACATTGAATTACCTTCCATTTTGCCAGTGATTTTGAATTTCTGATTTGTTGTAAGGAAGAAATTTAGCCGTTTTCACACGGTGACCTGGTTAGCAGGGTAACTAGGGTTTTAACAACAATTAAACCAATTCTCCCCCCCTTGTCTTGCATCAGTGTGTTTTTTAATGTATGGAAATAAGCGAAATGCTTTTGAAAAATGGGGCAACTGCTTTAACATATTGTGATTATAACTTGAAGGATAATGACTAATAAATCATGAATATAAACTGAAGGCAATGACTCAAATAGATAATAATGACTATATGCTTTGAAATATTCTATATGAATCTTGCCTTTTTCTCAATCGCTTTTGAGTTAAAAGGAATAGTAACTGACAATATATCTATTGATGATTTCAATATTTGGTATTTTCTGGGTTGTTTTCTTCTTGTGGGGAGATTGTAGAGGTTAGAATGATGAAGTACCAGAATGGAGGTTTCAAGGTAGATGCTCTTTTCATTTTTTCATTTGCATCTTATCACGATGACCTTTTGTAGAGGAATTTATTGCATTACATTCATAATGTGGGGATGGGACAAATTATAGCAAGGAATCTAACTGCTAGGGTACAAGGAGGTATTTTCTTGTAAATCTTATATAACTAATTGGTGTTCTTTTAAACAGCTATAAGTTATTGTGGCTGTTGTTTTGTGTGCTTTTTCCACTATAGAAGCTGAATGAAAGCTAAATTACTATGTTACTGGGTTCCTTGCCTCAGCTTCCTGTGCTGGATCTTACGGGCACTGGTCTAGTACTGGTACGCCCCTGGGTTTGCTCAGGGTACTGTCCAGGCACCTGGGCAGTACCCTAGGCAAACCTGGGGGTGTGCCTTGGCGTTAAAACCTTGCTTTATATCTTTGGAAGATAATCTTCTAGGATGCAACTTAAATTGTTTCATTTCTTAATGCTTTCTAGGATTTTGTTTTTCTATTTAACTTTAGAAAATGGACTGTACACTAAAACTTAGAACCATTATACCTGAAGTGTACTATTTATGTTAAGAATCCAAACCGACAGAGTTCCTGGATGGCTGTGCAGTACCCTGGGCAAACCTGGGGGGGGGGAGTTCTCTGGCGTTAAAACCTTGCTTTATATATTTGGAAAATAATCTTCTAGGGTCCAATTTTAATTGTGCCAATTCTTAATGCTTTCTAGGTTTTTGTCTTTCTATTAACTGTAGACAATGGACTGTACACTAAAACTTACAACCATTATACCTGAAGTGCACTATTAGTTAAGAATTGTTATCTAGTGTGACCATTGTTCTACAATAAAGTAGCATGGAAGAATTGATGATCACAGGTTGTCCAAGTGGTCATGACTCATAATAACCAAGGGAACCCAAGAAGTATATGTGCAGGAAGAATCAACAAACTAAGAAGCATTATCAGAGTCATCTCATGGAATGGAATTTCATGTTATCTATAGGCTTTTTGTAACTGTATCTAGGCTTGACAATAAAGTGGCGGTTATTCTTGTACCACGTGCATGCATGTTATTATCTCTCATTTTTTAAGACCTAGCTATGATATCATATGTGTCCTGGCTAGTAATCTATAAGAGTTTTCTTTGCATTATTGTGAATCAGGTATTAAGGATCTTCAGCATGCACTTGCCATACACAAGGACAAACACCTTCTATTTGTTGGCATGCAATCCAAGAAACCTGACCTAATTCTGGGCAAATTTGATTGATATATATTGCTGTATTGCCATACTGGGTTTTGGTTCCCATACCTGAATTGGTAACTTAGGTAAATTAGGATAAATAAAAATAAAATAAAATAAAATGTTGATAGTAAGTGTTTATTTGAATAGGCTTTAACTTCTGTTTCTTGACGTGTAATACATCTTGAGCAAGTGGGCCGATATTGTTCTTTATTTCTGCTTTGATTGTATTTTCAATATTTTGTTATTGGGTTTCCCAGGAACCTGAATGGCGCAGTCTGAGTACTGATCCTGGTCTGGATCTGGCCTTGGTCTGGTCCCTGGCTTTGACCATTTGGTCCAGATAAGTCTCACAATCTTTTTTCATGCGAAAATTTTCTATCTATGCTTTTCTCCTGTATAAATGTTTTATACACATTATTGTATATAATTTTCCGATCTCCATTGAGAGTCATCGTAATGATATACTTGTGGATCTCTAGGTATGCTTAATGAAGTGCGCTCCACCTACTTGAATTTGTTTCTGTACCAGCCTTGACACTGAACATTGTCAGATATTTGTTGTATAATTTGCATGTTTTACTTAAAAATTGTACACCCTGCTATAGTTTATGGGGGCCAGGCACCCCCCTGATGTGGGGCCCTCTGTGAGGGATTTTGGGGGTTAAGATATTTTTTTTTGGGTTGTTATAGATGTTTTTTTGGCCCATCATTTTATATTTTCTATACAGTAATGCCACTTGATGGTTTTCTATATTGATGTGCCTATAAAAACTTGCACATGGATTAAGTTTAAAGTTTAAACGCAAGCAAAAAATATTTTGCAATGGTTGAATCAATACAGTTAGTTCTGTTTTTGCTTGGTTTTCCCTGAAATGGTTTCCTGCAGTAAAATCTCTTGTTATACTGTGAGTGTGCCATATTTTTTTTCTACTTCATTTAAGATTCTGTAAGCATTGTTTCTCTTTGCATAGGTTTGTTGGATTTTTTTCTCTTTGGACAACTCTTTTTAAATAGTTTGAACAAAACTAATGTGTTCATCCCTCTATGGTCCACGCTCGCAACCATATCCACATACCCTGTTGACCATATTTAAAATTTACATTTATTCATATACTTTCGTGCCATATTTGAAAATGATTTTCCTCTCCCTGTACCCATATATCTTGTCTCTAGGTGACTATGGTTTGTGGATTTAGTTATAACGCACCATTGAACCTTAGAGTACTCTTAGTTGTCCTAGGCTCTCTGAAATTTAGGATGAATTTTTGTACATGTCGAAATAATGGCCTGTATGGAATTGCAATTAGGACTTCAAAATGTATGAATTTGAAAATCCGCAGCACAACATCAATACTACTTTTACTTTGCACTTTCAATCAATAAAATTTGTTAGTTTATAGTTAAAACCAGAGTTAACCGGGGACGTGTCCCCGACCTGAAAACCCCTGTCCCCGTCCCGGGGACGTTTCGGGGACTTGGGGACGGCCAGGGGACGGGGGGCTGTCCCCAAATTGCCCTGTATTTTGAGGGGATGCCTGCCCTAGCTCTGGGGGACGTCCGTACGTCTCGGGGACGGCTGGGACGTCCCCAATCCGTCTCGGGGACGACCAGACGTCCGACATATCTAAGGCCATTAAAAAATATTAAAAAAATAAAAAAAGTTGTATTTTCAATTTTTTTAAATTTTTTTCTAATAGAGGCGCCCCTTATTAATTCAAATTGTTATTAAAAATAAAAAAATTAAAAGATAACATTAATTAAATTTTAAATTTATTAATTTAATTCATAATTTTGACAATGAAACTATATGGCAGCAGTGTAGCCTTTGGGCATTTTGACACACAGATTAGAAAATCACCCAAAAATCGCCAAACTCGGTGAGTCAATAGAAAAATAACACCCAACGCCTTTATTAAAGAATAAGTTTTTTTGGCCTCGCGGGGCAGACCCCGCCCTGTATCGCGACAGGGAACGCGCAAGGGGCACTGCCCCTTGACCCCACCTTGGGGGTGCTGCCCCCAAACCCCCGTTGAAAAATATGGGGGGAAACTGCGTCGATAGAAGTAGGGAAAATTTAACCTCTTTGTTTTGACATTTTGTATGTTATTTCTTTAATATCTATTATGATATGCATATTGACAACGTGAATGAATTGAAATTCTGATTTATGAATGCATAATTGCATATTGTCTATTGAGTATTAACAATGTTGTATGTTCAGAATTTACATTCTAAAATGTTTTCAACTTTTCATAGTATCATACACATGCTATAATATATATCCATGTTTTATTGTTTTCATATGAATATAATGTATGTATGCATGCTTTATCCATGTTTTCATATGAACATTTAGAATTTTGAAATTTTCCTATATATTTTAAATTTTTCCTATATTTTATATAGCCGTCCCCTTTGCCGTCTCCCACCGTCCCCAAATTTGGCAAAAAAATTTGCCGTCCTGGAAACATGTCCCACCATCCCCTGCCGTCCCCGTCCCCGTCCCCGTCCCGGAAACTTGGGGTAACATTGGTTAAAACCAATACTTCTGCTTTTCAAATTTATTTTTTTAACTTGTTACTCAGGTTTGTTGTTGTTTGTTTTAAAATTTATCTTAATAACCTAAACCCAAGATGGCTTTATAAACATCTTTGAATATAGGTATAAAATCCAAATTCTGTGCTATAACGTTACTGGAGACTGGAATCATGACTCCTTTTTGTGGACGTCCTGTTTTTCTCATTCTAAGGTTTTGGCCTCATTTTTTTTGGTGGTTTATTCTAAGTAAATGGCACTGAAAGTTTTATCCTTTCACAGGTCAACCTTTCAAGTTTGATCCTTTTACTGGTGAACCTCTATAGCAGTTGGGATCAATGTCATCTTCCTCTTTTGCTGTTAAGTAAATAGAATTTAGGTTTTGTAACTAACGCCTATGGATATGGCTCATAAGGCTATTGCCATTTTGAACATTCTACTGCACAGAAATTTATGTGATTCTGAAGAAGACAAATTTCCCCAGAACAGTGATAAGCTAGACTTGTTTTGATACTTTTTAGATGGGGAGAAGTTCAGCCTCCATTTGTATTACACTGCTGTTGTTTAGAGATCATTAAACTTGGTGAGAAATTTTTTGCTACTTATTGTATGATTAGCTTTAGAAAGCTTATTCCTTGCCTTACGCTCTATGGTTTTAGAAAGTTCATTCATTCTTTATTTTTTATGTGTAAGTTTATCCCCATTATCCTTTATGATTCTAATGTAGAAGATTACTTTCTATTCGTAGTATGCTGCTGTTGCTTAGGGCAGGTCCCCATGCGGCTGCTTAGCTTATTTTGGCTAGCAGTCGCTGCTCAATTTTTTTAGCATTAATTTGTGGAGCTGGTGGCCCCATGAATGTAAAATTTTGCTGCTTATAAAATAAGCAGTCATCTTAAATTGCATTATTAAAAGAAATATTTAATTCTAATTGGTCACATAAATTGTGGAGAAAAAATTGGAAACAAATAAAAAGAGGGAAACTGTTTTGGACAGCCACATGCCAATCTTCTCAATAAGCAGTTGCTGCTTATTTCCAGCCCCCTCTTTTTTTCAAAGCTTATTTTTAAGTTTTAAGCAAGTGCTGCTCCACTTGAATAGGAAAAGATTCCAATTTATCTTTTCCTCTTAATTAAAAATTTGCATGGGAACACTCTGGCTGCTTAATTTTAAGCAGAAATTGCACTTAAGCAGCCGCATGGGGACATGGGGTTAGAGACCGTTCTGTTTCGTGATAGTTTTTGCTCTTTGTTTTGTATGACTAGATTTAGAAAGCTCATGCCTGACCTGATTTTTCGACTTGTAAGTCTAGTTTATCTTGTTTTCAGTATCTGCAAGATTTTCTTCTCTTTCCAACTATCGATGCTAAAAATTTCTAATCAGTCTAGTTTTTGATGAAATAATTATGTTCTAAAAAATCGAAACAACTGGTTTCAACATTGTATATAAATTGTAGAATGCATACAATTACTTGGACATTTAAAGCAATCCTATTTTAGATAATTGATCAGGGTACTGTACTAAGCAATGTCTGGAGAATAATAATCTTGCGTCATTTTCTCTACAACTCCTCTGACCTTTTAGTGACCGTAAAGTGATCGAATCACTTTATGTTGCACGATTATCTCGCATCATTTTAGATGCTACTGCTTCACAACCTTGCAGATGGTCTTCTATTCATAAATACTTGGTAGGCTGCTAACAAAAACAAGTTTGTGCTTAAAGTGTGTGTGTGAGACCACATCAATCAATGTATTTCATGAACAAACATTGGGTGGCCATCTCGTATCAATCATTTTAGCTACCAGCCCACAAGAGCTTCTACTTAATCAGCTTCACCAACTATGCATAGAAACCATCCATTAGGATATTAAATATAGCAATTTTCAAAAAAATGACAAACATGCCTTTAAGTTCGTGTGCTTAAATCTACTAGATTGGATTTTTTCCTTCAACAAACATACACTCAACTTCTACCTGCAAACTTTGGATACGCCATCAAAATAGAGTTTTATCACGCATACAAAGCCCACTTACAGGCAAATACTTCATTGAATGCCACTTATACAATTCTATTAAGATAAAAATCTCAGCTTATCCATTACAATTTTAGTATCCCTTTTCACCTATTAATTAATAATTTTCAAGATAATATTTCTATCTTCAACCCTGCGTTTTCTAAGAGATTACTGTCTCTTAAGAGATTCAATCAAAGATGTTTTCCATATTCACTGTAGACACAAAAATTAAGTAAATTAATATTTAATTAATTACCTTGCGTCCCATGATTATTAATCATGTTAGCCCTTTATTATTTCCAAATTAATTAAATCACATTTAATTTATTACCCCCTTCCATCCTTATAATTAATTTATTAATTAATTATATATCTCATTTTCCTATTAAATTTGATTTATTTTAATAAATCAAATTGAACCTTAGGCAATATGTCAATCTCCCTCTTAATCCTAATTAATTAAATTAATTCACAATTAATTAAATTAATATGGTGATTCCTAGAAACCCACCTTTTAATCCCCCTTCATTAAGCTAATTAACCTAAGTCTAATCTTTTTTAACATCTATTTTATTTTTAAATGTTACACACCTATCCAAGTCCACATGCGACTCCCCCCTCAAATGACTTGCATGCACAAGTCATTTCACTTCTCCACCTCACTTTTGACCCATGGGTGCTCACACAAGTGTGAGAATTACATGCGACTCCCCTCAAATGACTTGCATGCATAAGTCATTTCACCTCTCCACCTCACTTTTTACCCATGGGTGTTCACATGTGTGAGAATGCCCTTTCCAATAGAGCTACCTTACCTCTTACACATGTCATAGACATGTCACTTTCACTAGCCCTCTATCTTTTCAACATGTGACTCACAAGTCACTTCATAGCTACCTTACCTCTTACACACCATAGATATGCCCCTTTCATGAGTTTCTCCATGTGTGAGCACACTTACTTTCACACCTCACTTCTCCTCTTGACACTTGTCACAAGGCTAAGCCTCCAAATTTGGGACCACACTCCCATTAAATCTCGACCCTCCATTTGACACTAAATCTTGGCCCTTGATTTTCCCCATGAAAAATCTATAAATTAAGGCCTCTTCTCTCATTTACATTATCCCTTCATGCGCTATCATTATGTTGTTAAGTTTATCACTCGACCATCTTTACACCATCGTCATGTTCGTGGCTAAATGAGAAACCACATCCAACCAATCATCATCATATCAAGCTACTAATCATTTTGAGGTTTGCATGTGTTTGTTGGAATAGGATAAGTTTATGCAAATTCCCTTTATAACATTTTGCATGCATTCACTCACTTCAAAAGATCAAGTGATTAGGATGTGTTTTGATAGTTATGTTAAATGTCGAATTTTCTAGGCATATGTAGAGACCATTTAAGCCTCTACTAGCTACCTTGTCGAAGGTGGGAATCACACCTTGTAAGTCAAAAGTAATTATCTACTTTTGACAGGACTTTGTTGATAGACATTCATCAAAACGGAAATTTAAAGATATGAATTTGAGATTGTCTTAGATCTTCCTTATATGCTAATTGAAGTGTCAACCAAAGGCATTACAATACCAACTTAGCCTATTTGATCCTTCCTAGGAAGCAAATTGAAAAAAGGATTAACTTGCCTTCCGAAATTTATACTCTAACATCATATTGAGAATAACACTCCAAAGGCTTTAAATGATTAAATACTTGTTTGTCATATAATTGATACTCTTATTGATGGAATGTGAGCACAATGCTCAATCAATCATCCTTCGTAAATGGATTTGATCTTTGTTATTTTGGCCACCTCATATTTACAAGAATTTATCTCTTACAAGATCTTAAAATATTCTAGATGGTTGATCCAAGTGGAGATTGATATTGCGGAAATATTCTTTGTGCATTACAAATTTTTTTTCTTGAGATTATTCTTGAAAATCAGTCTTCTTCATGGTAGATCTTGGAAAGAATCTTGCTCCTATGTTGTATTCATGAAGAAGTCAATCTAGTCAATTAAACAAGTTCTTGTCTCATCTTTAGTATCATACGATATAAAAATCCTCTCGAGGGCTATAATGCTTTCTATAAACACTCTAAGAATCCAATTAATGACATTAAATAAGATCCTATTGCTTTAAGATATGTTAATAGCATTTTTCCATAGTAGAAGAGCCTCTTGCCATTCTATAATAATACAACCTAACATTTATATCACTAGCTTCCACACCTCTTATGTACCCTTCCCTTAAGGAGGAGAGTCACTAAGTAAGAGATGGTAGATTGGAATCAACTTCAAAACCCATTCCAACTTCAAAACCCAAAATCTTATCATGATATTTCAAACCTTGAGGAACATTCATAATTATAATGTTGACTTTAAAATTGTTTATTCTTTGGTCCATAACTTTGTTCTTCATCAAGAATGCTTTTGAATATAGAAGTTTTTGCCAAGTGTGGTTCCATAACCAAAATACTGTCATTGTTTGAGATATTGAATTGACATTTGAGGTTATCTATAGTCCTTTCAATCACATTTAGAAAGTGTTTAATGTATTCAACCATGAAAGTGAAAAAAAGGAAATAGAATTTTGATGTCCACATGTAGAATTTGGTGACCAACTATAAATCCTCCATGATCTTCAAAGACGATCTTCCTAAACACATTTTTATTCTTTTTGTTGCAACTTTGGTGGTAAATCTATTAAAAAGAAACAAAGAAATAATGTGATAAGTGTTGAATTACTCATCTTTTTTAGCAATCAAGGCTAAAAATTTAGAACTCTTCTCCTTGTTAACATGCTAAAAATTAAGGCTTGGGGGGTGCATTCCCTCTCTTGCAAACCTTGGACAACTTCCTTCAATCCTGTCATTGAACCGCTCAACGTGCGTCCAGTGTGGGTTCGCCTCCCTGATCTCCCTCTTCATTTTTGGGAGCATTCTTCCTATGAGGCTATTGACAACTCTATTGGCCATTTCTTAAACACTGATGATGCTACGTCTTCAATGGACCACACTACCTTTGCCTGCATCTTAGTTGATATTGACATCTCCTCGCTTCTTCCGGGAGATGTGGTTCTCATGGTTGGGGATCGACCTTGGACTCAATTGCTGGATTTTGAGGGTCTCCCTTTTCGCTATCGAAAATGTTTCTCTACGGGTCACCTTGCTTCGGACTGCTCCATTTCACGCCATAAAGGTGCTGCTACCTGGTGGAAAGACACTACTATCGATCATTTGACCATCCATGCCGCTGATCCGATTTCGGATGACTTCTCTCGAGAGGTTGAGGTGCCTCCTACTTCTGTTGATGTTGCAATTGATTCCATCATGGCCCCTCCCGCCCCTGTAGATTCACCTACTATCGCCGTTGACTCGCAACTCTACTCTCCACCTACTAGTTTTGCTCCTGATGCAACTCCTCTGCAACAACTTGCTGTTGATCCCCTGCAACCCCCTGTTGTGTCGTGACAGTTGGTTGTTGCCCTACAACAACATAACGTTGGCTCTAATGATGGTTTCAAAGATGGATCCTCACTGCTTGAGCATTCTTTTGATGCTCCCAATGATAGTATCGCCTAGACGGTCCCCCCCGCGCTAGGTTTGGGTTGTTGAAGGTCTGATAGTTGTTTGTTTGGGGCATGTTCCCATAGGCTATTGTGTTGTATTGTCTGCAGGCTTTTTGTTTTTGATAGTCTATGACTATGTTTAAGGGTCGACGCCCTAGTTAACGCTGCTTTTTTAATAAAAAACATGCATTTTAGTTTTGCATTCCTCGAGTCTACAATATAACTTTTATTTAAAAAAATATTTAGTCTAAAACCTATCTCACACTTCTAACTTGAAAAACTAACTACATCTAATAATTCATTTTCTATTGGAGGTATTAAACTACGGAAATTAAGAAGTAGCTTAGACTTTGTCTCCTACCAATTGTTACATATTTTTTTCTATTAGAAATATTTTTTATAATTCCTTTGCTTTTTCTCTAAAATTATTAAAAGCCTTATCATTCTTTTAGTCAATGTATCCAAAAGGAACAATTGGCCTATCCTTTTTATTTTTGTTCCTACCTTCAATCACTTCAACATAATGCATGTTTTTAACAAATCTCTTCCATCTTGAATGTGTGTTAGAATTTGGTCATTGCAACCTTTTCTTTTCTTTGATGAAAATTTGATTTTCACTTTAGACGAGTTATTGAGGCTGTTATTGAACCCTTGGCCTTGTTCTAGACATTAACCAAGCCAAGTAACAGTGGGATCACAAGTGGGACTCCATCCTTGAAAGAAGCAAGATCCAAACTTGTAAGCTCAACAACCTAGTAGGAGCATATAGCTTGCAAGCACATCAACCCAACAAAGATTTGAACTTGGTGGTAGTTGAAACATTTGCAGTATACCTTTGATGTTGGCTTGATCTATAACTTGTGTATCTATATGATTTTATTTTTTCATACTTTCGTGAATACTTACTCTTTTCATTAATAGATATTCTTAAATTAATTTTTGTTAATTTATTTTCTCCCTTGTTTAAGGTTCTTGAGTTTTTATGATAGAATATATATGTTAAGTCCTCAACAATCTCCATCACTCCCAAAATTCTTCAAAATATGGTTAGCCACAAAAACTTGAATTTGGAAGGGCAGGGATAATTCTTGATCTACTTTCACATTACAATTTTAAGCTCATGGAACTCTCATTCATCCTAATGATGGATAATGGAGTGTGATCAGAAACGTTGATGTTCAAAAACTTGCACACAATCAAATCCATAAATCTACATACTTCATTATTATGGATTGTGGAAATCTAACAAAATTGAATTTTAAGCTCACTAATAAAAGGCAAGACTTATGATCCGAATTTCATAGCCTTGAATACCTATTTAAAATTGATTTAATATCTATTTAATCTTTCTAGACTCGTTTTTCATCTTGAGGTTCTACATCCACCAAGGAATGCTTTTCAACATACTTTATGCTATACTTAGAAAACCTCCCTTCTTTTTCATCTTTCAAACAATTGCATTCAAGCCTCCTCTAGGACCCATTCGATATTCTTGTTATTGATGTGATTAGTTCCTATGCAATTAAACTATTACATATGGATTTGTCATCGTGTACAGATTGATGTGAATAATTCATGCTCCTTGACTATCTCTATTATGTTTTGAGATGACTCTCTATTTTGGTTCTAGACTTATTTAGCTCAACCGTTTCTCATTGTGATTTGTTGAGTTCCACCAGTGGTGTAAATTAATTATTGTTAACTTGCATGCAGAATCAAGGTCAGCTCTTGGTCTTGCTTTACCATTAGTAACTTGGACTGAGTTACGTCTTTTGGTTCGTGGTCATGTTAGTAGAAAGGCTTATCAATTCCATATGTTTGTATAATTTTGAAAATGAAAACATACCAAGTAGGCTGCTTAGTCAACCATTGATTAGTTTTTCCATTTTTGATCAATCGCTAATCACTTTTTTTCTATTTGGGTAGTAGTTGATTGTGTAGCATTCCTACCTTTTTCTATTGTGATAAATTTTTAAACATGTCTGATTGTTATATATAGAATTTGTTTAGGAATAGGTACAAATATTTTCTTATATACCACATTGTCTCAAGTCTTTTAGATGTTTTTGCGTCAAGTTATGGTCTCTGTACTCTTGGAATATGTAGATCTTAGGATGTTTCAAATTGAAATTATGATATGTATAATTGAAATTTTGGAGTCTTTTGTATCCAAACTTAACATAATCTTGCCATTAATAAATTATGAGGATCTCAATTGCTTTAATACCTTGTTGTGCATTTGAACCAAATTATCTTGTAGTTGAATTTGATTTTGTGCATTAGGATCTCCCACCTTTGCCATCTTTGAAAATACACATCTAGTAGCGTTTATTGTTGGTGCTCCTCTTTGTATGTGCCCTATTCATGAGTTTCAAAATCATGTATTCCACCTCTCTATAATGACTTACATGAGATAATTGGGTTGCTCAATGTGTATCGTATTGTCATCGACATGTCAAATTATGGTCCTTCCATAATTGAAATATTTAGATCTTATGTTGTTTCAACTTATAATTGCAATATGTATAGTTGAAAATTTTGAGACACTTACTTTCAAAGTTATTGTAATCTTGCCATGCTAGAACTTTGAAATGCTCAATTGCTATATTATGACATGCAATTGAACATAACGATCTATCTTCTAATCCAACTCCATGGGTTGGTCTCTCCTACCCATCGTCTTAGGAAGTCCACATCCGACACCATTTGTTGTTAGTCTACTTGCATGTGTGTGCCTTCCCTATGAGTTCTAAAGCCATGAATTCCACGCCTTACCATGGTGACTTTTGTGGGATAATTGAGATGCTCAATGTACATCATAGTATCATCATGCATGTGCTCATTGACATTTTTCATACCACCATAGTCCCATAAGATAATAAATCATTCCAATGTTTCCTAACTTATCTAAATTTATTGGTGTAGTTCACACTTGTGCTAAAGCCCCTTAAAATGAAATTGTTGTTAAGAATACACAACTAACTTTTCCCTTGATATAAATAATTTTTGGATCTCTTATCCATCTGTTGAGGTAGATGTAGAAACTATATCTTCCATTAGTGACACTTGAATTTGACCCTTTTGCATCGATGTGTCCCTCATTATCATGGTTACACTCACAACCATAATCATGACCATCATACTCATCTTTCTTTTCCTTAGCACCATCTTTGATCACATCATCCTCATCATCGATCTTGCTTATTATTTGAGTTTAGCTTGTTCAAATAAGGATTGAACACTAAATACTTGTTTTCTAATCCTTTTGTTTTGTCAAATTTATTGTCCTATTCAATGCATAGGTCTTTGATTGGGATCAATGTCCAAAATTTCCATGTAACAATCATGTATGTCTATTTTTTTAGAAAATAGAAAATCATGTGTAGGCACCAAGTCAACTACAACCAATTTTTAGTAATAAAAAATGGTTAGCAATCAATCAGATTGCTCAACAACCATGATTAATTTTGTGAAAAATACAAATATGCTTTACTTAAAGGTCCTTCCATCTTAAAGAGTAAGTTTTTATATTTATGCATGCATGTTTTTTTCATATAAATATTATATATATTTTGTCGTAAATTAATAAAATATTTTTCTTTAATACAATTATTATAAACTTAATATATAACTTAATCATCAAAATTTAAGTATTATGCTACAAAAATGTAATTCAATTTGAATCTTTCCATAATAATACCATGTGTGATTCTATGCCAAAACAAGATATCTAAAAATGATTTAAAATTATATTACAAATAACATTTAATAAGCTCTATTATTTTCATTAAATATACTTGAATTTATAAGTTGCAACACAATATTTAAAACAATTGTAGAACCTTGAAAGGATTTCGCTTCATATAATCCAAAATAACAGAAAGTGGAACAAAGTATTGTTAAAAAATCAAAGATTATGCTATTGTGCATGCTTCTTCTATATAGAAAGCATTTGATCATATAGTGATATAAACAAAAATGATAACAAGTACAATTGTAGTCACAGGGAGTGTAGAAATGACGACCCGTTTAAGTTCCCACTTGAGTCTTGCTTGTCTCTCATTTGTTGCACGAAAGTTATATTTAAATAGCCATGACAATGATAAGAACACAAGTGCAAGTAATGGTGCCAAAAATGTTATCACAATCTCACCTGTAAATATCGTTTCATATTCCTTCTTACGGTGCTTGTTCTGCAATGAATCAAGTTTACGAGGTATTGTGACTAGGATGGTGGCACTTAAGAATGCAAGACATGTAGAGACCATTGCTATCCCCAAGCTTACCATTGATAATTTGGCTAGTGCTGACCGATCTGCAACAAGTTTTGTCTGCAGTCTTTCTCGAAAAATCCAAGCAATCACTACTGTCATGGATGCAAAGAAGGCAAGACAATCTGAGAATAAGAATACATGAAAAACTGTTTCTAATGACATACTGGCAAGACCACTTTCCTTATCAGTTCCACCAGGTATTTGGAATACAGCTGCAAATGTCACTGTGGCAATGAGTGATGCCACAAGTGTGTCTACATCCAATATTTTGCTCTCAATGCCAGTTTTATTAGTTGTTTGTTGTGACTTCCAAGGAGGTGATTCAGATCTACAATGGCAGACTAAACTTTGTGTAGCACCATGATCTTTCAAACGTTGAACAATATTACCAAAGTTTGGCTTATCTTGAGATACTGCATGTAATGCTATGTCCAATGGGCTTAAACCTTTATTGTTGACAAGATCTGCTTTTACTCCAGGAAATGACAACAAGTAGTCTACAAGCTGCAACATTGAAAAAAAATAACCAATTTATATTCTCATACACATCTCATAAATACAATAAAATTATTAATAGGCATAAATAACATATTCTTTTTAAAAGATCAAGATTAAACATATTATGTTAATTTTAAAAATATTTAACCTAAATTATAATTTTTTTTGAAAATTGTTACTCTTTATTAGATTAAAAAATACACAATAAGTTACAGATATTAGATTTTAAGATTTCCACAATCCAGAATTCTAAATTGACAGACATTTACCAAAAGCAATGAAATTATGGAGAAAATTGATAGAAAAGAATGAGGAGTATTTGAGTTAGAAATAGCTAACCAGGGGATCCACTCCATTCATGGCGGCCAAATGCAAGGCTGTATTGCCCCAAATGTCATAGTCATAGCTCACCAGTTTGGCGTTAGTTTCGCCCTCATTTTCAAATAGTAACTTCTTGAACACAAATAGTTGGTCATATTCCACAGCAAAGTGCACAACAGTTTTAAGGCAGGTGCTTCGTATCTCAACACAATCTGGCATTGATGTCATGAATACATCTATAATATCTCCATGGCCCTTCATGGCTGCTATGTGGATTGCACACCGTCCAAATTTATCCTTCTTTGTCATTAAGCTCTTATGCCAATCATTCAACTCAGGTCTTAATATCTCTTTGACAATCTCCTTATGTCCACCATGAACAGCTGCATGCAATGGGGTGACACCCTTTTCATCCCCTATCAGCAGCATGAAAGGCATGATATCTAAGCAGAATCTAGACTCACCGAGTATTAGCTTTACTACATCTGCAAGCAGGAATTAGACATTTAGTTTTATGTATATTTAGATTTTAGAGCAAAACAAAGTAATAAATCAACAAAGACACAAATGTGTGAGCTGCTAGCACACCCAATTAGGGGGACCCTACATGTCATAAAAAATTGAATTTTAAAAACAAATGTTTTTCCTTGAGGTTTTTAAAGATACTGAGACTCTTTGGAAACTGCACTCTTTTGGTCTTTTAGATAAATTATTAACTTCATCTGGAAGTTTAGATGTCGGGTTGTTTTTTCTCATTTTTACATTCTACAGAATTTTCCTAGGTTAAATTCAGATTGTATTGGAATATTACAAAACATTCAAGTACAAATTAAGAAATTTCAAGACAAAAGCAGAAATCCAATTCCGAAGGGAGTTCAGATTGCTGGCATGATGACAATAGTGCATATGTTTATGGAGAAAGACATTCCTCATCACGAGGATATGATTGATTATGCTAGAGATTTTTGATTTGGAAAATTAACCTGATTATGTTGGGGGATTGATTTGGAAAAATTACAGATCGGAGAATGATGGTATGTTCAACTAATAGGAATGCTCCAGATCAAAACAATGTTTTGGGGTGTATTCAGGGGCTGATATTCTTTGTGCTACCTCAAGTGAAAGCTCGATTCAGAGTACAGTTTCTTTGTGCTACCTCAAGTGAAAGCTCGATTCAGTGTACTGTTTCTTTGTTTGTTGCTACAGGTTGCTGATAGTTTTTCCTAATTGTTTCAGTCTGACGGTTGTTGCAATTGCATATCATTTTCCTTCTGATTTTTGGTACCTGCAGCTGCTGTTCTGTTGCTGCTACGCAGCTCCCTTTTGTAATTTTTTTTGTTGCTTTGCAGCTCTTTGTTAATTTTTGTTGTTGGTTTGGAGCTTTTTGTTGCAATTGTTTGTTTTTTAATAAAAAAATAAAATTCAAATGAATTAAGCTGTTTGATATATTCAAATTTAACTTTTTAGGATACTTGTTCAAAAAATAAAATTGAATTGTTCCATGCCTTCCAATGGCACAGGGATTTTAATTAAGTAGGTAGGCAAACGCCAATTTTTAGGATTCGATTAAGTGGCTGAAAACAATCATGAATAGCCAAACAAATGAAAAAGTTATAGAACATTTGGTATGACCATTCAAACAAATAGCCGAGAATCTTGGTAAACAGGTGAACAGCATACAACAGGCTGGAAAATAATCATAAAGACTTGGTCTAGCAAGTCAATTTTTAGGTGTAAGTAGTTTCTGGACTCAAGAGTCTAACATTAATAGAACAATAGTGTCTAACATTAATAAAACAATTTTTAGGTGTAAGTAGTTTTTGGAGTGTGTGACATGAATAGAATGTGATTTGAAATGATATTAAACAAATTTTACACGATTGAATTTAAAAACTACTTTATCATTATGTATATGTTATATAAAAAAAATCAATATGACTTGGATCCCTGTAAGTAACTTCTGTACACTGTTTCTCCTTAAACCCTTTCTTCAAACTACCTAAACTGTGCTAGCTAACAATACATCCAAATGATTCCCCACACTGTAAATCAAATGGCAGAAAGAGTAATACCAGTACCAATACACCCATTTGATTCACCAACTATAAATCGAATGGGAGAAAGAATATTATGGAGGAATTTGAATGGCAGTTGTTACCGGTTTATATGTAATCCCTGACCGAATCCTAGTTTCAGCTAACTCTGCCTCTACCCATAATTAAGATCATGGCTTCTGATACTCTCTGGATTTATTCCATTTAAGTACTGATTTATTTTTAGAAAAGCAATATCAATGTATGTGTGAGAGCATACCTAGATGTCCTGCATAAGCTGCAGTGTTGAGGCATGTCTGACGGTCCTCCCTTGGCCAGAAAACCAGAAACAATGGCGTGGCTTCTAGCAAAAGCTCCGCTGCTTCCACATGACCGTGCTCTGAAGCTATTATCAGGGCAGTCTCTCCAAACTGATTGCGCCTGTACACAGCATACTTGTTAAACTTAAGCAGAGTTTTCACAACCTCAGGCTTACCCTTCTTAGCAGCTTCATGCAGCGCCGTATTCTTATCAGAATTACGAGCTGCAGCCAAGCAGGGCTTCACACTAACTAGCCATTTAACAACATCCAGATGCCCTTCTCTTGCAGCGATGTGCAGAGCACTATTTCCTTCAAAAGTAAGCCCCCTGGTCACATGCCGCTGGTTCTGTCCATATATATCTTGCAGGACTTTGAGATCGCCCTTTCTGGTAGCGACGAAGAGATCACGACGCATTTTTGTGATTAGGGTTTCCTTTTCTAATGCTTCCCCTCTTTCCCCTGCTACATTTTATACTGCTTCTATATGATACGGACGGGGAAGCCTAGCCTTGTTAATAATTTTAAGCCACATGAAGTCATTTACTTTCACGCCCATCAAAATGAGACAATTGTGAAAATTATTAAAATTTAATTATATAATTTTGAATTGACTATTGTACGGGTTTTGTTCAAAAGATTATTCCATCTTTCATTTGGCAGTGTCTTCTGTTTTTGAAATGAATTCATCAGAAAGTCCGTAGATAATTTTAAGCCAAAGGATGTCATTTACTCTCCCGCCCATCAAAGTGAGACAAATCAGTATCTCACAGTACCATAAAAAATATTTTACCTTTGTTCAACTTCATCTGATTACCAAAAAGCAGAAACAAAGAAGGGACTCCTAATAAGTTAAAAGGAGTCTCTTTCTGTGAGCTGGCCAATCGGTCAACATACTCTCAATGTTACAGGGTAAAATATAAATTACAAACATACAATCTAATAATGTGTTCCTGCATATTTTGTACAATGATGTGGTGGCACATATACCTAACCACAGTTGATATTGGTTATTGGGGTGCAAGCAGAGAGAGACATAGTCAAATTTACTGTTTTGTAGGCTGCATATTCCCATCAAATATTCGAGCGACCTTTCAATTTGTACTTCCTATTTTATTCACGGGTCAGATTTAAAAGTCAAGTCTACGAATTGTGAGATATTTTAATAGTAATTTACTAATTGTATTTTAAAGAGTCAAGTCTTCTCATTTTAAAATTCGGTCTTATATTATTAATTGTGTTTTAAAAATGGGTCTTTTTTCCAATTATTTCACTATCATTAGTGAGCTTAATTTGAATGATTAAGATGATTTATTTATTCGTATTAAAATATTTTATCTTACTCTTTTCTATAAGATATGAGAATAGTAGCCAACTTAGATTTAGTTTTTCTTTTTATTTTTAATTCACTTTTTATATAATTGGATTGATTAAGAAGATTTATTTATTCGTATTAAAATATTTTATCTTACTCTTTTCTATAAGATATGGGAATAGTAGCCAACTTAGATTTAGTTTTTCTTTTTATTTTTAATTCATTTTTTATATAATTACAATCAATGCATAAATAAAAAATAGATAAAATAAATAAATAGGTTAAAATGGTTAGGCTAATAGTAAGCTATGCTTTGAGAAATATATTTGAGGAAAGGAAAAAGTTAGAAGAAACTAACATTGTTGGGAGTAATCATTCAGAATACAATTGAGTTGATTTTGAAATTTGAAAAAAAATAAATATGGAAGGATGCAACTTATAATTTAAACATCTGTATATTTTTGTAATCCAAAATGTTTTTACAGTGTATGAAAATGAAAAAAGTGGAAAAAAGTAATTGACATGGTAAATTTTATTAACAGACGATGTGAATTTGATATATTCAATTATGTTATATAATTATAAATATAATAATTTTAAATTTTAAAATAATAATTAACAAGTTAATATTATATTTTATTTTAAATAATTTTATTTAAGATACAATTTTTTATTTTTTTATTTTTAATTTAAGATTATTATTATTTTTTGATCGGTAAAAGGCGAAGCCAAAATATTTTATTAAATTATAAACAAGATTGCATTCTCCACTAAGTGCGGGTGCCGGTAGGAAAGAGCGGAGAGGAGAAAACCTTCGGCCTTGCCCGAGACATTAAGTCCAGTTAGATAATGGATCTAAAACTCAACAACAGTTATAATTACATCATAACCTTTTGAATCTTTCTTTCTGGATTAAGCATACTCATACAGGTCTAGATGCTTTTCTCATCTAATTTTTTTAGTGTAAGTATCCCATCATGAGAGTGCTCTTGTCAGCATTCTGCCTTCAATCTCGCTAGTGTCTTTTCTCATTTATCTTGACTCCCAGACTTTCTGCTAGCTCTGTCACCTGTAAAATAATCTCAACACAACCCAACAACATACCACTTCATGATTTGTCAGCCCAATTATGTAAAAACAAACAATTCTCATATAACATGGTTTGCATAACATTTTCCACTACTGCTATTACAACCATGACATCTTCTATATTGAGACAACAAAGAAATCCTTTTAATGTTGACTGCAAGATGAAAGATTACCCAGGTTACAATAGCATTGTGAGAAGTGACCCTGTTGTGATTGTCAAATAGATCATTACTAGAGCCTTGTATATCATTAGTTCCAGGATAACACCTTCTACATCATTAAGTCAAACATAATATTAACACAACAAGGGCCTGAAAGGAAAGGATAATATATCCTCCCTAAAGAGCTGAAATTCCATATCACTCATCCACAACAAGTTTCAATCCTATTTAATTTCTGTTAACAAGAGATTTCATTTTCCTTCCACTAAGGACGATCTCCAAATCCTTTCTAGAGACTATGTGTGTGAAGCTATATATATGCACATGTGTGTGAAGGGTCTAAGTCCCAGAGTACCAGACTATGTGAATAACCAAGAAAGTTTTAAAATAACTGTTCAACCTTATACCAGGGTTACCATGGTTCCTGAGAGAATTGATGTCATAACCATAAGTAGGTCCAATAGTTATAATATTTATTTTTCAAAATTAGCTAGAAATTCATCATGAGATGGAAAATACTAGATAGAGATGTTTGATTATAAACCCGAGGGCTACCTTCATAAGGCTTATCAACAAACTACAAATGTCTGCTAGTTCTTAAAATGAATCCCAATCCCAGGTCTCTCAAACCAGTCTCAGAGAATTAGTAAAAGTAGCAACAATCCCCGCCTACCTCTTCCTACACACACACACACACACACACACTGTGTGTGTGTGTGTGTGTGTGTGTGTGTGTGTGTGTGTGTGTGTGTGTGTGTGTGTGTGTGTGTGTGCATACATATATAAAAAGGGAAAGAACTTTGACATGAAGCAGAGATAGGCAAGCAGGGGATTGCTCTAGAGTAAGCACCGAGAGGATGAATAAACCACATTTTGGTAATAACTGTATAGATCTGTATATTCACCAAATTATCCGCTTAAACCCACAAGCGAGACCTGCTAAATCACCCATATCTTTATCATGCAGAATTTTGAGAATGCATCCAAATTAGAGCAGACAATTAAATAAATTTGATGCTAGAAGAACACAAAGCTAGATACAAAATAACTTAATAACATAGCTAAGCTAAATATAATATTAACTTGAACATCCAAATGTCTGTATTACTTATATCAAAACTAAAAGTATAAGTAGTCATTAAGTATCAAAGGAAAACAGTCGGAGCCACGAGAGACGATAAAGTAAACAAAAAAAGAAACATAAAAAACTATCTTGCAGAGAGGAATCAAGTCTTGGGACTTAGGAGAAGCCTGACTCCTTCTCGACTGAACCTTACTTGCCATCGTCCCTGAACTAACAAGGGGTTCACCTGGACTAGAGGCAGGGTCAGAGGGGATCTTCATATCATCGGGGACTACTTCAATGTCTTCTTCCTCGAGATATATATGCATATATCTTTGTATATATTTATATATATATATATATATATATATATATATATATATATATATATATATATATATATATATATATATATATATATATATATATATATATATATATATATATATATATATATATATATATATATATATATATATATATATATATATTTATATGTATCCATATATATGCATATATCTCTGTATATATTTATATATATATACCTATATATATGAATATGTTTATATTTATATTTTTATATGTCTAAGAACTCGTGAGATGAGGAAAAGCAGGAATATATAAAGTTCTTCTATATATCAACATAATGAGTATTTTCTCTTTAGAAAAATGGTAGGAGTGTAAATGTGTCATTAACGTAAGGTACTGAGATATATAATCTCTGTCCACCCTCCAAGCCTCTTATCTGCTATCTCTTTATAGATCGAGGAGTGAGGGGGAGGTATGATCCTACAATTTTTGAGGCTACATACATGATGTTACTGTTAGTCTATATAGATCCCATGTGTCCCCATATTAGCTAATTCATCAGCCTTAGAATTACCCTCGTGGAAGATGTGATTACATATGATCTTCTTGAAGGCCTTGCTCAAGTTTAAAGCTCTATTGAGCCACACATCTAACCTCTTGTTTAGAATGGATCCTTTTCTCATAGCGTTGATTATAATGGCTGAGTCCCCTTCGACAACCAATTTCTCCACTCCTAATGCCCTGCACATTTCAAGCCCTTCCACTAGCACTATGAATTCTACCCTATTGTTAGATTCAATGCCTACTGGTTTAGCTCTCTGTGCCACCTCGATTCCGTCTGAGTTGTGAAGACAACATCCAATGCTAGCCTATCCTGGATTACCTTTGGAGGCTCCATCAAAGTTTAGCTTAAACCAACCCATCTTAGGTGGTTTCCAAACACAAGTTTCCCTTTTACCTTTACCTAGCTTGGGCCCTAATCCAATGTAAGAGGGAATCTTCAAGCCATTCCAATGCCCCCTCATCTTCTCATCCCAGAAGGACATATTTGTCTCCCCATGCTAACCCTTCATTATTTTGTTATTCAGAATTTCAATAATAACAACTTCTATTTTGTTAGTAAGTTGTTCCCAACCCAACTTCTGTTTTTTGAAGAGTCTCCTATTTCTCTCTTTCCAAAGTTCCCAGAGAACAATAGATGGAGAAATGACCCACAGACCTCCATACAAACATTTCATGTTTCTTATAGGCCAAGCTTGAAACATGTTTAGAACAGAGCTCGGTATTGCTGAACTCCATCCCAGTTTATTATGGAGCCAATTCCAGCATTGAAGTGAGAAATCTCAGGATAATAATAAGTGATCCACATTTTCCTCCTTCTTTTCGCAAAGAGGGCATCTGTTTGGGCCTGTATAACCCCACTTTTTAAATAGGTCGGCTGTAAGCCTATTTTGTAGGGCTAACCACGAGAACATACCTGCCTTTGGGAGGCAATTTTTATCCCAACATAACTTTAATGGAATGTCACATTTTGGACTTAGCTATTTTTTAGCCAGAAGTTTATAGCCTTCCTTGGTGTTATAGCTTCTAGATTTGGATCCATCCCACACTAGTTTATCATGGATGAGCTAGAAAGATATGATTCTCGATTCTAGGATTCAGATCAACCCCTCTTTCTCTCTAGTCAAAATATCTATGTTATCCAAAGATTTCCATCTCCACTTTTTGGTTATGCTTCCATCTTCTACTTCAATATAATTCTTGACATGTTTTCCCCATCTATCTTCCAGGAGGGTTTGTGCATTTTTTAAATTAGCCAACTTGTTGATTATTGGATATCCACCCCACGAGTCTAACCAGAACAAGGCCTGGCCACCTCCTAGATTCCATGTGAGTTTTTCCAAAATAATGCTTTTGCAATCAAGCATGAAGTTCCAAATGCGTGACCCTATTGGGGGGTTAGCAGTTCTAAAGATGCTCTCAGGGTTGATGCTATTCAAATATTTATGATACAGGATTCTGGCCTTGTAGACACATAAATCTGTCTACTTAATTAAATGAATATTTAGTATTTATTTAATCATCAATCATCAATTAATATTTAATTAATTCATCTTGAACCTCTTCTCCTATTAATTAAATAAATTATTGAATTTATTTAAATTAATTCATTAAACCATACTCCAAAAATTAATAAAATGAATAAAGCATATTTGTTTAATTAAAACCCCTTTCCTCATTTAAATAAATATTTATTTAAACTTCTAAACCCCCCCCTCCCCCCCACTTGCATTCTCCTACAAATGCATGTTGCACCAATAAATAGATTTTATTTCTAATTAAAATCCTATTTTCTTTCACCCACCAAACCCACTTGCTCACTAATCCCCTTCTAGATTCTTCTAATCCAATCCTAATTAGCTTAATCCCCCTCCCTAATTATTGTCACATTCCTAAGCAAAGATAAAGTCACTTCTCAAAGTCTCCAAAGTCTTTGAAAAGCATTAAAGGCTTTTTATTCTCCAACAAGTTAACCCCCAAAGTCTTCCAAACCATTTATGATTCTTACATATCCATTTATGGCTCTTACATAACTATTAATGGTTAAACTCAACTCACCCACATGGTTAGAGACTTTCCCTCTAATTCAACCCCCATTTCACTCATGGGTCTTCAAGCATTTATTGCTTTGACCATGGTTATCCTCACTAACTCTTGCACAAGAGTTTACCCATTGGATAAAGACATTATTCATTGGATAAAAGATTTATTCACTAACTCAAGCCTAACCAAACCCTCCCAAGGTAACCTTCATGTCATCTCAAGCATTTAATGCTTCTTCCCTCTCCTCTCAAGCCATCTCATGTTGACACTTGTCATCATGGGATTGGGTTGAAAGCCCTCACATGGATCACAAACCCATCAATCCTGGCCCTTGTTAAAATTACTCAATCTTGACCATCCATTGCCCTGTTTTCCCTATAAATAGAGCTCTCATTCCTCATTTTCAAAGATCTAGAAGTCTTTGTGCATCAAAATTATAGTTATTTTAAGAGAGCATTTAGAAGCATTTGCTTTGTTATTTTGTTAAAATCAATATAGACCAATTAGGTGCTTTCTCATAGTAACTTATGTACATTTGCATAGGCATTTGTTTTCATTTTTTCGTAATCATCTTGAATCTTCATAAGACATCCATTGATAGTGTTAAAAGTTGAGAGCTACACTCATGTGGGACTTGGAGAGGAGAGGAACAAGGGACGAACAACTATGAGTGTGTTGGGGAGCATCTTAGGGGGTTTTCTTTCCCTATTTCATTTGTGTATGCTTCTTGTTGTATGCTTTTTATCTCTCTTGATATGCATGTTTAGGTTCATAAGCTCAGTTGTGTTTTGTTTTTGTTTTCACTAACATACTAATGATCTGTCTCTTGTGTCTTGTGCCTTCCCCTTTTTACCGTGCATCCTTTGGTGAATCCAACGTGAATCGAACACGCAACCTTCTGATTAGTTTCCAATCTAACTTTTTGTGATTTTCTTATTTTTTTCACACATAGGTTGCGCTTTAGCGCTTTTGTCTCGCATTTTGGCGCTATCGACATAAGATTTTTAGCGCTTTTGTCCAAGTTTTAGCGTTGCTGCTATAGGTTTAACATTTTAGTCATAGTTTTAGCACTTTCGTTCATTTAATTAGCGTTGTTGTAATAATCTAGTGCTTTTGCGCTCTCTGTTTGTCAGTCTATTAATTTTGGTAAACCTGTTAAATTAGCGTTGTTATTCATATTTTAGCACTTTTGTTAGTTGTTTTATGTGTTTGTCAGTACTTCGACGCTTTTGTTCGAAGTAGCGCTTCTATGTTCTCATAGAGTAGCACTTTTGTAACAGAGAGTTAAAAAAAAATTGTAACCGAAAAAAAAAAATTAAACTTAGGGTTGTGGAAGCCCACCAAAGGATTTTTATTTCACTAATTTTTTTCTTGTAGGTTACTAACGATTTCTTGCAGGATTCGAGGAGTTAGGATTAGGAAAATTTAATTTCTTTCTAGCTTTTTAAAGCTAGATAAAAAGAATTCATTTTCCTTTTGTTTAAAATGAACCTCATCTTTCATTTTGGGCTAAAATCAACAAACATCTTCATTTGGGTTTAAAAAATAATCTCATTGTGAACTAAAAAGAATAACAAATCAAACAACTTTTCTTTGTTGCAAGTTAGGGAAAAACACCTTCATTTTGCCTTAAAAAGAACCAACAATCTTTCATTTCTTGCAAGGATAAAATTCACAATCAATCTTTTATTTGCAAGTTAAAAAGAACAATCAAAACTTGTCTATTTTGTTTACAAAGTAATTTTACTTTAAGCAAAACGTGCTTTCATTTTGTTGACCAAGATTTCACTTTTCTAGTTAGAAAACAAATTGCTTTGATGAATTAGAAAGAACATCATGTCTGTTGGAGCAACATCTCCAAATAGCAAATAGATCATATTGCAATAAAAGGATAAAAAGAATAAGTGTTTTTCGTGATTGGCACGCTTGTGCAAAACTGTAGAGTGGTCCCATTTCTAACACACACTATCTTCTCCCTTGGCTCTCGTGGTCCTAGGGGCAATAGAAAAGTGTTAGTAACGCTCTAAATTTTCTATTTTTAAGAGAGGCCTACCAAGAGACACATCACTCTTGGGAACGACCTCGTGCGGTAAATCCTTCAAGCTGCTATAGAAATCAGGTGAGAGTGAAAGTTGTAGCCTTGGGTGTAGCTGTTCCTATAGTGTAACTTGCCAAAAGGACATATGGGCCCCACCACAAGTTATAAGTCTCTTAAGTGAGTCACTGCAGAATGAACTTACGTCTAAAGACATCGAACATTACTAGACACCTCTTACTTTAGAAGTCCACCCGTTCTATTGATTAAGGATATTTGTGAAAAGTTCAGTGCAAGAGCATAGATGGTTTTTCTCCCAAGATACTCACCATACATATTTCCTTGAGTAGAAACATGGCTTTTTGAAAGGCTACTTGTAGCTTGATGAAAGTGGTGACTCCCCCATCATAGGGATCATCTATATGTTATGCTCGCGTGAGACTTAGTATATCACATCCTTACCTGCCACGGTGAGATACATAAGGTATGTAGTACCAAAATCGAAGAAATATCAAGATGTGGGCTGAAAATATCGCAACTGGCCATGACCTTAGGGATAAAAAGTGTTTGAGTTATCTTCGTTTTGTTCAAACTAGTAAAAATTTGGGCCGACTTCAGGCTTTGGGAACATAAAATACATTTATAAAGGGTCAAAAAAGTTCATGATTGGGTTGATTTAGACCCACACCTGTTGTGCCTTTTATTGAAAAGGGGCAAGATTATTGTGCTTGTGTGCTTGCTGTCTTTTCTTGTCAAAGGATTTAAAACAATTCAAACAAAGTATCCATCCAACAAATCTACATCAACAAGTGAAACAAAGTATCAGTTTGTATGACCATCACTCATATCTTGAGAAAATGAAATCTTCACCAAAAGACCAAATTGAAGAAGAGACAACTTGGTTCAAAAGCTCTTATCAAAAGAAGGAGATTTTTCTATATCAATAGACAACTCTTTCTCTCACATAGAGTATTTTTGCATCATATGCACTTGTACCTTCAGGGCAAATCCAATGAATTTGACAAAGAGCCTTTGAGAAATAGAGCTTTTACGTAGTATAGAGCTTTTGATTATCACAAGAACAAAGGGGGCAAGATCAATCCTGCTTTCTTTTCTCAAAACTGTATCACATATAACGAAGCTCGAGGGGAACCACCAACCCTTAAAAGTGAGGAAGAAGTAGAAACCCCCTTTATAACAAAAAGTTTTTATTGAGACACACATCCTACCCATTCTCACATCCAAACATCACAAATTCACTCAACTGTAAACACAAAGACGTCTTGTCCTTAGTACTTTCAGATATTGCTTAAACAAACCAACAAATCATTTTTAGAGTGTCTTTACATCTAGGATCAATCATCATAAAAGGCATTTCTACACATCTAGATAGGTTAAAACTAGTTTATGAGTGCATCCTTTCATTACTAGGTAACTTGGTTTGTAACACACCTCAAACCTTGTTATACCTCATCGCATCAAATTGTTGAAACACACAAAAAAGAAATTCACAAAGAACTCTGTTGGCATTCAATCTTCAGTATTAGAGATCTATCATCCACCAAACATTTCACAAAAACTTGTCTTCCATCAAACATATCATCACCACCTCATAGTCATTTTTACAAACATCAACTTTTAAAAACATGGCTCAAACAAGATCAACGAGAAATTGACAACCAGAAATTGAAGAGGAGGAAGAAAACCTCAACGATTTTCATGAGGCCTTTGGAGGAGGCACTAATTATGATATCCCAACACTCCAAATCCCGAAGATTTCGAAAGAGCACAACATAATCCCAAATTCAACAGACTCTTTGACGAAATCCTTAGAAAAAATGCCAACACTCATTTCTTGAGACTCGCTCAAGATGGTGCCAAACTACCCTCCAACTTTGATACCACACAAATACGTCAAACATCTGAGCAACATAGCCATCACGATGGTGGAGGAGGTAGAGACGACTTCCGCTATGACCCTAATCACCAAGGGAATCCTCCACCTCCTCCTCCCGCTTCAGAAATAGACATGTTGAGGCAAAACGTAGAAAATCTCACTCAACAACTAAATAGTGGTGTGAAGACTACTTGGTTCTCACTCAATGACATTTGTCCCTATCCTTTTGATAGGAACATGCTTATACCACCTTTTCTGCGAGGCTTCAAAACACCCAAATTTGAAAAGTATAGAGGCAAAGGAGATCCTAGGGATCATGTACGAGAATTTCACTCAACTTGTTTAGAGGTGGCCTATGAGGACACATATCGAATGCTCCTCTTTCCTCAAAG
The DNA here is from genome assembly GCF_030272615.1 of Cryptomeria japonica. Lineage (NCBI taxonomy): Eukaryota > Viridiplantae > Streptophyta > Pinopsida > Cupressales > Cupressaceae > Cryptomeria > Cryptomeria japonica. The sequence continues at coordinate 743,512,770 of NC_081409.1, forward strand.
TTTGGGAGGCACAACCACACAATGGTTTTCATGACTGCCAGGTGGCATTGGAACATTTGAAGAACTGGTCCAAAAATTAATTGCTCATTATGCACACAAAATAGAACGTGATGTCACCATGACAGATTTGCGCAACACAAAACAAAAACTAGGAGAGTTGTTCTCAACTTTCCTGCAACAATGGAGACAACTGTCTAGCAGACGCTCCCTTCAACTACCTGAGCAATAATTAGTGGAAATTTTCATTTCCAACTTAAATGATGAATTGGAATTTCATTTGGACATGAAGGGTACAAAATCCTTTGAAGAAATGATCACTCAAGGACTCAAATGTGAAAGAGCCCTCATCAAAAAGGGACTCATCAAATTTTATAATGAACCCAAAGATGATCCTCATCCACATTATAATAGTGAATAACCAAATTTTTTGAACAAAAACAAGAACGTTGTTAATGACGGGATAGTGGATGCCAGAACAGTGAAAATTGCACAACTTGTGGTCAGATTTGCAAGACAAAATTCCCCTCCTAACAACAACACCATCAATAATCCATAAAATCAAGGTCGCAATACACAACAAGAGGAACCAAAACAAAAGCAACAAAACTATAAACCAAAACACACATATAAACCCTTAGGGGAACCTATTGAAACGATCTTACGCCAATTGATATCCTCCAATCTTGTGACCTTACCAAAAACATCTAATTATGAGCCTCAAGTCAAGCCTCCATGGTGGCGAGATCATGAACATGGTGAATTTCACCAAGGAAGAGGGCATAAGACAAGCAATTACCATCAACTAAAAGATCTTGTTCAGGATCTTATTGATAGAGGAGAAATTGAAATTGAAGGACACGACCCTAAAACATCCAATAATGATCATTTAATGTTCAAGATTTCACTTCCATCACATGATCAAAGGGGTCCTTCCACTTCAGGGAGAAACATAGATACCATGACCAATTACACACAAGCTGCATACAATTATATTGTGAATCACTTGTATGATGCAGATGAACAAGTTGCAACTCTTACCATAAAAAATCCAAATCCTGCATGCAACGTTGTTATGCGTCGTAGCAAGATTAATATTCGAGCAACACCACAAGGAATGAAACCCCTCCCCATACAATATAATCTTGTAGAACAATTGGATAAGATGTCAACCCTCATCTCCATATTAGAGATTTTATGCTTATCTCCATCACATAAAACAATCTTGGACCAAGCTCTCCAAGAAGCGTTAGTCCCCGCCAACCTCAACACAGATCAATTTCAAGCCATGGTTGGTAGTTTGAAGTCATCACCATGTGACAACACATCCTTCCAACAACCCCATAATGCCTCTCTCCATATTGAAGGATTCATAAACCAACATAGAATCAAGTGAGTCTTGATTGACAATGGAGCCAACTTAAACATATGCACCTTGTAGTTAGTCACAACATTGGGTTATGCAGTAGAATCAGTGGATGTCAGCAAAAAGATAACCATTAAGGCATATGATGATGCACAACATTCTTCTAGAGGAGCTGTTATATTACCTATCAGGGTTGGGCCAGTGGTGATGCATATAGTTTTCCAAGTTTTAGACCTTCCTTTTCCATACAATCTCTTGTTAGGGAGACCTTGGATACATGCCATGCAAGTAGTTCCATCTACCTATCACCAATGTATCAAGTTTCCACATAATGGGGTAGAAATTACCATCCTTAGTGAAGCTAATCCATTTGTATATTGTAATAATATTAACCATCAGCCAAAGATCATCGTACCTAACAACAGGGAAGCTATCCCTTCCTCATCATATGTAAATCCAGTCTCTCTTTCCAGCTTAACAACCCCTACATCAAAGCAGGAGAAATTGAAAATGAAAATGACTAAGGAAGGTCCCGAGGAATATAATCTTAGCCAACTCTTTTGTGTTGGGAAACTACTCACATCCCCTAGAACTCATGGTAAACCCCAAGGTTTACTTCAAACACCACTGGCCAAAAGAACTTGCACTTTGGCACAATTCACCCCTGGTAAAAGTAAAGAGGAGGAAACCATTGATGAAGACCTGGCAGAATGGATCTACATAGACCCCATCGACAAAGAAATCCCAAAGGCTAAGCTCCTCACTAACAAATATGGAAAAGGCTTCACTATCATGCAAAGAATGGGCTATGATGGCCATAGTGCTTTGGGACCTTGCAAACAAGGACAACAAGAGCCCTTACAACCTAAGTTGAAACCAAGAGACAAAACTGAAGTGGGTTTTCAAAAAGAATCTCTTCCCAAGCTTCGATTCAAAGGAAAACCCAGGAAACATGTATATCAACCAATTATTCCAAGGATGCAATCCTTGACTATATCTGTATGCCCATAATCCCACTAGCAGTATCAACAACACCAAATGCACCAATAATCCCACCAGCAGTATCAGCAACAATAATCCCACCAGCAGCATCAACAACACCAACAATCCCACCTCTAAAAGTACATAAGCCAGTAACTAATGCACGATTCAACTCAAAAGATATCCTAGCTTGGTACAGTAATCAGATGCTAGAGAGTGATTCTGAGACAGACTCACATGAGTGGGAATGGGATTCAGTGCACTTAAATACTTCAGACAAGGAAGATAAATCACCCCCTCTACCTCGCAAGGATATACCCGTTTATGGAGAAGCATGGATTAAAATTTTTTGGGTTCCTGAGCTAGAATCAACTTCCACAAACCCTATGTCAAATCCTATGCTGAAATTTGACAAGGAGAGTACCATCGATGACCTTCATGCCTCTGTATTATCCCTCACAGACACCTCCCACGAACTCAACTTAATCGATGAAGTAATGCCTATCATTCATCCCGAGCTCATTGAATGGAACCAACCAAATCCCCCATGCCTTGACCATTTCCAAAACGATGAGGCGCTCATAGACTTTCTAGAATTACGAGATAACATACCAAGCAGGGATCATAAAGCTGAGTTTGCCATCAAACTTAACAATGCAACATGCTTTGGGGCAGATGCCAAACCTTTCAGCTGCAAAAATATTACAATAAAACATGGATCTTCTCATGAAAACCACACAGTGGCACTTTTTGATCCCAAAAAAGTAAAAACAAAGAGCATATCCAAAGGTGAAAACCTCTTTGAGGCGCTTGAGGATGAAAGGTTTGACATCATCCCCTTTAGTAACCTCTTTGAGGCGCTTGAGGATGAAAGGTTTGACATCATCCCCTTTAGTATGGATCAAGAGAGATCAACCATCCTAATAGAAGAAACAAAAGAATTCAATGTGGGGACCCCTAAGACTCCTCACAAGATACATTTGGCATCTCTATTAACTCCAGTAGAACAACCAAAGTTTGTGGAATTCTTCCAAAAGCACCAAATCAACTTTGCATGGTCTTATGCAGACATGCCCAAATTAGATCCAGATTTGGTCATGAATCACCTAATTGTAGCAGAAGGAGCCAAACCTGTCAAACAAAAGCTCAGAAAGATGCACCCACAAATTGTCGTTCTCGTCAAGGCTGAACTTAAAAAGCTCTTGGATGTTGGTTTCATTAGACCAATTGATTATGCATAATGGATCTCCAATATTGTACTTGTTGGTAAACCTAATGGGGGCATCCATATATGTACGGATTTCAGAGATTTAAACAAGGCATGTCCTAAAGATGACTTCCCCTTACCAAACATCGACATGATTGTAAATCTAACAGCAGGTCATGAAATGCTTTCTCTTATGGATGGTTTTTCAGGATACAACCAGATTAAAATTGCTCTAAAGGATCAACACAAAACTACTTTCACATGTCCATGGGGAACATACTATTGGAATGTAATGCCATTTGGTCTAAAGAGTGTAGGGGCAACATATCAAAGAGTCATGACTACCATCTTTCATGATATGATGCACACAATAATGGAAGATTATGTGGATGATTTACTGGCTAAATCATTAAGAAGAGAAGGTCATCTTGTAGTACTAGATAAAATCTTCAACAGATTGGAACAATACCACGTCCGTCTCAATCCAAAGAATTGTGTCTTTGGAGTAACTTCAGGGAAGCTCTTAGGATACATTGGCTCAAGTAAAGGCATTGAGGTGGATCCTGTGAAAGTCAATGCAATCATGGAAATGCCACCTCCAAATAATATCAGTCAGTTGAGCACATTATAAGGGCGTCTACAATCAATTCAGTGGTTCATTGCACAATTAGCAGGTAAGTGTCATCCCTTCACCCATCTGTTACATAAAAATATCCACTTTCAATGGGATGCAAAATGCTAGCAAGCATTCCAAATGCTTGCAAGCATTCCAAATGCTTGCAAGCATTCCAAATGCTTAAAGACTACCTCATGAATACACCATTATTGATTCCACCAGATCCAAGGAGACCTCTATTGTTATACATTTCAACTACAACCATGACATTAGGAGTACTGCTAGCATAATATAATGTGGAAGGAAAATATTGTGCTGTCTACTACATCTCTCGAACACTGGTAGGCTATGAACTCAATTACACACCTATTGAGAGAGCTTGCCTAGCAGTTATTTTTGCAGCCACCAAATTAAGACACTACATGTTAACGCATAAGGTACAACTTATTGCCAAGATAGATCCACTCAAGTACCTACTCAACAAGGTAGCATTGATAGGCTGCATGGCCAAATGGGTTATGATTCTAAGTGAATTTGATATTGAGTATGTGGACCACAAAGCTATCAAGGGATAGGTTATTGTAGATTAGTTGGCTAATGCACCACTCAAAGGCGACCATCCTTGTATTTCCAACTTTCCAGATGAATAAATTTTCATGATCACAGATACCCTACCTTGGAAGCTATATTTTGATGGCTCATACACCAGACATGGCTCGGGGGTAGGTATTCTTTTTATCACACCTCAAGGTGACAACATCCGGAAGTCCTATAGACTCACTTTCCCATGCACAAATAATATAGCAGAATGTGAGGCCTTGATCATAGGACTCGGATTAGTCATACAATGGAATCTAAAAGAGTTACAGGTATATGGAGATTCCCAGCTGGTCCTCCGACAAGTCACAGATGAATACCAAACCAAGAATGACAAGCTTATGCCATACAAAAGGATGGTGGATAGTTTCGAAGAATCATTTACAACTATCACATTTGAGAAAGTACCAAGAGATCAAATTCGAGCTACTGACGCAATGGCTACAATTGCATCTCTACTGGATCTTCCACAAAATTCAACACGCTATGAGTTCTTGGTAGAACAACTTTGGATCCTCGCTTATGATATCCCTTAATTTAAAATAATATGTCACCTTACCGGTTCCAACTCCCCATGGTAGGTGAGTTTTTCACTTACCTGCATGACCACATACTTCCCCCTAACCAATCAGATAACCAACAAAAAACCTTTATCCGCCAAACCGCTCGATACACCATCATTGCTGAAACCCTATACATATGAAGTCTTGATGGTAATCTCCTTCGATGTTTGGAACAAGATGAGATAACAAAAGCCTTGGAAGAGGTACATGAAGGAATTTGTGGGGCTCACTCAAGCAGTCCTTCACTAGCAAAGAAAATCATGCGAGCTGGATACTATTGGCCCTCCATGGAAAAAGACTCCTAATGTTTTGTCAGAAAGTGCAAGTGCCAAGTTCACGGAGTTCTAATACATGCTCCAACACTGGAATTACAATCTATCACAACACCATGACCTTTTTGTCAATGGGGACTTGACCTTGTGGGTAAAATCCATCCATCTTCATCCAACGGTCACAAATTTATCATTACCGCCACAAATTACTTCACAAAGTGGATCGAAGCCGTTCCACTTACCCAAGTCACCGACAAGCAGATCACCGCATTCATCCTCAATTACATCATCTGCCGATATGGTGTACCCATGTCCATCATCACAAATAATGGGCTCCCTTTCAAAAATCAAGATGTTCGTGAACTCTGTGAGAAGTTTCATATCCAACACCATTTTTCCACCCCATATTACCCACAAGGCAATGGTCAAACTGAAGCATCCAATAAGAGTATATTGAGGATCCTCCAAAAGACAGTCAATGATGCTGGCCATGATTGGCACATTCGTTTGAATTCGACATTATGGGCATATCGAACTAGCATTCGAATCCCTACAGGCGCAACCCCCTACTCACTGGTTTATGGAGTAGAATGCATCTTGCCTATTGAGGTTGAAATACCATCTCTACGGGTCTCCTTGCACAATCTCATAAATGATGAAGAATATCGAGTCTCACATCTTCAAGACTTGGAACTGCTTGATAAAAAGTGACAAGCTACCTACAACCACCTAAAAACCTATCAACAGTGCATGAGCAGAAGCTACAATCATCGGGTCAAACCTCACACATTTGAAGTAGGAGATGTTGTTCTCAGGGAGAATCCTTGCAATCAACCGAATAGAGAACACTGTGGAAAATTTGAATCCAATTGGCCGAGTCCATATGTCATCACTGTCGTCTTTGGGTCTGGGGCATATCAGTTAGCAACTTCAGAAGGAGAACCACTAACAGATCTGATCAACAACATGCATCTCAAAAGGTTTCATACATAAGTTGTGTAGAGCATTAGGCTCATCTAGTATCAACAAATATAAAAAACATTCATAAAATAGTTATACATTCAAAAAACATTTATACCATGGCTTGTTATTGATCTGCAATTAGGGTTATTACTTCATGTGTTTCACGTCACGCTTTCATAGCAACACCTAACTGGGGGCAAATGTTCTTAAACCTACTAATGGGAGTGGATTCTTCATTACTTGTGATTCATTGATTTGCTCATTAAAAAAAAAAAGTCTTGAAATAACACCAAAAACATTCATAAAATCTTAGAAAATCCCAAAAACATTTACAAAAAGTCCTAAAGATAATACCAAAAACATTCATAACATTCAAAAAATCCAAAATCATGACAAAAACATCAAAATCTATAAAAAACATTGCAAAGTATATTATTTCTTGTACATACACATCGCAAACAGATACCAAACAAACATTTTGAGCTACTCAAATGATGACTACCTATCAAATCAACCAAACAATCCAAACATCAGCACACAATCATCTTCACAAGAATGCATCCTTCCCCACAAACAAGACATGGTAACTTTTCGTTGACAAGAAAAATTGGTTTGGCTGATAAGTACTTGGTCGATTTTTTTTTTTAATTTATTATTTTATTTATATCAAGTTCCTACGCTAGTCCAGGATATCCACAAGTGATTAGAGTAGTCGGGATGGTTCCTAATATCTTTTTCTTTTTTTGCTTTTTGCAAATTGTTCCAATGAAGTTTTCGGGCATGTACTAATGGTGTCTACGTGGGAAGTTCACTAAGCTACGTGATCCTATGCAACAATACAGTCATGGATCACTATGGCTTACTGACTATAGCGTATACCTCGACCATTTGTACATGAACCAGAATGGAGGGGAACTTTCCTTGTCTACGATGTTTGCTTACAGGTGAAGCACTCAACCGTGGTTTCTGATACCTCAGCCAAGATCGATACTACCATACTCAATGATGAAAATTAAGCACTGTGAATAATCCATGGATCATCATTTCATCTCATTTGTATATGTTGCATTCTATTATATTCCATCTATCCATAAATACATATCACTGCATATCATTCATACATAGTCATGACAATGGATACTCTATTTTGCTCCTCTTACATAGGAATGGGTCCTAGGTCCTCCATACCTTCTATCTAACATTGAATCCCCCCACCCTCCCTAGGTCATCATCATAAGTGCATACCCTACGTCGTTTCCCATCGTAAGTCATCCTATAAGCAAAGCACGTTACTTTGTCTACACTGGTACATCGACTCACACACACCTAAACTATCAACAGATACTTTTTGATCAAGTATCTTCGGGTCTCAACAAGTAATCAATTATGGCAATCCTAGACTACAACAGGCATTTACATCAATTGCCTAGTCTCAACAGGTATGCTAAGTCCAACAAACACCACAACCAACCTACAACACAAACACTATCAATTCATCAACCAATCAAACACAATCAAAACAGACAATTACATCAATTGTCTCAATCTCAATGAGTATTTTGCTTCAGATACCTTGACTTCATTGGGCAATTACATCAATTATCTAAGTCACAATAGGTTACTTTGACTCACTTACTCAGACTTTATCCTGTCCAAGCGAACAACTGACATCAACTGTCACGCTTTGACTCAACTGGCCAATTCAACTGATTGCACCAGATTGTCCAACCAATTTTGATCAATTGTATAGTATCAATCAAAAGCACAAACACTACATTTGCACTGTGACACCCGTGTACTTTCGAGGCTTGTTGTTTCTCCGTATTCAGTCTATCTTCTCCCATTCTTTCACCATTATTTCTAATTTCTTCTATTCTACCTCCCCCAAATTCTTTCTCTTTTTCGAGAGATCGCCCGATTTTTCAAAAAAATTCGGCCCATCTCTCGAGGGGGCATACCACCCACTAAATTAACATTTATGGGACATATTTCTCACACATATCTTTCTTTCTTTGAAACGATGTGATAAACCACACCGTCTCAAAGAGGGGCAAATGTAGACACATAAATCTGTCCACTTAATTAAATGAATATTTAGTATTTATTTAATCATCAATCATCAATTTATTAAATTAATATTTAATTAATTCATCTTTAACCTCTTCTCCTATTAATTAAATAAATTATTGAATTTAATTCACTAAACCATACTCTAACAATTAATTAAATGAATAAAGCATATTTGTTTAATTAAAACCCCTTTCCTCATTTAAATAAATATTTATTTAAACTTCTAACCACCCCCCCCCCCCCCCCCCGCCCTCACTTGCATTCTCCTACAAATGCAAGTTGCACCAATAAATAGATTTTATTTCTAATTAAAATCCTATTTTCTATCACCCACCAAACCCACTTGCTCACTAATCCCCTTCTAGATTCTTCTAATCCACTCCTAGTTAGCCTAATCCCCCTCCCTAATTATTGTCACATTCCTAAGAAAAGAGAAGTCACTTTTCAAAGCCTCCAAAGTCTTTGAAAAGCATTAAAGGCTTTTTATTCTCCAACAAGCTAACCCCCAAAGTCTTCCAAACCATTTATGGTTCTTACATAACCATTTATGGCTCTTACATAACCATTAATGGTTAAACTCAACTCACCCACATGGTTAGAGACTTTCCCTCTAATCCAACCTCCATTTATCTCATGGGTCTCTTCAAGCATTTATTGCTTTGACCATGGTTATCCCCACTAACTCTTGCACAAGAGTTTACCCATTGAATAAAGACATTATTCATTGGATAAAAGCTTTATTCACTAACTCAAGCCTAACCAAACCCTCCCAAGGTAACCTTCATGTCATCTAAAGCATTTAATGCTTCTTCCCTCTCCTCTCAAGCCATCTCATGTTGACATTTGTCATCATGGGATTGGGTTGAAAGCCCTAACATGGATCACAAACCCATCAATCCTGGCCCTTGTTAAGATTACACAATCTTGACCATCCATTGCCTTATTTTCCCTATACATAGAGCTCTCATTCCTCATTTTCAAAGATCTAGAAGTCTTTGTGCATCAAACTTATAGTCATTTTAAGAGAGCATTGAGAAGCATTTGGTTTGTTATTTTGTTAAAATTAATATAAACTAATTAGGTGCTTTCTCATAGTAACTTATTTACATTTGCATAGGCATTTGTTCTCATTTTCATAATCATCTTGAATCTTCATAAGACATCCATTGATAGTGTTAAAAGTTGAGAGCTACACTCATGTGGGACTTCGAAAGGAGAGGAACAAGGGAGGAACAACTATGAGCATGTTGGGGAGCATCTTAGGGGCTTTTCTTTACCTATTTCATTTGTGTATGCTTCTTGTTGTATGCTTTTTATCTCTCTTGGTATGCATGTTTAGGTTCATAAGCTCATTTGTGTTTCATTTTTGTTGTCACTAACATACTAATGATCTATCTCTTGTGTTGTGTGCCTCCCCCTTTTTAGCATGCATCAGGCCCATTTAAGGTGAGGGGATTTATGCATACTCCACACTAATTTCTCTCCTAAGGCCTTACTCTGATCTCTCATGTTCTTAAGTCCAACCCCACCACTCTCCTTAGGCTTGCAAACTTTATCCCAAGCCATTAATGCATATTTATTTTTATCTCCTAACCCTTGCCAGAAGAAATTTATTAGGATCTTGTTTAGCTCCTCCTTTTTGGCTGTCGGGAGGTCAATACAAGACAATTGATAAATTGGCATGGAAGAGAGGACAAATTTTATCATGGTAGCTTTGCCCGCTGAGGAGATCCATTTTCCTTTCCAGGAATCCTCTTTGGACTTTATTTTGTTGACAATATGATCCCAAAGTTTAGAAGATCTACAACCTTTTGCTAAGGGTAAGCCAAGGTATTTACATGGTAATTCCCCTACCCTAAAATTCAAAATATTGCAGATTGCATATTCTTCATTTTTATCAGTGTTAAAAAAGATGATTTTAGATTTTTCAGTGTTAATTTCATGCCCTGAAGCCTTGGCATAGGAATCAAGAATAACCTGTAATGAGCATGCCTCATGTCTCTTGCCTAGGCCATATAACATAGTATCATCAACACACTGATGATGAGTGATGGGATCTACCCCCCTGGTTATTCTAATGCATGCCAAAGACTCCCTCTCTCTAGCTCTAGAAATTGACCTACCTAGAGATTTTGCCATAATGATAAAGAGGAAGGGAGAAATAGGATCCCCTTGCCTTAACCCCCTTGAAGTGCCAAAGAAGCCCTCAGGGGAGCTATTTACCAGGATGAACATTCTAGGAGAGGAAATGCATTCATAAATAAGGTTTATCCATGATTTAGCAAAACCAAAGGCTTCCAGACATTTACAAAGGAAATGCCAGTCCACTTTATCATAAGCTTTCTTAATATCTAGCTTGATAAGCATACTCAATTACTTGTTTTGTTGGATGGAGTGAATGGCCTCTTGGGCAATGATAATACCATAAAAAATAGACCTGCCTGGGACAAAACCCATTTGATCTTCACTTATAAGGAGAGGGAGCAATTTCTGCAGTCTGTTGGTGATAGTTTTGGAGAGCATTTTGTAAATACTATTACATAGAGATATTGGTCTCAAATCGTCAAAGTTCTCTACCTTTTCCTTGTTAGGAATAAGGGTAATAAAAGTGTTATCAATTTCCTTGAGCACCTTACCCGAGTTTTTGGCTCCCTCAGTGCCCTCGTTACATCATCCCTAATAAAATGCCAACACTTCTGAAAAAAGGCAGTTGGGAAGCCATTATGCCCTAGAGCCTTGTCAGGGTTCATTTGACTAAGGGCTACTTCCACTTCTTCTTTGGTAAAATTATCACTTAGACTCTTGTTCTATGCATCACTAATAATTTTTGGGATGCTAGCCAGGATAGTATCTCGGGAGCTTAGGTTAAATCCTTCCCAGTTATTTAGGATATTCTAAAAATACTTGACTACCTCTACTGCAATTAGGTTAGGGTCCTTTGTATAATGTCCGTCACCCAATCTAATTTTGGTTATTTTGTTTACTGATCTCCTTTGTTTAGTGCTATTGTGAAAAAAACTTAGAATTCCTATCTCCACCACTTAACCATAGCTCTCTAGACTTTTGGTACCAAAAAACTTCCTCCTTAGCCATTATATTCTCATAGTTCGCTAGTAACCTTTTTTATTCCATGAAAAGAGTTTGATCCATCCCTTTATCCATAACTATCCTATTGAGCGCACTGATCTCACCCTCTATTCTAGCTTTTGTTTCAAAAATATTACCAAAGTGCTTATTATTCCACCTCAACAAGTTATTCTTAACCACCTTTGTCTTGCTAACAACATTAAAAAGTCTAGACCCTATGGACTCTGACTCTTTCCACCATTGCTCAATCAGTCCCAAGACCTTGTCCTCTTTCAGCCACATCAATTCAAATTTAAAAGGACATCTTCTAGGTTTGCATTCCTCTGTAATTGATAACTGAATGGGATAATGATCAGAGTCAGAGATGGGAAGGACTTTTGCGTTAAATGAATTAGGGAAGTTGATAAGGCTTCCCCAGATAAAAAAACTATCCAATTTTTCCGCTACGAAGCTAAAGCCTAACTTTCTATTGTTCCAGGTGTAAGTTTCCTTCACTGTCTTAATCTCCATAAGACTGGTTCTCTATACCCAATCATTAAAATCCTTCTCTGATTGTGATCTTGTTCCGATCCCCCCCATTTCTCTTTTGGGTCCAAGATGGCATTAAAGTCTCCCCCAATGATACAAGTTTGGTTTGGGATAGTTTTTAGAAATAGATCTAGGTCCCTCCACATCCTTCTCTTGTCCTTATTTTGTTTTGGACCATATACATTTATAAGCATGAACCTAAAGTTGTTTTTGATACTTTTAACCCAACCACTCATCCAATATGCCTGGCTATTAACCATCTCAAAAGAGACCATTCTAGGATCCTAGATAACTGCTAAGCCACCTGAGGCTCCAGTAGCCGGATGTCCTACCACCTCCCTAATGCCTAAATTTTTCTTAAAGGTCCCAATATCATCCGAGTTCAGCTTGGTTTCCTGTAACATAACTATCTCATAGCTAGTGGATGTAATGCAGTGTTTTATGATCCGCTACTTGTTAGGGGCATTCATGCCCCTAACATTCCATGAGAGGAGTTTCATGGCTCCTTGGGAAGGTACTTCCCCTTCCCTATATCAAAAATAGAAGTGAATTTTACCTGGCCTTATGTAGACCCATCTATATTTCTTAGTTCTGATAGAGATTTCCTACCTCTTCTTTTACACTGCTTAGCACAATCTGGGGTTTCTAGGCCCCACTCATTCTGATCAATCCCCAAAACTTCCATCCTGGATTCCCCTACCTCTTCATCTTCGCTACCCTACCCATCCCCCAACTCATTCAGATTGCTAGCCTCCCCTACCACATCTTTTAATTCCATAATCTCTGCAATTAAGGCTTGTTTCTGGAGAGCTAATTCATCTTCATCTGCAATTTCCTCTATAAATCTATCCATAAGATCATTAATGACTTCATTACAGGCTTGGTTGATTGAATCCTCCTTCCTTTCTCCAAATGACACATCCTTGTCACTTGGTGACATGTTATCTCTGCCCTTCAGCACCTCAGAGTGCCCATTTACCAACTTGTCATCACAAGCCACCCTTTCAGTAATATTTATTATCTCTACAGCCCTCGCAGGGTCCTCAAGAAAGGGCTCTTGACTCCCACCTTCCCCTACCTCAGTCTATAATCTTTTACTAAGACCACTAATAATCTCCCCCTCAGTTTTGCCCGACTCCTGATTATGGTCTTCCTTATGAGATGATGGTGTAGATATATTATCATACGAAGGATTAACCAAACTTGGTTGGGCATCCCATAATAGGACAATTCCCGTCACAAATTACAATCTCATTATTTTCCGGGGGCTTATCAAGTGCTAGTGGGGAAGCAAAGAGAGGTACCTTATCCGACACTAATTCTCCTTCTTCAATTTCAGAGGGAGGGTTTGGGATAGAGGCCACCTTGTTCATCCTAGATGGACACCCATTGCCCTCGAAGCCCTCCCTCATAATAGTTGAATTAGCTAAATTCAGAGGCTTTGTTAGTGAGGGATTGGGAGTTTTAATTACAAGAGAGGAGGGTGATAACTTAAAGGCTAAGTGGTTCGATATCGGACCTTCGTAAAGTTCAGGTTCTAAATGGTATTTACAATTAGCAGTAGTGAAGATCATTGGTTTAAGCTGAGGTGAGCGAGAGTCCCAATTAATAAGCATTTTGATATCGAAAGAATGATACCCATCCCTCTCAAGGACAATAAAACCCCCAAGGCTATCCCTGATATTAAACAAGATTTGAGCATGCACAAGTTGTACAGGGATGTATTTAAATCTAACCCATTTTGAAATTTTTTGAAACTTATATGTGCTAGGGCATAAGTTCGACTACCAATATATGAAATTAAAATTATAGCTATGATAAAATACAACTTTACCAGTTAACAACTCCATTTTTAAAGATTGCCTTATACAATCGATAAACAAAAAGTCATTAGGGAGGATAGTAATACTTACCTGACCCGCATAAGTATCTTCAAACTAGTGGGTGATAGATTCCACTGATTCCCCTTTCCCACACCATTTAGCAAACAAACCATACTTTTTGCAATGTTCCCTCAAACCCTTTGCGAATTTTTCTTCAGAGACATATGACAAATCATCCTTCAGTCTAGGGTTTGCATTTTCTAGTTTGTTTGTATTTCTCTAAATGACGACATCATTCCTAGATCTTCTTTGAGGTGTACGACAAGGGGGCGACGAAGCACCAGGGATAGGGGTTCATCTCCCACCTAGGGGAATCACATTGGCACTTGTAGAAAAACTCGATATGAATGAGGATATGGGGGCAATCCACACCTTCTCAAAAGTACCAGAGGACCTGCCTTGGGTCTCATCAGTTCGAGCTTGCAATAGCCTACGGGATCTCCTACTTAAGACATCATGCCAGTCATTTGCATTGTTTCCATTGGATAATTTTTCTAGGTATTGTTTCTGAGGCCTCCATTCCTTCCCATGGAAAACCAAAGCAGGGTAAGCAGTAGGATCTCTACTTGTATCAAGGGGAGGAAGACGACCTAGACATTCAAATTTGTTCTCCTACAACCTGTAAACAGGAGAGCTCGACGTAGGGTTTTGCCCTATTTTTTATTTTTCTGCCAAATTTCGCTTCTTGCGAGCCATCGTAGATGACAATTATACATATCTTTTATTTAAGATTATTATTATAACCCTTAGTTTAATTAATTATTTTTATAATTTATAATTATTGGAAAATTATAACTAAATGATTATTAATTAAGATTATTATAATCAACATAATTAATTATAATATTATTTTTATATAATTAAATTATTATTATTATTATTATTAATTATTATAATTATGATTTTAACTATTCAATATTAAAAATATTCAATGCCTATAATTTGTGGAGACAACTAAATATTGTCTTGCTTGAAAAAATAACACAATTTATTAAGAAAAAGTAAATGATTTACTTACAAAAATAGAATTTTAATTTGTTTACATAAATTTTTATTTATTTAAAAAAGTTTAATTAAATTTAATATTTAAAATCTAATCTGTTAATAAATTTAACTATTTTAATATTATAAAAGATAATTAGATTTTTTTTGTATTAAGCATCATAAAATCATCAATTACAAAAGTTCGAGAGTCTTGGCTGGAGAACACATAGCCACCTAAAGAGTTAAAACATAGCATGCAGACAAAACCATGTCAGGCAGGATCGCGAGCCATATTAGAAGGCCATATACATAGGATGGAGTTGAATTACAAAATTACAAAAGATGAGAGCCATAATAAAATGAAGCATAGAGCATATACACCTAGCTAAACACAAAGGAGGAGTTAGGATCCTTGTTGTCGCCCATGGGGGGAAGCCATGTAGTCCAACCTAGCTCCCCCTCACACTTGAGCAACACATTTCCTTCAACAAACTGATCTCTGAAGGGGTGGGAAGGTAATCCTTCCAGCTCCAGTTCAATAGAATCCTCCCTCTGCTGCCTTGCCTCCCTCTCCTGCATAAATCTCATCGGCCCTTGCTTAAGTGTGTCTTGTTGCTTCCCATACGATCCTAGGTGAAGCCATGTGAGAGCTCTCGAATGAATACCAGAGTAGTTCCATTCTTCAGCCATCTGTCAAATTTGTCTTCATCCAATCGTAGAACCACTGTGACCTACATAGCAACAAGGTAGTGAATGAGTCTCCTAAGAGACTCAGTGAGGTATCTACCCTTTCCATTAAACACATCATCATTCCTAGATTTCCAAATGATCCAAAGAATTTCCAAGGAGAGAATAGACCAAAAAAGATTAGCATATTTCTTTCCACCTCTAACATAACCAAGTACCATCTCTTCAACAGAAAAATAATTGTTATTAACTAAGATGCCAAACAGATTCCAGACTTCTTTGGCAAAATGACATTCAAAGAAAATATGAGGCACAGATTCAGGGACTCGACATAGTTTACACAGTAGGGGGTCACCGTTGTTATCTTTAAGTGGCAGTTTATGAAGCAAGAGTTTCCAAGCAAAAAATTTCTTTTTTGGCTCAGTTGGGTTAGACCAGAATCTCGAAAGGCTAGCATACCATTTTTTTGAGTCCCAGGAGAGGTTCCAGATGTTGTTGAGGTGGGCAAGAATATCAACAGATTCAACAAGGGTAGAGTAGATCATTTTGGTCTTAGTTAGCAGGAGGGGTGAGCCATCTATCCAGCAGAGGGAGGTTGTTGGGGAGAGCGAGGAGGGGGTAGAAGAGGAGAGGATGGGAGCTAGTGCAGCTTTGAGGACATTGTAGGTTCTGGCTTGGGAGAAGGGAAGGCTAAATTTGGAGCTCAGAGCCTCCCAGGAGATCAAAATATCATCTTTCAGAATGTGTTCAAATGTGACCAATCCTAGGTTGTGCCATTTCAGGGTAGAGCATCCTTGAAGACAGACCAACTGTTTCCCATTGTGAAGAGTATTCCACCATATAGACCTTCCCAAGTTGAGACAACCCTTCTTATCTATAATTTTCCTATTGCTAATGAATTATCTCACATGGTTCCAAGCCTTCCATATAGACTTCAAGACTTCTGATCCTGCAGGGGAGACCTCAAAGTTTCTAGCAATCAGGTCTCCCATGGGTAGGTTCTTCCATTTTTTTTTCCAGTTTTGGGGTGGAGCGTTGAATATTGTGTTTAACAAGCACTTTCCAAGGTTCATGTCTATCAAGGGCTTTACAAATCCATTTGGCAGCCAGGGAAATTCCCTAAAATTTAAGATCTTTGAGGCCCATACCTCCTTGCATCTTAGATCTGACACACCAATCCCATTTGACAACATGCCGTTTTCTGTTACCCTTCCCATATGACCAAAGGAAATTCCTGATTTGTTTTTGTATATAGTTGAATTGGTATTTGTTGAATAGCCAGGCTGAAGAGCAGTATATGTTTTATGAGGATAATATTTTTTGACAGACCTGGAAGCGATCTGCTAGGGAGAGAAAGTTCTGGTTCCATTTAGTGAACTTTTTATCCACCTTATTCCTGAACCACTCCCACATTTCTTTCAGATTCGGGGAAACAGAGAAGGGAATACCCAAGTATCTGATGATAGTGTTCGGTCCTACCACTTCAGTTCAAATTTAGACATCCAGATAGGAGGGAAGTCTGTCCAACCTAGCAAGGTGGATTTATGGAGAGCAATTCTACTGCCTGAGGATTTACAGAATATTTTAATGTTATGAAGAAGAGAGGATAGATTTTCCTCATCCAAGGTGAACAAAATTGCTGTATCATCTGCAAACTGAACATTGATGATTTCTTCTTTATTAGGGAGGGAAATTCCTTTGACCCTAGGGGATAAAATATAGTCCTTTAGAACATAGTGCATAGCATCAACAACCAAAATAAATAGGGTCAGGGCAAGTGGACAACCCTGTCTAATTGATCTGGAAAGAGTGATGTTGCCAGACCTATTTCCGTTTACATCAACAACAACATTGACATTACAGAGTAGTGTTTGAACAATCTTGTAGAAGGACTTCGGGAAGCCCAGACTTACTAACATATGAATTATGAATCCCCATTCTATTCTATCATATGCCTTCTCAAAGTCTATCAAGAGCATTGCCCCATTTTCACTGGAGACCTTAGCCCACTCAAGTGATTCCCAACAGGTCACCAAGTTCTCAAGGATATACCTGCCTTTGACAAAGCTTGTTTGGGTGGGGCTGATTATTTTTGGCAGAATTCTAATCAACCTGTTGGATACCACTTTGGCTAGAATTTTATTAGATACATTTATTAATGTGATAGGCCTCCAGTTCTTAATCAAAGTCTTGTCTCCCTCCTTAGGGATGAGTTTGATAAGCCCTTGATTGATTTCTTTGCCCAGGGATCCTTTGCTAATAGCCTCCAAATACATGTCATGGAGGTCACCTACAATCCATTCGATGTTTTTCTTATAAAATTCCACTGGAAAGCCATCTGGTCCAGGGGATCTGTCATTTCCCATTGAGGAAATGGCCTTTGCAATTTCCTCTCTTGAAATAGGGCGCCCTACAAACTCAAAGTCCTCAGCATTAAGTTTGGTTGGGGTCAATTGCTTAATGAGCTCCCTAGCAACCCTATAGTCATCATTTAATTCATCTGAAGTGAATAGTTTTTGGTAGTAATGGGAGAAGTAGTTCAGGATCCCTTGGGAATCTGTGATATGGGTGTTGTTATCCCATATAGCATCGATGTTCCCTTTTTCCTCCTTTACTTTAAGTAGATGGAAGAAGAATTTGGACCCCTTGTCTCCCGAGTCCAACCAGTTTAATTTGGTCCTAGTTTTAAGCCCTCTAATTTTTTGGTTCTGAATCTTCCTGAGGTGATCCTTGATTGACACCAAAGTGTTAGTAAGATTTTCATCATTAGGGGAGTTCTGAAGATTCATTTCAACAATACATAGATCCTCCTGAAGTAATCTTTCTAGCCTCCTGGCATCCTTGGCCTTCTTTTTCCCCACTGTTTGACAAAGGGTGGTCCAAGTTTTAATGTTTAGATTCCATTCATCGATCTTAGAGAGTTGGTTCAGGTTCTTCTTGTTAAACAGTCTGATAAAGGCCAGGGCAGAGCGAAGGTCCTCATCCTCTAGGAGTCTAGTATCGAGGTTGAAGGAAGGAGGTATTGAGGAGGTGGGGGGACCAGCTGGAGAGAGGTCAATTCCCATTATTATTGGGTGGTGATCTGATAGGGTAAATGGGGAGATAGAATAATGATCTCCATTAGGGCCTTTGTCAATATCAAAGTGGCATTTATTGAAGTAGAGTTTGTCTAGTCTGTAGTGATCCTTTTATTCATCTATTGGTAGTTACACCAGGTGAACCATACAGTGTTCAAATGGTCTTTTCTTCAAGCAATAGGGTCAATAAGGTGTAATTTATTAATCATTCTGTCCCATTGTAACCTTTCCATTCCCTTCCATTCAAATTTGTTGCCACCTTTTTTGTCATTGGCTGATTCAACCATATAGAAGTCCCCCCCAATAATCCAAGGGATATCCTCTAGCCCTACTAGCTAGTTCTATAGTTCTCCCCTCTCTCTTTAGTCATTCAAAGCATAAACTGAGCAAATTCCAAACTTCTGGTTTCCCATTTGAATAGAGACCCATATAGCCCTAGCACAAGGGGATTGCCCCCAATTAACCACTTTGTTGGCCAATTTAGGACTAAGGAGTATGGTTGTGCCTCCTTTTCCTTTGGTATGGTTAGTGTAAAAGGAAGTAGCCTCCCTCTAGATACATTTGAGGCCGATTTGCAGGGTAAAGCCCACAACTTTTAGCTCTTGGAAGAGGAGGCAATCCATATTCTTATGTGCATTAAGAAATCTTTTTATGATATATTTCCGATCAGGGGCCTCAAGGCCCCTAATGTTCCAAGAGATTGTTTCAACATGATTCACTTAGTTGGGTAGGGTCAGTTTGGGATTTAAATCCCTCAAAACATTTGGGCCAATCCTTTTTATTTGTAATATTGGTAGCATCAAATGCAATAGAAGAGGAGTGTCTACCTCTCTTTTTCCTTGCCTCAGATATTTTTTTAGGTCCTAGGGATTCCTTCTTGGTAGGACTATCTTTACTGTTCTTAGGAGATCTCTTCCTCCTAGTTTTCCTATTTTTAACCATAGTAAATCCATCCTGAGTATCTGCCGGCCCTTGTTCAAAGTTGGTGTTCCCAAGGGTGAAGGGGTCCATGCTGATCTCCACACCTTGAGTGGTAGTTTTCTCTGCCTTCAGGGCAACAATAGGGGTGCTAGAAGTACAAGAGGTACTACTAGCAGGGTCTCTCCTAGAGGCCTCTAAGATACAAGAAGCATCTAGAGGGTTTGCTGGGACCTCATCCATAGTAGGTCCTCCCACTTCCCCTTCCAGGGTAGGGGCTTCATCAAGATTGAGTCTTGTAAGCTCCTTACATGCAGGCAATTCAGGGTCTTGGACTGAGGCCCTGCTAATGGTATCTGCTATAATTGGAGCACCCCTATCCATGTCCTCAAGGTTAGGTAACTGCCACCGAGGGGTTTCAATTTCCAATTTCTGATTAATAAGGTTTTGCTCAAGAATTTTTCTATCTTTAGCTGCTTTTCTCAAATTTTCCATCACCAATTGTTGTGCATTCTGGGTTCTCGGGGTTGAGAGAAGAATAGGGGTGCCAACAGATTCAGAGGGGCTAAAGGGAGGAGGATGGGCCACAGAGAGAGCTTCCTTGATAGCATTGCTATAGTCCAAGATGGAGTTAGCCATCGAGGGGGCCAAGGAGGGTGGGTTTGTTAGGTCCCGGAAACAACTGAGGGGGGGGGGTGAATCAGTTGTCTAATAAATTCAAACCAAAAACCAATTAACCAACTTAATGCTTAATACTGGTAAACCAGTTAAGTGTGCCGGTAGATAGTGTTAATAGTAAATTGCTATATCGGTAGAGATTAATGCATGAAACATAAACATAGAGTCATCCACAACACATAACACCAATATTTGTACGTGGAAACCCTATAAGGGGAAAAACCATGGTGGGAAACCTTATCCACAATCAGATGATACTACTGTAGATAGTAAGTGTACATAAATGGGGTCTGCACATGCAGAAAGGCCAATAGCCTAGAGCTCACAGCTCAATCACAAAATGGGAGTCACACTGACTACAGTTGGATGGTTAAATCCAATAAGAATGTAGTGCACAAAATAACATCTTCATATGCTGGATTCAATATCGGTGTAATGCTGATATGCTTCTACAAAAACCTAGCTTCACCTTCAAATGATGTCTTCATGTATACCTTTGTTTAATCTCGCATATTTATTCTTTTTCGCATTCCACATTCGATCTTACAAATAAGATCTTACATTTATACCATAACCTAAGACTAATTTTAGTAGGTCGACTAAACAAGATATTACAATAAAAAACATTTTACATTTAATATAATATCCGATGCAATAACCGATTAAACATGTCGGCTTAATGCATTTACAACAATAATAAATCATCTCCATAGCGTGCCATGCTAATCTGAAAAAGATAAACCTGTTGGTGAACCATATACTAGTAACTGTGCAATAGTTACTTGCTTGCCGATGAATGTTGCTGGATCTCCAAAGTGCTAGTGTTTCAGTAGGTGTTGACATCAATGACAAAACCATACCAAAATACCAACAGGGTTAAGGTTGTGGGGGAGCGGGTAGGGTAGAGGAGAAGGGGAAAAGGCAGGGCGGGCGAGGAAGGGACATGAGAAGGGGAAGATAGAGTAGGTTCAGAGGGCAAAGGCCTAGTTACAGAGGGGGGGGACCAGAAGAGTGAGTCTTAGCCCTTGTATTTTTTTTGCCAATAAAGGGCATTTACTTCTAAAATGACCACTTACCTTACAATAGTGACAAGCATCAATTCCACCCATATACTCAATCGAACAACAGTAAGTTTTATTGTCTACACATATATCAATTTCAACAGGGTATACCATACCTGGTTTAAGGGCAATGAGTAATCTAGTATCAAGATGAGGGAGCACCAAGGGGGAAGAGTCAATTTTTACAATTTTCCCCAAGGGTTCTGTAATTTTGTCAATACAGGACCAGAGGAAAGGGGGGATATTTTTAATGGTTATCCATTTCGGGTAGGATAGGGTGAGAATTTCATCATTACAAGCCTCAGGGTCCCAATGAACAACCCTAAAAGATGTGTTCCCTACCGACCAAAACTGTTTATTTACAATTTTGCTTTGGCTTTCTTTAGAGTAAAAAAAATTAAAAACAAACCCTTTTGAATCATTCTACAAAATGAAAAGTGAAACCCTAGTTTTTTGACCCACACATCTTGCAGCCATTTGTTCATGTATTGACAAGATGGTAAGCTATTTACATCAAAGGCAGCAAAAAAAAAGCCGGATCCCTATGTCTTGAAATCTCAGAAGAAATGGCAGAAAGCATTGAACTATTAGGTTTAATGATGATGCACTTGGAGGGGGAGACCTCACCTTGTGCTCCTGCGAGATTGGCTTCATCTTCATGCTGGTGAGCAGCTTCAAACTTTGCATCTTTAGGGAATGGAAACCGCTTGCCCTCCACCACTTTAGAGTAAAAAAAATTAAAAACAAACCCTTTTGAATCATTCTACAAAATGAAAAGTGAAACCCTAGTTTATTGACCCACACATCTTGCAGCCATTTGTTCATGTATTGACGAGATGGTAAGCTATTTACATCAAAGGCAGCAAAAAAAAAGCCGGATCCCTATGTCTTGAAATCTCAGAAGAAATGGCAGAAAGCATTGAACTATTAGGTTTAATGATGATGCACTTGGAGGGGGAGACCTCACCTTGTGCTCCTGCGAGATTGGCTTCATCTTCATGCTGGTGAGCAGCTTCAAACTTTGCATCTTTAGGGAATGGAAACTGCTTGCCCTCCACCACTTGACTGAAGGTTTTCCGTTGCACTCACCCATTCTCAAAGGAAGGAATGGACAGTTTTAGGTTACTTCATTTGCCTTTATTGGTCTCCATTTAATGCAGGTCGTGCAATAAATGCTCAAGGGATGCCCAACAAAGTGAGGGAGCCCTCGCATGCGGTGGCATCCTGCAACCAGCGACACCTCTGAGGTTCGTGCCCTAGTTGCAGAGCGCCTTTCTTCCCTTTATCGAAATATCACAAGCATCTTTTTCAAAGATAATTAGATTTCATAAATTAATTATAAAAAATAGATCATTATTTTAACATCTAAAAAGTAATAATAGAATACATATTTATTTTATATGAATTTGTGTTTCTCCATCTCAAGGAGGTGTCCAACCTTGATAACAAGAATAATTGTAGAGTGAGATTTGAACTTTAATGACAATATCAACAATAGAATAATTCTTATTAATCTTTAGACTTTACTTTTGACAATGAATTAGAGTGGAGATGGCTCTGCGTTTGTACGGGTGTCATGCTAGGGCCGACGTGCCCTAGCCTATGTCTTGCACTCTACTTTCTTCATTCCGCGGGGATGTGGGGGGGGGGGGGGGGTTCTTGCTTGCTGGGGGTTGGTTTTTGCTTGCCTGTGGTCAAGTTTTCTGGGCTGTCGTAGGGTTTTTTTTTGCAACCCTTTTCTATTTCTTCTAATCTGGGTTGTCGTTGGGGGTGTGCGGGGTTGGCTTTTCTGCCCCTCTTCTTTTTCTTTTTTTTCGTTATTTTCTCTGGGTCCATGGAGAATAGAGGATTATCCTCTTCTCAAATGATCTCTGGAGATCTGGATATGGCAGATTCATCTCATTTGATGCATGCATGTGGAAAGGAACACATTAGTAATTCCCAATTAGGGGCAGGCGTCTCTTCTTCGAAAGAGCCTTTTCACATGAAAAAGGTGAATGGTTGTTTGGAGAGTTCCCAAGATCGTCCAGTTCTGGTTATTCAACCTGAGCAAATTTCAAAGGATGTTGAATATTGGTGTAATCATGCTCTCATATGCAAATTTATCGATCTTCGCCTCTCTATACCTATTTTAGAGTCTTGGGCACATCATTTCTGGAATCCTAAAGGAGATATGGAGCTACTTATGGAAGCCAATAACTATTTTCTGGTTATTTTTTCCAACCTAGTAGACAGAAACAAGGCTTTTGAGGGTGGCCCTTATTTTTCAACCAGGTGGGACTCTGTCAAACCTTTACATATTGGATTTAATTTTGTTGAGGAGCTTCCCTCTCATGTGCCCATGTGGATCTGATTGCTGAGGCTTCCGTTGGAATTCTAGAGAGAAGATATTCTTCACTCAATCTCACTACTTCTTGGTAAACCTGTGGGTTCAACTTCACAAACTCAAGATCAAAAGGTAATTTCCTACGCTCATATATGTGTAGAAGTTTATTTAAATAATCCTTTACCAGACTCTATTGAAATCTGTTTGGGGACATCTTCTTGGATCCACCTGCTGGACTATGAGACCCTGCCATTTAGATGCAAAATTTGTCACGAATATGGTCATTTACAATGAAGATGTCCCCAAAATAAATCTTCTAAATTTGCCATTTCCAATCCTCCTCACTCTATTCTGGGGGAAGATAAGGGGAAAGCCCCTATGCCTGATGGTCCTGCTGATAAAGAAGGCTTCATTCCTATCAAACCTTAGAATAAAGGCAAAGGAAAGAAGAGAACTTGGTTGGATAGGCAAAATGATGTCACCCTAAATAGGTTTGATGTTCTAGATGATTTGCTCAAAGAGGAAGGAGTTCTAGTTAAAATGTCCTTGGGTGCCCAATTTCAACATGAGGTGCTAGATGGGGATTCCAAGAAAGAGGGTTGGGCCCTATCTTTGGAGAATCAATAGGATGTTCAAATGCTTATGGATTTTCTTTCCCATGTTCAGGACAACAAAGATCTTAGTGGGTCACAGGTCCTTGGAGGTGAAGTGGTCATGGCGTCTACTCCTCCCTCCACTATAGTGGCCTCAGGTCTTGTGAAGATTAACAAAGTCCACCTGTTTTAGGCTTGCAGCAGAAGACCCTCAAAAAGGGTTCTTTAGACAAACCTTTAAGGAGTGGATCGAAAATGGATAAGAAAAAGGTTAAGCTTATTGGTGATACTTTGGTTGAGTTGGGGTCTGTGAAGCCCATTGATTCCCACTTCTCTCAACCAAATAAATGATTGTGCTCTCATGGAATGTAAGGGGGTTGAACAACATCCATAGACAGAAGGATGTTCACATATTAATTGAATCTGAGTCTCCTGATGTTGTTTTTATTCAGGAAACCAATATTTCAGTGGATGGTTTGGCCAGTTGTGCTTTGTGTGTTTGGTCCCAAGGCCTTTGGCAGGGAGTAAGATCTCATGGAAGTTGAGTGGGGGTTACTTATTTCTGGAACCCAAGGAAAGTTTCCCCTATGTGGTGGTTTTCTAGCAGGTCTTTAGTTTCTATGGACGCTTCTAGCTTTGAGACTGGAGAAAGATGCCTCTTCTCTAATATTTATGCTCCTACTGATCTTGTGGGTAAGTCACGTCTTTGGGCTCACATCAATCTTGTTTAGGCTCAAGATCCTTTTCTCCCCTAGATTTTGGTTGGAGATTTTAATGTCCATACTAGTTTGGAGGAAAAGCGAGGTGGGTTATTCAAGCTTGATCCTTCCTCAAATTTACTCAAGGATAATATTGGTCTCGTGAATCTCATCTATGTGAAGCCAATTAATGGTGTCTTTACATGGAATAATAGGAGGAGTGGTGTTGAGGCTATCTCTGAAAAGCTTGATAGATTTTTGGTTTCCTGCTATTGGGTGCATGATAGGTGGTCCACCAATTCAAAAATTTTTGATTGGAGGGAATCTGATCATTGGCCTATTAAGCTTTCTATTACATCTTTTAGAACCTCCAAAAATCCCTCTTTCGAATTCCAATTGATGTGGCTTCGTGATCAGTCATTGAAGGATCTTATGGTTGATTGGTGGTATGAAGGGGTTCCTACCCACGAGAGGGCTATGTACACCTTTGGGAAGAGATTACAACATGTGAAATACAGGATGAAGAGGTGGAGTAAACAATGTTTTGGGAATTTGCATAGACACAAGATGACAACTCAATCCAAGATGGACGAGGTTACACATCAAATTAGGGATCAAGGGATGACTGTGGAGCTCACTATGGCCGAGTCCCTTTCTCTTAAGGACCTAGAAGATTGGGAGTTGCGTGAGGAGATTTTCTGGAAACAAAAGTCTCATATGGCTTGGCTCCAAGAAGGTGATAGAAACACAACTTTTTTTCATAATTTTGTTAAGGCTTAGAGGTATGGTAACTCTATTACCTCTCTCATATCTTCAGAAGGGGTTCATCTTTCATCTAAAGAAGAAATTTCTAGGGAAGCTATCAGTTATTTTTCTAATTTGTTTACCAAAGAGGATCCTGAAGCTATGGTGGAAGAGGGCCATCTTGAATTGTATTCCCCCTCTTGTCTCTGTTGAAATGAATGATGCTCTCTTGCACACCATTTTGTTGTCTGAACTTGAGGGAGTTGTGTTTCAAATAAAAAAAGGCAAGGCTCCTGGCCTTGACAGGTTTCCTATTGAGTTTTATCAAGAATTTTGGGAGATTATAAAGTATGATCTTCTAGATGTGGTTCAAGAATCTCATAAGAATAAACAAATGCTCAAATCTATGAATTCTACCTTCTTGGCTCTCATTCCTAAGGAGGGGGCTAATAGTTTGGATTAGTACATCCCTATTGCTTTATGTAATGTTGTCTACAAGATAATCACTAAATTGATTGTTGAACGATTCAAACCTCTCCTCTGCACTTTGGTTTCTAAGGAGCAAGGTGGTTTCATTGATAGAAGACATATCCTTGATGGAGCTGTGATAGCAATGTAGGCTATTCATTCGATGGCTTCCTCTAAGGAGAAGGCTATGTTTATTAAACTTGACATGGCCAAAGCTTATGATAGGGTGAGTTGGGATTTCTTACAGAAGATCCTTTTAGCTTTTGGTTTAGGAGAAGAGTGGGTGAATTGGGTTCTTAGTTGTGTGACTTCTACCTCTTTCTCAGTTCTTATTAATGGGGAACCCTCAAAATTATTTAGCGCTTCACAGGGGCTTCGTCAAGGGGACCCTTTATCTCCCTATTTATTTATTCTCATGGCTAAAGGTCTTGACATATTTCTCACTTTCCAGGTGAGACATGGTCTTATTCAGGGTTGGAGTTGGAGCAATTCTCTACCTCCCTACTCTCATCTTCAGTTTATGGATGACACAAGTTTGATGGGCAAGGCCATAATCTATTAGGAAGTGAATTTCAGGAGAGCTTTGGATATCTATTGCAAAGCCTTGGGTCAGAAAATTAATGAAGATAAATAATCCATATATTTCTTTAATACTCCTTGACTTATTCAGAATAGGATTGCCAGGATCCTTAGATTTCAGACAGGGTCCCTTCCTTTGTTGTACCTTGGGATTCCTTTAGATTTGGGAGTTCAATGCATAGATTTTTGGCAAGGAATTTTGGATAAATTTCATTGCAAGGTTAATAATTGGACTTACAGGTGGTTATCCTCCATTGGAAGAGTGATTCTTCTGAAGAATGTGGTGCAAGCACTTCCCATTTATAGCTATTTTGTGCAGGCTTCCCCACTCTAGCTTTGTGAGAGAGTTTGATGTTCTTTCCCTTCAATTTCTTTGTTCTGGTAGTTTTCTTTCTTCTAAGTGGAGTTTAGTTAAATGCGACTCTGTTTGTAGACCGAGACATGTTGGGGGTCTTGGCCTCAGATCCATTGTTTTGGTTAGCAAGGCCTTGGTGGCTAAGCTATATTGGAGGTGGTGTAACATTCAGGATCAAGACTGGGCCAAGATTTTAACCCACAAGTATCTCCCTAGTGCTAATGATCATGAGGTGCCTCATCTTATTTTAGTGGGAAGGGGCTCTTGTATTTGGGATACTCTTAAAAAAGGTGCCCAACTTATTAAAGATGGCCTTTTCTGGATTTGTAATAGAGGCTCTGAAGCTCTTTTTTGGCAGGACTCTTGCGATGATCACCCTCCTATTCTGTGTAGTTATCCATAGCTTCAGCCTCTTTGAAATATTTTCACTGATGCTGGATGGGTTAAGGTGGAGAATTTTAAAGTGGTTAGGCGCATTAGACAGGTTGAGGTGACTTTCTGGAAGGATCCTCTTGAAAGGTCCTTGGGTGGCTTGAAAGAAGATCGTGTGGTGTTGGTTAATATCTTGGAGGGTAGGTTATGTAGTTCCCTCAAGGAGAGAGATATTTTGGCTTGGGTTCCTAACCCAAAAGGCAAGTTTTCTGTTGTTGAAGGTTATGCTCAATTTGATAGGAAATTACATGGCCTGATGGATGTTCCCTAGTGGAAGAAGGTTTGGAATAGCTTCTCTTGGCTGAAATGTAATTTTTTCTTATGGCTAGTTGCTAAGAGAAAATGCCTCACATGGGAGAAGCTTCGCAAGAGAGGCTTCCGGGGACCATCTATCCGTTATCTTTGTATGCATAATGAGGAAGACTTCTCTCACTTGGTTTTTCTATGCCCTTTCTCTAGGGAGATTTGGCACTAGTGGTGGGAGTCTTGGCAACATACTTATTTTCATGCTACCTCCTTGATTGACTTTTGGGATAGCTTGGGAAAACCCCCAGCGAAGACCTCTTTTCCTCAAGTGGCCTAGGCTATTGGGCCAACCCTTATTATCTGGAATCTATGGCTAGAAAGGTTAATGCTACAAGACAGGATGATGCAAGAGCACCCAGTGGTGTAGGATCAATTTCCCTTTTTGTTTGTTTCCTTTTCATTGCCATTTTTGAGGCTCTTCGAGGCTCTAGATGAGCTTGGTTTTTTATGTAATTCCAAAGTAGTTGGCCTTTGGCCCAACTTTAATACCTTTATTTTTAGAAATATCTAGTCCAAAACCTATCTCACACTTCTGACTTGAACTAACTAAATCCAATTATTCATTTCTATTGGAGGTATTAAACTAGGGAAATTAATAACTACCTTAGACTTGGTCTCCTACCAATTGATACATATTTTTTTTCTATTAGAATTTATTTTTTATAATTCCTTTGTTATTTCTATAAAATTGTTAAAAGCCTTATCATTCTTTTAGTCAATGCATCCACAAGGAACAATTATCCTATCCTTTCTCTTAATATTCTTATTGATTATGGTTGAGGGATTGAATATTTTTTATTTTTGTTCCTACCTTCAATCACTTGACCATAATGCATGTTTTAAAAAATCCTCCATCTTGATTGCGTGCTAGTATTTAGTCATTACAACTTTCTTTGATGAAAGTGAAAATTTGATTTTCACTTTAGATGAGTTATTGAGTGTGTTATCGAACCCTTGGCCTTGTTCTAGACATTAATCAAGCCAAGTAATGGTGGGATCACAAATGAGACTCCATCTTTGAAAGAAACAAGATCCAAACTTCCAAGCTTAACGACCTCGTAGGAGCATATAGCTTGCAAGCACATCGACCCAACAACGATTTGAACTTGGTGGTTATTGAAGCATTTGCACTATTCCTTTAATGTTTGCTTGATCTATAACATGAGTATCTATATTTTTTTTTCCATACTTTCATGAATACTTACTCTTTTCATTAATTGATATTTTTAAATTAATTTTTGTTAAATTGTTTTCTCCCTCGTTTAAGGTTCTTGAGCTTTTATGATATAATATATATGTTAAGTCCTCAAAAATCTCCATCACTCCCTAAATTCTTCAAAATATGGTTAGCCACATAAACTTGAATTTGGAATGGCAAGGATGGGTAAGTGCACCAAGATGGTGAACAAAAAGGGGGGTATAAGTGGCCACTTTTTTTTCTTCTGAAAACATGTAAACCCAAACTTCAAAGAGATATTTGATTGTCATGCACTCAAAACTAGGAGTTGAGAAAACAATAAGAATTGTAGTACTCTAAATCTAGTTTCTAAACTATTAAATGTTTTTAAAATTGGATAAGATTAAGAGGGTCAAACCTTTCATGCATGAAAAAATGTTCTTGATTTTTTCAAAAAAACATAACATAGTTGTTTTCATGTGCTGCACAAAATATATAGTTAGATTTACTATTTTGCAAAACCCTTTGGTAGGATGATACATAAGAGTGAGATCTAGAATTTGCGTATTTTTTGTAATTTTCCTTTGAGTATTTTTTTAATGATTTTTTAAAGTGATTGCATCTTGAAAATTCGGTACTTGTTTATGCGCTAGGCATAACTTGCATCAAAATAATAAAAAATGCAAACTTTTTTTTAAAAAATGTATAGAATCTAGTGTAGAATAATAATATGCAATTTATTTTGAATTTGTTCAATTAGATAAAAAGTTATTAAAAAAATGGTAGACATATGTTTGTAAGGATTGTCAAGGCATTGATAAAGAAAATTAAAGTTTACTATGCGAATGTTGTTTATTGGTTAGAAAACTGAGAAGATGTGTGAGATTATGGTGGTAATTTTAGAGATACCCACTTGATCATTTGTAAACCTGATAATGACGAAGTCGAGAAATAATGTTGGACGATGAAAAACCATGTAAAGGGACAAAAATGGGGGGAAAATGGGCTTGCAAGCCTTATGGTCGTTTTCCAACCCTCTTACCAAGCCAAAACCTGCATGGGTTTTGAAAAACAAAAAGTACTATTCGTAGTTCTACATAACCTGTATGGGTTATGTAGAACTAAGACCATTATTTTGTCTTTCACAAAACCCGTACGGGTTATGAAGATGTAATAATGTATGCTTGTAAACTTAGCATTTACTACACGTGTATAGACATACATATATAATATGTGTTTATGTATGTATATATGTATATCTATAGTTATATATACATATATTTATATAGATATATGTATACATGTTTGTATACATGCAAGTATCTCTTCTTTTCCACTCTCTCTCGTCTTCCTTCCCTCATCACCGTCTATGTCTATTTTGAGCCCTAATTATCCTCCTTGAGTTCTATCTCATCTCTCTCCCCCTCACACTTCTCTCTTTGTCAATTCTCTCACCCTTTTCACCTTCTTGTTCTCTCTCTACCTCATGTCTCTCACCCTCTCCTCCTTCTCCTACTCTCTCTCTCCCTATCCCATTCTCTCTCTCTCTCATTATGCTATCCTATTCTCATCCTCTCCCCCTTCTCTCTCTTTCTCTCCCCCTCCCTCTCCCTCTCCCCCTCTCCCTCCCCCTTCATTATCTTATCCTATTCTCTCTCTCCCCCTCCCCCTCTCTTGACTCTACTCTCTCTCTCTCTCTCTCTCTCTCTCTCTCTCTCTCTCTCTCTCTCTCTCTCTCTCTCTCCACTTCCTATTTGGTTCCTAGTTCTACATAACCCGTATGGGTTATGTAGAACTAAGGCCAAAACTTCTAGTTCTACATAACCCGCACGAGTTATGAGAAATTGTGAATATTCAGATTAAAGATTTCCATAACTCGTATGGGTTATGGGAAAATCTTAATATATTTTAGTCCCAACGACCTAAAATCTAGCATTGCAAGTTGTTTGAAGGCCCCACTGCTTTTGCACATGATTTTCTGGGATGGTAACAGTCACGTTTTCATATATTTTTGTCACTTTTGCCTTGACATGGTTGATTTGTCTCGTATATTGGATTGTTTTTGAAGTTATTTTATCATTCTTACTTTAGATTATAGCAAAATGATGATCATTTGTTGTTTTTTGCTTTGATCATGATTGATTTGTCTCGTATTTTGGTTTTTTTTGAAGTTATTTTATTATTGTTACTTTAGATTATAACAAAATGATTATCATTTGTTGTTTTTTTTCTATTCGATTATGGATTTCATCATGATGTTATGTGTAGGACAATGAGAAAGAACAAGAGATGAACGAATGAACAAAGAGAGGCAGCAAAGGAAAGACAAAGAGAGCGTATGAGGAAATTGCGTGAAGGTACGTTATCTAATGCACCTAATGAAAGTGATGAACATTCAACAATTGAAATTGATATGATGAATGCACCACATGAAAATGATCAACATACACCAATTCAAATGCATATGATGAATGCACCTAATGAATGCAATGAACATACACCATTTGAAAATGATTTGGTTAATGCACATGTTAATGAAATTGAAGAAGATATACCATTTGAATTTTATGTGATCAATGCACATAATGCACCTAATGAAAACAAAGAGCATGCACCAATCTTAGCACCTCTTAGAATAATTCATAGAAAACCAAAGTTCCTCACCTAATGAAAACCCTATTTGAGTGGTTGGGTGATGCCTTGAGAGTGCATTGAGACAAGGTGTGAAAGGGTGAGAAACCTAGTATTTGATTATTGGAGTTTTCTTGGTGAGAAACCTGACCATCTGAATGTGCTCACGTCAACGGTTCGTTCCCATGACGAGCAGAACAAAAGGCACTATTTTGCCACCTTTCACTGACGGCTTTTGACGATTTTTGATGCGACACAAAAAATCTCACCACAAGAAAATAGAATCGATTTGTTCAAAAGTGAGAGAGGATTTTTTAGGAAGTGACAACATGACTGTATAGGTTCAAATAGATCATCCATAAGTGCCACGATCTCCAAGTTACTTGACATCAAAGTTTGACCATTTTTCTTTCACTTTGAGTGCTCAAGGGAAAATGTCGCTACGAGGTGGCTCAGAATGATCGAACGTCTTGGGGAGCCAAACAAGGAAAGACCTAGTGTAAAACCAGCCACCTGGATGCACTCGCACTGACGGTTTATTCCCATGATGAGTAGAACAGAAGATGCACTATTTTGCCACCTCTCACTATCAATTTTTGGTGTGACAGAAAAAATCTCACCACAAGAAAATGAAATAGATTTGTTCCAAACCGAGAGAGGTTTTTTTAGGAAGAGACAACATGACCTCATAGGCTCACATAGATCGTCCATAAGTGCCACAATCTTTGAGTTATGCAATGTCAAAGTTTGACCGTATTTTCTGTTAGGCCCAATATGGAAGGCTAATGTACTGAGAGGGGAGGGGTGAATCAGTACTTCAAAACTTTTCTTGAACAATAACTTTACTATTATGCATAAACCAAAAATTGCTGTAGCATAATATAATGCTAAAACAAATAAATAACAATCATACATGATTCACTCCATAACACATATATTTTGGTTATGCAGAAACTCTTGGTTAGAGAGAAAAACTGCAGTGGGGATGGCACCCACAACTTCACTACTGCAATAATAAAGGTTTCTCGATTAGAGCTACATGTTTAGCTATTTCTGATAGCTTACCCTGTTAGGAATATCAAGATCTTTAGATCTACCTTGCTAAAGGATTTTACAACACTTATTCTAAATGCTGCACCTGGTTAAAGGCTTTACAATTTATCGACTTAGTTAGAGTCTTTTACCCTGTTAGAGGTTTCTCTTACAACTCAAAATATTACAATCAAAATCTATACAAAATATTTGCAACTTCACATCTGAAATGTTGTAGCAGATTCTATGTGCTCAAAATGAAATTACCTTGCTTATAGCATACCTTGGTAACCCATAAATTAACTCTGTAAACCCTTCTATTTTACTTTGTTCCTTGACTGTTCTCTGAAATCCTTCTCGGTGACCTCTGTGTATCTTTGTCAATTGTAATAGTCATAATATTATGTGCTTCCCCATGATTTTGATTTTCACACAAGTCTTGCTTCACACATCTGATTTTTAATCCTTAATTCATGCTGTATAAATAGATCTCTTATGTCGGTGATCTGGTTCATGCTTCGATCTTACAAACATGATTTATTGAATGAATAACCATACAAAATATTTCATTGGATAGATGACCTCAAAATCATACAAAATATTTAAGTGCAATTTCCAAAGAGATAACGGTTCTATATTCCTCGATCTTGTAACACGTTTCCACACATGTGTCCAGGTTCAATGAATCTGGTAACACGTTTCACTCGGTGTGTTTTCACTCAGTATATCATTTTTGCTGCTCGGTAGACATAGAGTGTTACTCGGTAGACAGCTCGGTGTATACTAAGCTCTGAGACTACTTCCTTCTATAACCAACTGCTCTGTGCTTACCGACTGAATATTTTGATAGTAGTAACCGACTAGAGTATATAGAATGACTTTGGACATAAGACTAATGACAACTTAGTAAGTAGTAACAATCTCCCCTTTTGACATTAGTTGAGATGTTTGACAAAAGTACTTTCAAAGTCATAACTCAAAAATCTATATACTTACAAAATTTGACTAAACTGACAGTATATACATTTGTCAATGAAATAGTATATTTAGATATACTCCCCTTATCAATATACTATACATAACTCTGATTTTGCATGCTCAGTGATCAATATTCTGTGTTCTGTGCTTGTTCTTTGCTCTTTGATTACTGATCATTGGTTACTACTCCCCTGTCAAATTCAACTATGCATTTGGATACTCTGCTCGGTATACTCCCCCTGTATACTACACTCCCCCTTTGATACTTGTATACTATACTACCCCTTTTTGACAAACATCAAAACTTAGTTACCATTTGGTGGAGGCAACTAGTCAAAAATGGATTTATATTTTATCCTTGCATCGGTGAGAGTGGCAGAGAGTGCATCCTTGACACTGTCTATTAAAGAATTCTGAGCTTGAATGTCAGCTAATAGTGAAATTAAACCATCTAATGTGCTTCCCTCTTGTGTAGTAGATAAATAGGTAGCTCAGTTGATCTGTTCTTGGACAGAGGACAAGTGTGGAATGAATAAGGTTTGAAGAGTCATAATGTCCATCCTTATTTTGTGCTCTTCATTCCTAAGTGCTAACTGTTGAGCCATAAGATTTTGCAATTTGGTGTAGAAATTCTGAATAGAATTTGGCTTAGTGGTCAATTTATTGGAGAGGGTAGTGATCTCTTCCTCAATTACTTCTATTTATTCTTGATATCTTTAATGAATAAAGAGAATGTATAGAGATTTTGAAATAAATAAAGAATATGCTTGAGTTGAGGGGACAACTTAGCAATGAGGTTGACAAGCTTAACTTTACTGACAACAATGGCTTTCTGTACCTCTTCAATCATTTTGGCAGTGAGCTCTTTGTCCTTCAATTTGCTCAAATATTTAGATGCGTCTACTCTAGATGTCTCTATCTGATTGAGGAGTTCATCCAGTTGATTATGGATGGCTGCATCTTTTGACACTGTAGCTACAGGTAGCATATCTGTTAAGAGTGCTTTCACCTTTTGAAGTACTTTGTTTTTCTTTTGTATAGCCATTTGTTTTTCCTGTTCTGCTTTGGCTTTGCATAGTTCACCAAATTCAATGAGTGCTTGCCCTTTTAATTTGGATATGTCTACATTTGGCAACACTATTGGTTTCGACAAATCTAACTTGAAACTATGCTTTTTCATTTTCTTTTCTTTAGATGATGAGACTTTCACTGGTTGAACTAAGACAATAGCTTGGGAGGCTTGTGCACCCTCGGTAGGTTGCTCGGTAGAGGCAACACTTCTATCGGTTTCTTTAGCCTCTGCTAAGTCCTTAAGTGGTTTTGTGCATGTGGACTCGGTGACAATGGTTTCTGTGCTTGCAAGTGCTTGAGAAGTCTGTTCCCCGATGGCTTGAGGAGTAGCTTCTCCTTTTGTAGACTGTTGACCCTCTGTGCCTTGTTCAATGTCCCGAGGAGTCTCGGTTGAAACTAGGTGAGTGACCAGAGGATAGGGCTGAACTTATTCCAAAAATGACTCACTGGATACCAGTTTGGCATATGCATTCCCTTCTATCATTTCCTATTCTTGTGCCTCGGTATCCATGACATTTTCATCAAGTTGTATAGTGGATGCAGGATCTTGCTCGGTAATATCAAGATCTTTCTCGGTGACATCAACTATTTCAACTTCACCTTGCTCACCAGTACTCTTGATTCAAAAAATTTCCTGCCACTTTTCTTTGGTCTCTTGCTCCACTTCAATATAAAGGCCATTCATTAATTTCAAGGCTCTTTGCTTGACTAGGAAGTTTGTGTGGTAGTTTTTCAGATGTTCCTTTATCTCATCTACCGACATGTCAGGAAAGAGATGTACCAGACTTCTTTCTCTTATCTGTTTTTCTGAGTCCATGGCATATTTCCACTTGTTATCAATATGCAAATACAATTCTTTTGGAAGAGAGTTAGTTACTTCCAATGGGACCAATTAGAATTTTAGAATTGTGCAGATGACAGCTTCTTCTATTTGTCTCTTTTCATCATTAGATCTGGATTCATACTTAACATATCTGAATGCTCCAAATCCACCATATTGTTTCAAATTAGCACAAAAATTATCAACACTATGTACATCTACCTTTTTACTCTTGACAATTTGAAATTTCTTTGCTTCTTCAGATTCGGTGTCACTTGACTCTTTGCTCAAAATGAGTCTCCGAGTAGATTTCTTATAAGTCCTTGTGACCTTAGGTAGTTCAACAGTTTTCTGCTTCTTACTCGGTGACACTGCAAATGATCTAGTATTGGGGCGCTTTACTGAAGGAGTCGGTGATACCTTTGATGTGTCTTGTTTCTTCCTCTTCAGAATTTTACCTTTTGGCAGCTCGGTGCCCAATGTAATAGTAGCCTCTTGGGCTTCAGATTCCTCCTCGGTGATGACTAGAGTGCCCTTGATAGGTGTGGAGGAAGAACCTTCTCCAAATTTATCCGATAATGCCTTGATCATTTTGTTGCTTTCGTTGTAGCCTTTGGTACTACAATGCTCATCTTAACTTTCTCTTTAACTTCTTCATATGTACCGTATCTCAGCTCAGTAGCATGCCTTGGTAAAGTGAGAAAAGCATCTATCTACTGTTGTGTGATGTCAAAATCAATCTCATAACCCATAGGTGGCAAAGATTGAGTTCTCGGTTCCACAACATTAACATAGCAGTAGTCGATGTCCACTTCAAAACATACATCTTCCTTGTATTTCTCCACTAGCTGGGGTGGTATTCTATGCCTGTTATGCATCTTCTCTTGAAACTTGCTAAAATAATCATCCATAATATCATTAAAGTTATCACCTAGCCGTTTGATGAATTCATTGATTTGATGGGTGAATGGTCGGTGTAGCTCCCAAACTACTTTACCGACAATTGGAAAGGACTTCTCAAAATAGAAAAACATGCATACCAGGAGTGATCCAAACTTCAGTGTATTAGCCGAGTTGTTCTTTTTCTGCTTCCTTATGGTGTTTAGATTCTCAAACAGGTTTTTCAACAACACTTCACAAAGATCAATTTTCATTCCTTTCTTCACAATTTTATATGCTAAATCGACTGCCGCACAGGGTACACTGTTTTCCCTTGCTGATTGAAAGAAACAATAAACTATTATTCTAATTGCAAACTTTAGCTCAAGATCTGTAACATTGTTCAATTTTAGACCTCTGCAATTAGATTCGACTTCGGTTAAAGTGATCAATTCTTTTTGTGATATCATCTTCTGTGCTCGGGCATGGTCAAAAATAGGGTAATCGGTGATCAAGTGAATGATTTCCTTGGTGATTTTGAATGGTTGCTCCTCTAACCACATGAAATCATCATGAACTCTGCTCAGAAAAAACTTGACCCATTGGGGTTTGAAGACACGGGGATAGGTTAGGGCTTCGGTCAATCCCTTGATTTTAATGTGTTCATACTTGCTATCCAATTTCCCATCGATACACAATTCATCATATGTGTCTTTGATTTCAACACATGACCTAGTTCCTCAACATGACATTTGGTGAAGGATCTGACATCCTCAACTAGTAAAACCCTATCCAGAATGAGTGAAATGCAGTTTTATCATCTGGTTCAGATGCTACTTTGGGAGTTAGAGAGTATTTCAGTGAAGGCTTTTCAATGTTCTTAACAACAATGGGCTTCTTGACCTTAGGTGCCATTGCAAATTTTGGATAAATGCTAACAAAAGATCCTTAGGGTTTGAAAACTTTCAAATGGCAGACGCTTTCCTACTTAGCAAATATTCACAACTGATATGATCAGTAAACTAGCTTGACAATGCATTGTGATTGATGTAAATACCTTGAATTTCGCTTCGGAGGAGGTTTGATCGCCTTTGAATCGCTTGCTCTGCTTTATGAAAACTTGGTAAGTGTAAAATGATTGCTTAAAAGCTTTAAGTACACAATATACCTTATCGGGCTTCATGCAGGTTAGGTCAGAAAACATTAAATGCACTTAGTTCCACTAAACTGATTTACTTTCCTTTTTGTGCTTATACCGAGTAGCCAGACTTCCTGTATTTACCGACTAGACAGACTTCCTGTATTTACCGACTTGATAGGCTTCCTGTATAGTGCTCCAAATGACTTGATAAAATTTCAAATTTCCTAATGCATCTTTAGCTATGCAGATTTTGAATTAAGTACATGATAAAATAGGAACTGTTAAGATCTAACTTTGAGAGAATGCAGTCCCTTCATACCTTTATCGATTAATTTGGAATAGATGCATCCAACTCGGTAGGTAAGGTGCTTTCTTCATTTGACACAATTTCATTCTTTCTCCAAATCATCTAGAGTTTGCATTTTATTTCTTCAATATCTCCTCTAGGTTGATCTTTGCAGTCTCCAGCCAAGTGTCCAACTTTGTGACAATGAAAACATGCCATACCAAGATTTCTCCATGATCTTTGGTTTTTCAATCCAAATCTTATAAAGCAGTTGGCACTTATATGTCCATATCTTCCACAACATTCACACCATATCCTTGTATTGTAATCCCATGGTACTGCAACATATTGTCGGTTAAGATCTCTATGAGTTCGGTAGCTTCCAGTATTTGCTCGGTGTGTAGACCACATATAGTTCTTCTGCTTAAATCAACACTTCTCGGTACTGTGTCCATATCTATTGTAGTTTTTACAAAACCCTTTGAATTTTGCCTTTTGATAATTTCTAACAGATTTTTTCCTACATTGATTAGATGTGTGACCATACTTATTGCAATTGTAACAAAAACCATTAGACCTAATGTCATTGGTTGCTTACCTTTTCTAATTTGGCACATGTTGGTAGTATGACCTTGATTTCTATAGTAGTTGCAAATAGGCTTCTTTCCCTTGATGTTCTTCTTGTTTCTAGCTTGCTTTGATGATTCTCCTCTCTCGGTAGTGTGGATTCCCTTCTCGGTAGAGTCTTTTCCTTTGTAACTGAGTCCTGCAACTTTGTTGGGTCTTTTTGTATTCAGTTGCTCATCCAACATCTTTGATGCTTCATAACTCTTCTTTAGTGTTTCTTTGGATTTCTTCTCTGTTTCAAGTTCATCAGTCAACCTTGATACTTCAAGTTTCAATGCTTGATTCTCATTATCTTTCAGATTTGCTTCATGATGTGCATAACCCAATTGATCTGACAAATTTTGTTGAATTCCAGTCAACCTTGCGATTTCATCATTCCTTTCAGATACTAATGCTTCAAGCTGTTGTTTTTCTCTTTCTAGATCTCTTAATTTATCCTCGGCTGTCCTCAATGCATCAAGATTTTCAGTCATTTGTGTACTGAAATGCTCATGTTCTCTTTTCATTGCTTTTAGCTGATCACTCAGTGCTTTGTTCTTTTCTTTTAGTTCTCCAATCATTTCTTCAGTCTCTTCAGATATACTGTTCTCAGATGATGTCTCAATTTGTTCCACCAATTCTTGTGAGTCTTGTAAATCATCAGATAACCTTCTTCTGACTTTCAATGATTTTTGCATTTGTCTTTGCATGTCGGCAATCACTTGATTAGCATGATCCAATTCTTCTTGTAGATACACAATTCTCTGAGATTGTTTATAGCCTTCCATTGATAAGATCTTTCTCTTTAGGTAGTTAAACCCTTTTCCAAGATTGGAGCTTTGATGCCAATTGTTAGGCCCAATATGGGAGGCTACTGTACTGAGAGGGGAGGGGTGAATCAGTATTTCAAAACTTTTCTTGAACAATAACTTTACTGTTATGCATAAACCAAAAACTGCTGTAACATAATATAATGCTAAAACAAATAAATAACAATCATACATGATTCACTCCATAACACATATATTTTGGTTATGCAAAAAATCTTGGTTAGAGAGAAAAACTATGGTGGGGATGGCACCCACAACTTCACTACTGTAATAATAAAGGTTTCTTAGTTAGAGCTACATGTTTAGCTATTTCTGATAGATTACCCTGTTAGGAGTATCAAGATCTTTAGATCTACCTTGCTAAAGGATTTTACAACACTTATTCTAAATGCTACACCTGGTTAAAGGCTTTACAATTTGTAGACTTAGTTAAAGTCTTTTACCCTGTTAGAGGTTTCTCTTACAACTCAAAATATTACAATCAAAATCTATACAAAATATCTGCAACTTCACATCTGAAATGCTGTAGCAGATTCTATGTGCTCAAAATGAAATTACCTTGCTTATAGCATACCTCGGTAACCCATAAATTAACTCGGTAAACCCTTCTATTTTACTTTGTTCCTTGACTGTTCTCTAAAATCCTTCTCGGTGACCTCTGTGTATCTCTGTCAATTGTAATAGTCATAATATTCTGTGCTTCCCCATGATTTTGATTTTCACACAAGTCTTGCTTCACACATCTCATTTTTAATCCTGAATTCATGCTATATAAATAGATCTCTTATGTCGGTGATCTGGTTCATGCTTTGATCTTACAAACATGATTTATTGAATGAATAACCATACAAAATATTTCATTGGATAGATGACGTCAAAATCATACAAAATATTTAAGTGCAATTTCCAATGAGATAACGGTTCTATGTTCCTTGATCTTGTAACATGTTTCGACACATGTGTCCAGGTTCAATGAATCTGGTAACACGTTTCACTCGGTGTGTGTTCACTCAGTATATCATTTTTGCTGCTCGGTAGACATAGAGTGTTACTCGATAGACAACTCAGTGTATACTAAGATCTGAGACTACTTCCTTCTATAACTGACTGCTCTATGCTTATCGACTGAATATTTCGGTAGTAGTAACCGACTAGAGTATATAGAATGACTTTGGACATAAGACTAATGGCAACTTAGTAAGTAGTAACATTTTCCACTTTGAGTGCTCAAGGGAAAACGTCACTACAAGGTGGCTTAGTACGATCAAACATCTTGGGTAGCAAGACAAGCGCACACCTAGTGTAAAACCAGCCACCCGGATGCGCTCACATTGACGGTTTGTTCCCATGATGAGAAGAACGAAAGATGCACTATTTTGCCACCTCTCACTGATGGTTTTTTATGATTTTCGATGCGACAGAAAAAATCTCACCATAAGAAAAGAGAATCAAGTTGTCTGAAACTGAGAGAGGATTTTTTAGGAAGCAACAACATGACCCCATAGGCTTGAACAGATTGTACATAAGTGCCACGGTCTCCAAGTTACGCGACGTCAAAGTTTGAACATTTTTTCCACTTTTAGCACTGAAGGGAAAATGTCACTATAAGGTGGCTCAGAATGATCAAACATCTTGGGGAGCGAGACAATGACACAACTAGAGTAAACCCAACCACCCGGACGCGCTCGCGTTGATGGTTTGTTCCCATGATGAGAAGAATGAAAGATACACTATTTGCCACCTCTCATTGACAGTTTTTGATGGTTTTTGACGAAAGAAGAGATAATTGG
Organism: Cryptomeria japonica; assembly: GCF_030272615.1. NCBI lineage: Eukaryota > Viridiplantae > Streptophyta > Pinopsida > Cupressales > Cupressaceae > Cryptomeria > Cryptomeria japonica. The sequence continues at coordinate 743,554,047 of NC_081409.1, forward strand.
TTTGATTTGATGTTAAAATGATTGCTTCAACTCTTCTTTTATAGGTGATTTTGATGAATATGTGTGTCTCTTACCCTAAGGCCCACTTGTTATGAAATAAAATTTAAATGAAAACCTTACCTAAGCGGACTCATCCTTAGATAAATTTGAAATCTTGATTCTTGAAATGATGAACTTCGCTCCATAAGCATGAGTTTATGAAATAAAAACTTCACTCCAATCTCTTCATGCATGAAGGACTCAAAGCAAATTCAATCAATCAAAATACACAATATCAACATTACCGGTGTTGGTATTTGGGTACGTGGGTATACACAATATGAGAAGTAGATAGTTTAAAAGTATACACCATATGAGTTACAAGTAATGAACAAATTTGATCACATTTCAGGACATATACACAATGAACAAGTTTGATCACATTTCAATAGCAAATAACTAAGTTTCAAGAATATCAAGTTTCATACATATCAATGAACAAATTGGATCGAATATCAAGTTTCATATATATCAAAATGAACAATAATCGTGTACATATAAAAAAATGGCATATATGCCAAATCAATAATAGTTACAGAAATGTGGCATGTGCCATGTCTGTCAAAGTCGATATATACATATATAAATGTTGAATATATAAAAAAATTGGTCCTTCAATAACCACAACTATAACTATATGTCTCTATCGATATCTATGACTATGGTGGATCATCAAAATCGAGCCTCTTTGAAGAAATACATGGCTCTGTAGGTGGCTACACAAGGACAATTCAAATGTTGAATCACATATATTTTCTCAATATAACATCAAAATAACTAAATACTGAACTCTAAATTGTTTGAAGTTGAAATGTCGATTACCTCATCTCTGTCTTCTGCAATTGGGTGAGGCTGAGGATCCGTGGGATGTCCTGAAGGGGGTTGTAACTAGTAAAACAACATTAATGCATGTTAATAACATATTGTAGACGTATAAAAATGACCATATTCCTAAATGAATATTTAATGTTCATTTTATTCTCATTCCTCTATTTAGTTAAATCTAATTTAATTAAATCATCCACATTCCTCTATTTAATTAAATAAATTATTCAATTTATTTATTTAAATTCACTTAGGCCCTTTATATCATTTAATTGAATAAATCATTTTATTTAATTAAATCCCTTCTCTCTACTTTTTAATTGAATTTACATTTAATTAAATAGTTCACCCTAATTAAATAAATTTAATTTATTTAAATGCTCAACTTGCAACTAAATTGAAATAAATTAATTTTATTTTAATTAAATCCTATTATCCCTCACCCACTTGCATTTTCCTAAATCTCCCACTTGTCTCCTAAACCCCCTTCTAGGTTCTTCTAATCACTTCTAAATTAGGCTAACCCATCTACTAAATATTGTCACATCCCTAAGCAAAGTGAAGTCACTTCTCAAACCCTCAAAGTCTTTGAAAACCATTAAAGGCTTTATGTCTTCAACAAGTTAACCTTAAAAGTCTTCTAAACCATTAATGGTTAAATCAACCCTCTTGCATGATTAGATACTTTCTCTCTAAACTCAACCCACATCTAACCCAAGGGTCTCATCAAGCATTCGTTGCTTTGACCATGGTTGTCCTTTTAACCCTTGCACAAGAGTTTACCCTTTGGGTAAAAGCTTTATCCAATAGATAACCTTAACCTAACCTTAGCCCTTACCTCCTAGGGTAACCATGAGGTCTTCTCAAGCATTTAATGCTTCTTACATCTCCTCTCAACCAGTCTTATGTTGACAATTGTCACCATTTCATTGGTGAGAATTGCAAACATGGATTGATAAACTTTCAATCCTGACCCTTGACTAAATCCTTCAATCTTGACCATCCATTGCCCTATTTCTTCTATAAATAGAGCCCATTCCTTATTCAAAACAATCCAAGTCTTTAGCATCACACTTATACTCAATTTTAGCATACATTTTAGCCTCTCTTTGTAATAGGAATTAATCTAATAAGCATTTTAGAGTATTTTCTATTATCATTAGCACAAATCATTTACTAGTATATCATGTTAGGATAGTATTACTGTTAACCTTATCATCTTATAATCTAGTTTAAATCATTTGATATAATCATGCATAAATTGGATGCTTTCATGTTAAAATTAATCTAAGGCATCCCTCGTTCTTGCATTAGTCATCCCTAAGTCACTTTGCTCAATGATCTAAGAGCAAAGGAATTGACTTGAGGGACCTTGTGAGATAGAGAATCATGGAACACACCTTGGGGAGTTGAGCTATCCTTCATAGCTCCATAACTTGCACCAATAAATCCCATGGGTGTGGGCAAATGTTTGAATATTTTCACATTTTAAGTTTCATTGAACCGCTTTTCCTGCATATATTTCTGGCACCCACCGTGGGGCATAACCCCATTAATCAAATCAGTTTTTGAATCTAACCATCTTTGCAGGTACATGGGAAAGGAGAATCAACACATAGAAACCATCCCTTAGTGCATTTGGTTAACATTCTAGCACATCCGGTACACTGTTCGGTGCGTAGGACGCATCTCCTAGCGCGTAGAAACCATCCCTTAGCACATTGAATTTTAACATTTTCCTGTAGGTCTCGGCATGGAAACTTAATAGAACAACGCATTCGGAAAACATCGTAGCACATAGCATCTATTTGGCAGCGCATCCAGGTTATCTTGTAGCCCGTACAGTCTTTTCTGTAGTGCATCGTAGACATAAAACAAAAAAAAAGTTTAAATTGTAACCGAGATCAAAGTTAGACTTGTAGAAGTCCACAAAGCCAATGTATTTTTCTAATTGTTTTAATTGATATTTTGCAGGATTTCTGACAATTTCTTGCAGGTTTGGAGCTCATTTTTTTTAATTTTTAAGTTAGGACTTAAAATAGTTTGATTTTTTTTTCACTAACTTAGCTAAGTTAGTTAAAAATTTGAAATCTTTTAATTCTTGTTTAAAGGTAAAATTGAACGCACACCTCTTTTGGGTACCTAAAAAGAACCACAATCAAAAATCTTTCTTGCTTTCTTAGGAGAAAAAATTTCCTTTTTGGGTTGCTAAAAAGAACAAAACAAATCTTTCATTTTGTAAGAATCTTTAAAAACAACCTCACCATCCTTTGGTGTTTAAAAGAACCAACTTCCAATTTTTGCAAAGAAAGAGAACCACACTTGTCTAAATTTTTGTTTCAAGTTGAAGAGGGAAGTTCTTCCCCTTTTACTGATTTATTTTGTTGATGCAAATCGAAGTTTTGCTTTGTTGAATAGGTTCTTTTTCCTAGAGTAGATAATCATTGATTTGATGGGATAAAATAAACACCATGTTTTTGCGGAGCAATATCTCCATATAGATTTTACCAAATCATTAAAATAAAAGGTTAAAAAGAACACTTGTTTGCTTTTCTGCGAAAGTGGAAGGAATATGCTCTCCTCTTAACTGGGTGATCAAAAAGCTAGACCACTCTTACGCTTTCAGCGTTTATTGCATTAAAACCTTGAGCAGGCCTGCCCTCCCGAGGAGTTGAACAAATCTTAAAGCCATTCTTTGGCCAGTGTGAGGGTAACGACCTAAGTGGGAAACACCTTTGAAGCCAAGTGTTCCAACCCACTATAATCAAACATGGAAAGTGATGAAAGTCCTTTTCAACGGTTGCATGCAGTGATTAACCTTCCCCCAGTATCTTTATGATACGTAAAGCCTTTGTTCTAAAGGTTGGGAAGCCTCTTGAGGGAGTTTATCACTAACGATCGAACATGAAGCCTGATTAAGAACTTTAGCAATAGAAACCTTGAGCCGAGTCAGTATCCAAACATTTGCAGTATCATAGTGCAAGGGTGGGGAAGAATCCGCCTCCAAGATTACTCACCATATATCTCCCAAGATAACTACTCAATTGTGAAGCAATTCACTTTGAGTTAATTTTTGGCAAAAGGAAAAAAATAGGCGCCCTCTAGGGGGTGACAAGGCTGTTTGAGCTGATAGAGTATCGAGACTAGTGAGCTATGGTATTGTCGATGACCTTTGAATAAAGAGTTTGATTGATTTGTCTTTTTCTGTATCCAAACCTGTTGAAACATTGGGGATTTGAACACATCCTCGCAGAACATACACTTATTATTTAGACTAGGCAAAATGGTTATCTCTTTTATGCCATGTATTCATTTCTTACTTCAGAAAATCATCCATCACAGTTGAAGAAAAATTCAAAAATCACAAGAAATCCACCAAGTCAAACTATCAATGCAGTTTAGCGCGTAAGAGCAACATCTTAGCGCTTCAAAACCATTTTCTAGCGTTTGCAAGCTTCAAAATAGAGCATTGATTTTAAACTTTAGTGCATCATCAAATCCAAAGTCGGCAGATAGAAACTTAGTGCTTTCTAAAAACATTCCAGCACGTTGAAACAATAACTCAGCGCGTAGGGATCGAGAGTTAGCACATTAAGACCAGAAGCTAGTGCATTAGCAGCCCATATTAGCGCTTAAACTTTTAGACCAAAACAAACTCAAGAATCTAGTTAGTGCGTCAAAAAGGTAGCTTAGCGCGTAGGGATCATTATATAGCGCGTTGTGAACATTCATTAGTGCATTGGGTTTCTGTCTTAGTGCATAGCTGAAAATGAGAAAATAGGGGGAAAAACAAAGACTATTTTTGAAAAATATGAAAATAGTTTAGAAAGCCTTCTTTCCTCATCTTGAACTCCATCAAGCAGAAATTTCAAAATAGAGTATCAAAACTACTCACAAAGCAAGTTCTCCTTAGAGCGAAGTTGTCAAAATCTGAAAACTAGTCTCAAGATAAAACACATCTCTCCTATCAAAATCAGGTAAACACCATCACACGTATCGAAAGGTCCTTTAATCAAACAAATTTTTTGTTACTACTTATCAAATTGCCATTAGTTTTTATATTCAAAGTCATACTATATACTCTAGTCAGTTAACACTACCGAATCATGTAGTCGGTACACAGAGAAGTCGGTATGCACAGTCTAGTCGGTTAAAGAGGAAAGCAGTCGTAGATCGCAGTATACACCGAGCTATCTACCGAGTATCTTTTTATGACTACCGAGCAGCAAAGATGACACACCGAGTTAATATACACCAAGTGAAACGTGTTACCAGATACATTGAACCTGGACATGCATATGAAAACGTGTTACAAGATCGAGGCACATCTAACTGTTATTACATTGGAAATTGCACCAGAAGATTGTGTATGATTTTGAGATCAATCTAACCAATGAAATATTTTGTATAGTTATTCATTTGAGGAATCTTGTTTGTAAGATCGAAGCAATGAATTAGATCACCGTCTTAAGAGATCTATTTATACAATATGAGTTAAGGGTGTGTACATGTGTGTAAGAAGACTGTTACAGAGACACAGAGGTCACCGAGAAGGTTTTCAGAGAACAGTTGAAGAACAGAGTAAACAGAAGGGTTTACCGAGTTAGTATATGGGTTACCGAGGTATGCTATAAGCAAGGTAATCTATTCTGAGCACATAGAATCTGCTATAACATTTCAAATGTAAAGTTGTAGATATTTGTAATGATTTTATTGTAATATTGTGAAGTTGAAAGAGAAACCTTTAATAGGGTAAAAGACTCTAATCAAGTCTATAAATTGTAAAGCCTCTAACCAGGTGCAACATTTAGAATAAATGTTGTAAAATCCTTTAGCAAGGTAGATCTAACAAATCTTGTTACTCCTAACAGGGTAAGCTATTAGAAATAGCTAATATGTAGCTCTAACCGAGCACTCTTTATTATTGCAGTAGTGAAGTTGTGGGTGCCATCCCCACTGCAGTTTTTCTCTCTAACCAAGAGTTTCTGCGTAACCAAAATATATGTGTTATCGAGTGAATCATGTATGATTGTTATCTATTTGTTTTAACTTTATTTTATGTTACTACACTATTCTGTTTATGCATAATAGTAAAGTTATTATTGAAGAAAAGTTTTGGAGTACTGATTCACCCCTCCCCTCTCAGTACATTAGCTTTCCATATTGTGCCTAACAATTGGTATCAGAGCTTCAATCTTGGAAAAGGGTTTAACTGCCTAAAGAGAAAGATCTTATCAATGGAAGGCTACAAACAATCTCGGAGGATTGTATATCTGGAAGAAGAGCTGGATCATGCTAATCAAGTGATTGCAGACATGCAAAGACAAATCCAAAAATCTCTGAAAGTAAGAAGAAGATTATTTGATGACTTGCAGGATTCTCAAGAGTTAGTGGAAAAAATTGAGACATCATTTGAGAACAGTATATCTAAAGAAACTGAAGAAATGATTGGAGTATTGAAAGAAAATAACAAAGCACTGGCTGATCAACTAAAATCAATGAAAGAGAACATGAACATTTCAGCACACAAATGACTGGAAATCTAGATGCATTAAGGACAGCTGAGGATAAAGCAAGAGATCTACAAAGAGAGAAACAACAACTTGAAGTCTTAGTATCTGATAAAAATGATGAAATCATAAGGTTGACTGGGATTCAACAAAATATGACTGATCAACTAGGTTATGCACATCATGAAGCAATTATGAAGAATGAAGAAAATCAAGCATTGAAACTTGAAGTATCAAGGTTGACCAGTGAACTTGAAACAGAGAAGAAATCCAAAGAAACACTGAAGAAGAGTTATGAAGCATCAAAGATGTTGGATGAGCAACTGAATATAGGAAGACCCAACAAAGATGCAGGACTCGGTTACAAAGGAAAAGACTCTACCGAGAAAGGAATTCATACTACCGAGAGAGGAGAATCATCAAAGCCAACTGGAAAAAGGAATAACATAAAAAGAAAGAAGCCTATTTTCTACTACTATGGAAATCAAGGTCACACTGCCAGCATATGTCAAATCAGAAAAGGTAAGCAACCGAATATCACTAAGTCCAATGATTATTGTTACAATTCCAATAAATATGGTCACACATCTAATCAATGTAGGACAAAGTCTGTTAACAACTATCAGAAGGCAAAATTCAAAGGGTTTTGTAGAAACTGCAATAGATATGGACATAATACTGAGAAGTGCTGGCTTAAGCAAAAGAACTACATGTGGTCTGCACACCGAGCAAACACTAGAGGTTACCGAACTCACACAGATCCTTACCGACAATATGCAGCAATACCATGGGATTACAATACAAGGATATGGTGTGAATGTTGTGGAAGATATGGACATATTAGTGCCAACTATTTTATAAGGTTTGGAATGAACAACCAAAGATCATGGAGAAATCCTGGTATGGCATGTTTTCATTATCACAAAGTTAGACATTTAGCTGGAGATTGCAGAGATCAACCTAGAGGTGACACTAAAGAAATAAAAGAAAAATTAAAGATGATTTGGAAAAAGAAGGGAATTGTGTCAAATGAAGAAAGCACCTTACCTACTGAGTTAGGTGCACCTATTCCAAATTAATCAGCAAAGGTATGAAGGGACTACATTCTTTGAAGGTTAAAATCATAACAGTTCCTATTCTATTATGTACTAAATTCAAAATTTGCATAGTTAAGATGCATTAGTAAGTTTGAAATTCTATCAAAAGTACTTTATAGGAAACCTGTCAAGTCGGTGAATACAGGAAGCCTGTCAAGTCGGTAAATAAAGGAAATTTGGTTACTCGGTTAAAACAAAAAAGAAGGAGAGTAAATCGGTTAAAGGTGAACCGAGTGCATTTAATGTTTTGACCTAACTCGCACGAAGCCCGATAAGGTATTTGGTGTACTTAAAAGCATTTTCGTGGTCATTTACATTCACCAAGTTTTTGAAAGAGCAGAGCAGAGTGAATCAAGGCGATCAAACCTCATTCAGAGCAAATTTCAAGGTATTTACATCAAATCTCATCACATTGTTAAGCTGGTTTACTGATCTTATCAAATTGTTTTTATATGCTGAGTGTGAAGTATCTACCGTTTGTAAACCGTCATACCCTAAGGATAGTTTGCTAAGTTTTACCTGAAATCTACGATGGTGCCCAAGATCCAAGATCCCATAGTTGTCAAGAATGTAGAGAAGCCCTCACTGAAATACACTTTGACTCCTAAAGTCGCCTCTGAACCGGATGACAAAACCGCCTTTTCACTCATCTCGGATCGAGTCTTGTTAGTTGAAGATGTAGATTCTTCACCAAATGCCATGTTGAAGAACTCAATCATGTTGAGATAAGAGATACCTATGATGAATTGTGCACAAATGGTAAATTAAATAGCAAGTATGAACACATCAAGATCAAAGGATTGACTGAAGCCCTAACCTATCTGTAGACACCTAAAATTGTCATGTCTAATTAAATAAATATTTTATTTATTTAATTACTTTAGCTTAATTCTTCTATTAATTAAATAAATCTTTATTTATTTAATTAGTTCATTTATCCTCTTCTAGCCTTATTTCTCATTTAAATAAATACATTTATTTATTTAAATTATCCCTTTCCTAAATTAAATAAATATTTTATTTATTTAATTGCCCTACTTCTTCTATTAATTAAATAAATCTTTATTTATTTAATTAATTCATTAACCTTTTCTACACATGACACATGTCATTCATCTCTTATTTCCTACACTACCTACCCCTTTCATTATTTTGGTATTTCTTATACCTACCCTCTAATCCTAGCCGACCTCTCTTTTTACACCTCTCAATCTTAACCCTCCATTTTCTATTGTGTCTTCTATTTAAGGAGATGCTTTCTTCATTACCAAACCCTAATGACTAATTTTGGAGGACTTGGCTACACTACGATCCTACTTGCAACCACATTCCGTTCTTTGTTGAGCTCTTGTGCATACAAAAATCTGAGAGCAAGCATATCAAACAAGATCAATGGAGATAGGAAGAATGGAGATCAAAACCCTAGTGGACATGTGATGGTATAATCTTTGTGATTTTTTGAGTTATTTTGCATTGTCTTAGGTTATCTTCATATGTTATGGTGGATCTTTGTTCATTGTTAGGTTAGGGTTTGGTGGTTGAATCCATTTTAGTCTTTCAATATTGTTGTTTATTGCTATCCATTTTCACCATATACATTTTGGCACGCCCGGTGGGACTCTTGTCCCTTTGCATTTAACATTTTGTTGCAGATTTTGCATTTTTGAAGTTGCAGATCGGACGATTTCGACGACATTTTAGGTTTTTTCGCGTCTGCGAGTGTTCGGATCGCGTTTTTTGTATTTCAGAGGCGTCTGTAACATCTTTTATCGCGTCTGTGTTTCTGTCATTTTCTATTTTTGCAGGTTTCCGAAAGTCGCGTCTGTGATCCCGAATCGCGTCTGTGAACCCTCTGATCGCGTCTGCAGAATAAAAAGGCGTCTGTGTTCTGAAATCACGTCTGCGAATCACAGAGCCGCGTCTGTGTCGGACAGACGCGTCTGTGTCTGGTATAACAGCGTCTGTGCATTCTGTTTTGCAAAATTTTTTTTTTTTTTTTTTCAAGTTTTTCGATTCGGGTTTTCGGATTTTGTACTTAGGGTTTCAGATCTGGTTTATTTTTGGCTAACCTTTGCAGATCTAGCTAACCTGGTTTGTGCAGCTTGCTTTGGAGACAAATACGTTTTTGTTGAAGGCCCCTTTTCACAAAGTCTTTTTGGGTTTTCTTAAAATTTACCTAACTTGTGTGCTTGCAGGAAGGGGTTATCATTTGAAACAACCCAAACTACTAACAATTTTGTTGCAGGGCCTTAGCTAGGGTTTTGTAATTTTATTTGTGTGCCTTGTCTTCATAGCTTAGCAAACACTTCAATTGGTGCACTAAAATTGAACCATTGTCTTTTGTGTCTTGAGCAATAGGCTCTTTGTGTTTATTCTTTAGAGGGCCTGTCTTCCCGTGTGGTCATTAGGACTACTAGTGAGAAGAGAACGACCCAAGTGGTAGCAAAAGAAAAGCCATCTTCTTCCAAGCCACTATAATCAAATGTATTCATGGTGAAAACTATGAATAACGTGTGCTGATTAGTTCATACCGACACTATGTCTCCCCATAAACCCGTTTGATCAAATTTATTTGATCATTTGTAGGGCGTAACCCCTACCGGCTGGGAGCCTTCTGTATTTACAGAGCTGAAAGTGCCGCATGTATGGCCACACGAGCGGATGCCCTTACTAGCACCTCATTGTTTTAGATGCCCAAATCCTTCTAGTTGTTGAGGCAGGAGGTCGGACCTCTGGTAGCGGCCCACACACATACGGTTCTTAGTAGAGATACAAAGTTTGCCATGGGGAGTTTTCATGGGGACTGATGCTTGGCTGACCCGAGAAGTGAGTGCCGAGGGTGGAGCCAGTGAGGTCAAGCATCTAAGTATCCGCTCTGAATAGCGTAGCCTCGGGGGTAAAACCCCATGTGGGATCAACAATTATTGTCCTGGCCAGCCATAAGAATTGTGCTTGACTTATGATAAACACTCAAACAATCAAGACAAAACAGCAAAACATTGTGTCTTTTGTGTCTTCAAGTGTATGCAAAAACTTTTTACATCAAACAACACACTTTTTGGAGTCTAAACAGTCTGCAAACATTGGGTCATCAACACTGTGTCCTCTTGTCACGAAAAACAGTCGAAAAATCAGATTTGATCACAGCAAAACAAATTCACAGATAGGAAAGATTGCACTAAGGTTACAGAAACGCGTCTGTGTCTGTTAAAACCGCGTCTGTGTCTGATAAACGCGTCTGTGAAGTACAGAATAGCGTCTGTGTTTTTATCAGCGTCTGTGTCGAACAGAGACACGTCTGTGTCTGGAAATAGCGTCTGTGAAGTATACAGGCGCGTCTGTGTCCACAATTGCAAAAATCTGTCAGTCTTAGCAAACATCAACAGGAAATCTCAGAATCACGTTTGTGTCAAAACAGAATAGCGTCTGTGTCTTAAAACCGCGTCTGTGAAGTATACAGAGGCGTCTGTGTCAGGATTTGAAAAAAAAAGTTTAACAGTCAAGTAAACAAAGAAATCAGTTTCGGCACACTTGAGCTTCCTAGGTTATCTCTTCAGGTTCATCTAGCATTCAGCCTGTTCTAAGGTCTTACACAGTCCATCATTGCTTCGTACCTCATTTTACAGTCATGCTTGTCTAAACTTGAGTCAAAAAGGTCACTTGCTTGTCCTCACTATACTTTGTCAACACACTACATACTACAACACTTTGCTAAGTGATCCCTCATCAAGGTTTCTTACCTTTGGGTCTCATTTGGTCTTACTTAGAGTCAAGGTCAGCTTACCTCATCAAGAGAAACTATCCTCTCTTTGGAAGTCACACCTACTCTACAACATACATACTTGGTCTTACACTTTGGACATTGCAAGTAAACTTCAGATTCATTTACCCTCCATACAACTCTTGGTCTTACATACTCTTGTCATTTTCGTCTAAGTCTCTCACATATTGGTCTAACACCTAGTTCATGGTTGAAACCCGTCTTCAAAAATCTAGGAAAAAAGCTAAAGAAGCTCAAGGACCCGTAAACATGAGTTCTTATGAGTATGACAATGATGTCTTCTACAATCCTGAGCACACTACATTACCAGACATGAATGTTTATAGACACAATCCAAATATGGAAAGCGCAAACGCTATACACAACGCTACACACAATGATAATGTGGACAATTCTTCAATACTATCAGCAGACATACAAGAATCTATAATGGATCCTCAATTCAATAGATTGGTTGAAGAGATAATGAGGAGAGATCGTCAATACTTTCTAAACATGATGGCACAAAGTGGAGCTAAGATACCACATGATTTTGACTTATCTCAACTTATGGAAAGTAGACCTTCACAACAAACTCAACCAAATAGTGGAGGACCAAATAATATGATGCCGGAGTCACCATCAGTTTTGCTTCAGAAACCAGCAATCCCACATACACAAGCTCAAATGCACGATACTTACACTCAAAGACCATCATGGAGGCCTTATGTTCAAACACATGCTCAAGATATGGGTCAACCAAGACAAATGGATACTCAAGGACTTCCTCAAAATTTTGACACAAGGAGACCTCATGCCAAAATTGGGGGCAACACAATGGAAAATGAAAGGCCCATTGAATATGGTTTATACACACAAAACAGATATGGGGTTCCTCAACAAGAAATTATGCCAAGTGCTCCATACATGTCGCAACAATATAGACCTCCATATGGACATGTCTACGATCAGTATCATCCATACATGCAACAAGCTCCTCCTCAAATGGGTGTTTCAAACATGGGATATGCTACAAGAAATCCATCTCCTCCCAAAAATAATTTGGAGCAACAAATTAGAGATCTACAAAAGAAAGTGGAAGACATGGGCACATCAAAACCCACATATACTATGAGAGATATATGCCCTTATCCCTTTGATAAGAGCATTCCAATGCCTCCGTTTCCTCCGCACTTTGCAACACCGAAATTTGACAAATATAGAGGGAGAGGAGATCCCAAGGCACACATAAGACAATTCTTCACAGCTTGCATTGAGGTAGCGGCAGAAGAAACATACTTAATGAGGTTGTTCCCACAGAGCTTAGGAGATCAAGCGATGGAATGGTTTTCTCAATTACCTCCTGGTATTAAGTCATGGGGTGACTTGGCAGAGGCATTCATTCAACATTTCTCTTACAACATTGAAACAGATGTCTCAGTTACTACCTTGTGCAATACGAAACAAAAAGAAGGAGAATCTTTTGCGTCATTTTTGCAAAGATGGAGGAACTTAGCTAGCAGATGCTCTTGTGAAATCCCGCAAAAACAAATGGTGGAAATGTTCACACAAAATGTTAACAAGGCTATTGGTTATGATCTCAGAAAAGCTTGTTTGTCTACATTCAAGGATGTCATTGAAAAGGGCCTAGCAACAGAAAGAGTCTTAATTGAACAAGGAGTTATCAAACTATTCAAAGAAAACAAAGAGGACTTTAAGGGAAAAGACAAACCAAAGTTTTGGAACAAGAACAAGAACACAGTTAATGATGGTGTTGTTGATGCTAACACAGTGAGACCAAAGTTCATCTTTTCTGGATCAAATTCTACCAACAATCAAGTGAACAATCAAACGGCTGCTAGACCACGAAGGAAGTACACTCCATTGGGAGAACCACTTGAATCAGTATTCAAAAAGCTTGTAGCAAACAAAGTGATCACGGTCCCAGATTTTCCTCCATATGAACCAAAGGTAAAACCGAATTGGTGGAATGATGATGAATATTGTGAATTTCATAAGAGCAAGGGTCACAAGACAAGTAATTGCCATCGATTGAAAAACATTGTACAAGATCTCATTGACAGAGGAGATATTGAGATTGAGGGACATTCATCTAACCAAGAGCATGAGGTGTTTAAGGAACCATTCCCAAAACATGACAAGGGAAAAGGCAAAGTCACAGATGATCAAGCCAATTACACCAGAACATCTTACAATTATGATTCCACTATTAATCACATCTCAATGGACAATCATATTTCTACCATTACTATCAAAAATAAAAATTCTGAGAATCCTCCTCAGCGACCTAAAATTGTCCTAAAAGGTGTGGGATCTTCATCCGAAGCTACCTCTGAATGTCATGTTACAACCCGTCGAGGTAAGATCACATTGCCAGGAACCTCTTCTAAGAATACCAATCTTCCGTCAACTAAGCCTGAGTACGATCTTGTAGAGCAATTAGGGAAAACACCTGCACTCATCTCTATTCTTGAGCTCTTACGTATATCTCCTGCACATAAAGCTGTCCTTGACAAAACCTTGAGAGATACTGCTGTCCCTACGGATCTAAACGTGGATCAGTTTCAAGCCATGGTGGGATACCTATCCGTTCCACACTCCCTCACATTTACAGAAGCCGATGACGCCTCCATAAGTCAGCCTCACAATGCACCTCTACATATTGAAGCCTTCATACATAAACACCGAATAAAACGAGTCCTGATAGATGGAGGAGCAGGTCTTAATATTTGTACATTGAGCACCATCAGACAATTGGGATATTCTGACAAAGCTGTGAATGCTACAAACCAAATCACTATTAAGGCTTATGATGATGAAGAGCGCTCGTCCAAGGGCACGGTCATCTTACCACTCAGAATAGGGCCAGTAACAAAGGACGTGATTTGTCAAGTCCTGGATCTAGACCTCACGTATAACATATTGCTAGGACGTCCATGGATTCATGAAATGAGAGCGGTCCCATCAACATACCATCAGTGCATAAAATTTCCTCATAATGGAGTCGAGGTAACGGTCAATGGTGATCCAAATCCATTCATATATTGCAATAACTTGAGATCACATATTGAGATTATCATTCCCAGCAATCGTGAGGCTACTCCTTCTTCAGCATATATTGATCCTGAGTCATTAAAGCCCTCGACATCAAAACAAGGTGAACTTAGAGCCAGGTTTCAAGACAAAGGCATGGGAGAATACACTCTGAATCAAACAATGTTCTTACGACAAGTCATGAACTCCCCCAAGGAATATGGGAGACCACATCCAAATAAGCAAATCTCCATCATGCTCCTCAAATGGGATCCTACCGTCTTTCAAAAATGGGGCGAACTAGAGGAAGAAAGTTTATATAAAATGCTATATAAGGACGCTGAAGATGATACACATGATCAAATTATAATACCCTGTGAAAACTATGGTAAAGGTTTCAAAATTCTGCAGAGATTCGGGTATGATGGAAAAAGTCCTCTCGGACTACGCAAAGAAGGTGTCATGGAGCCTCTACAACCTGAGCTAACTACAAGAAGGGAACGCTCTAAGGGGCTTGGTTTTCTAAACCCCAAGATTCAACACAAGAGAACAAAACAGATATGGCGAGTCAAAGTGGCTGAAGTTCAACAAGAGGATAATTATTCCACAGACTCCAATGAGTGGGAATGGGGTTCAGACAAATCCTCCAGCGATTATGAACTTAATGAGACATTTAGAGAGCCAGATGAACCTACAGAGGAGGAGGAGTTTTACAAGAAATTCAGAGTTGGTCAAGAACCGACCCATAAGGATCCCGCACAAGCTTCGTTTCAGGGCCCTAGGTCAGGATCACATAGGATGAGGACACCTGTCCCTGAGGGTGCTACTAGTGATGATAATTTGGACTCACTCACGATCGACACTGATGAGGAGAGTGCCATTGACGACCTCGATGACTACCTTGACATACCTGAATATAACCACATCTTCACTATTAGCCTTGCGGATTCTAAAAACACTAAAGACCTTCCCCTCGTTCACCCCCAACTCATTGACTGGGATCAGGATGGACCACCACAGATCGATACATTTCAAAATGACGAAGCTATTGTGGATTATCTTGGCATTCGCGATGATCTTCCTCTTGGAGACCATAAAGCAGGATACGCCATAGAGCTAAATAACATGGCATACTTTGGTGAGGGTGTCGGGCCTTCTAGTCGCAAAAATGTGAAAATAAAGACAAAACAAGGGTCTTATGGCGAAAACCACACTGTGGCGCTCTCTGACTCTAAAAAAGTAAAAAGAAAGGACGTATCTGAGGGTGAAAACCTCTCTGAGGCGCCCGAAGATGGAAGGCTTGACATTCTCCCCGCATCATACGAGGAAAAATCATCCATGTTGGTAGAGGAGACTATAAAGACAAACATTGGTACAGCAGAGGTTCCACACAACATATTTTTGGCTCAATCATTGACAGAGGCCGAGAAAGCAAGGTTCATAAGCTTCTTTAAGGAACGACAAGTCAACTTCGCATGGTCTTATGTTGATATGCCTGGACTAGACCCCGACTTAGTAATGCATCATTTAACAGTCAAACCGGGGGCAAAACCAGTAAAACAGAAATTGAGAAAAATGCATCCACAGGTGGCATTATTAGTCAAGGCAGAGCTGGAGAAATTACTAGATGTCGGATTCATACGCCCAATTGATTATCCTGAATGGATCTCCAATTTAGTACCTGTCAGCAAACCAGATCGCAGCATCCGAATATGTACAGACTTCAGGGATATCAACAAGGCTTGTCCGAAGGATGATTTCCCATTACCAAACATTGATTTAATTGTTGATCTCACAGCAGGCCATGAGATGTTATCTTTAATGGACGGATTCTCTGGATATAATCAGATCAGGATTGCACCTGAAGATCAACATAAAACATCATTCACTTGTCCATGGGGAACCTTCTGCTGGAATGTCATGCCCTTTGGGCTGAAAAATGCAGGTGCCACGTATCAACGAGCCATGACGACTATCTTCCATGATCTCATGCATGTAAAGGTGGAAGATTATGTCGACGACCTTTTGGTTAAATCAATAGACAGAAATACACACTTGGACATACTTTCAGTTGCTTTTGATAGGCTGGAAAAATACAAGGTAAGATTAAATCCAAAGAAATGTGTCTTTGGAGTAACCTCCGGGAAGCTCCTAGGATTCATTGTGTCTAAAAGAGGAATAGAAGCGGATCCAGCAAAAGTCAAGGCTATCTTGGACATGCCGCCACCCAAGAATATCAGTCAACTTCGGTCTTTACAAGGGAGACTCCAGTCCATACGAAGATTCATAGCACAACTTGCAGATAAGTGTAATCCTTTCCAGCACCTGCTACACAAAAACATTAAGTTCAAATGGGACGAGAACTGTCAACAGGCTTTTCAGGCACTTAAAGATTATCTTTTGAACCCGCCAGTTTTGATGCCACCAATTCCGAGTCAACCATTGCTACTTTACATATCAGCTACTCCAACAGCACTGGGGGCACTACTAGCACAGCAAATACCTGACGGCAAGGAAAAAGCAGTCTACTATATCAGTCGCACATTGGTGGGATATGAGCTCAACTACACACCAATTGAGCGTGCATGTCTCGCTGTGGTCTTCGCTTCACAAAAATTACGACATTATATGCTCACTCACAAGACCAAGTTGATTGCCAGAATTGATCCACTAAAATATCTGCTCAACAAAGCTACACTTACTGGGCGACTGGCCAAGTGGGTAATGATTTTGAGTGAATTCGACATTGAATACGTGGACAGAAAAGCAATCAAAGGACAAGCCATTGCAGATCAACTGGCAGATGCTCCCATGATAGATGATGTTCCTCTACAGTCAGAATTTCCAGATGAGTCCATTCTAACAATATCACATGCAAAGCCATGGCAACTATACTTTGATGGCTCATACACACAGCACGGGGCAGGAGCGGGTATACTCTTTATAACTCCCCAAGGCGATTCTATACCAAAGTCATACCGCTTATCATTTCCTTGCACTAACAATATAGCGGAATACGAGGCATTAACAACGGGGTTAAGAATTGCAGTTCAGTGGAAGATCCAGGAACTTCGTGTTTTTGGCGATTCTCAACTTGTCATCCGTCAAGCAACTGATGATTATCAAACAAAAGATGAAAAGCTAATGCCTTACAAACAACTGGTAGATGATCTGAAACAACACTTTGCAAAGATAGAGTTTGAGCAGATACCAAGAGAACAGAATCGCGCTGTTGATGCCATGGCTACAATTGCTTCACTCATTGACCTACCACAAAATGAGACCTGTTATGAGTTCCTGGTTGACAACCTGCTGATTCCGTCATATGAGATCACTCTCACGGAAATGATATGTGTTGTTGGTCCTGAATCCCAGTTATATGGTTCCATATTCACATACCTTCACGACAACATCTTACCTCCCGATTTATCGAACAACCAACGCCGCACTTTCATCCGCCAATCCTCCCGATACGTTATCCTAGCTGATATCCTATACCGACGAGGTCTAGATGGCACCCTCCTTAGATGTTTAGAGAGTGACGAAGCTCAGATTGCGTTACGAGAAGTGCACGAAGGGATATGTGGTCCGCATACTAGTGGTCCTACCTTGGCCAAGAAACTCATCAGGACTGGATACTACTGGCCTACTATGAAAAAAGATGCATATCAGTTTGTCAAGAGGTGTAAGCAGTGTCAAATTCATGGAGACCTCATACACGCACCAGCACAAGAACTACAGCCACTTGCATCTCCTTGGCCCTTTTGTCAGTGGGGACTCGATCTCATAGGCAAGATTCACCCTCCTTCTTCCAACGGACATAAATTCATTATCACAGCCACAGAGTATTTCACAAAGTGGATTGAAGCCGTGCCTCTCACGCAAGTTACTGGGAAACAAATCGCTACTTTCATCCTGAACTACATCATTTGCCGATACGGGATTCCTACTTCCATTATTACCGACAACGGGCGTCCTTTCAAGAATCAGGATGTTCGTGAACTCTGTGAGCGATTCCATATCTCTCATCGTTTCTCCACACCATATTACCCCCAAGGTAATGGCCAAGCTGAGGCGTCTAACAAAACAATTCTCAAAATACTTAAAAAGACAGTCGACGACGCTGGCCGTAACTGGCATGTCCAACTCAATCCCGCACTTTGGGCCTATCGTACTAGTGTCCGCACACCTACAGGAGCTACACCTTACTCACTTGTCTATGGTGCTGAAGCCATCTTGCCTATTGAGGTCGAGTTACCTTCTTTACGGGTCTCCTTGAGAAACATAATCAACGATGAAGACTACAGGGTCTCTCGCTTACAAGAACTAGAACTGCTGGAGGAACGACGACACACTGCTTTTAATCATCTCAAGGCTTACCAACAACGAATGAGTCGCAGTTACAATCACAAGGTCAAGCCTCGCACATTTGAGGTAGGTGACTTAGTCCTCAGAGAGAACCCCAAGAATCAGCAAGATAGAAAAAAGAAGGGCAAATTTGAACCCAACTGGCTTGGTCCTTACATCATCACAGCAGCATATGGATCTGGGGCATATCAGCTCTCAACTACAGAAGGTGAATCTTTGGAGGATCCTATCAACAGCATGCACCTTCGCAGGTTCTACACATAAGCTCTTTTTGAGTATCCTAATGCAAAAACACAAAAAAAAAAAAAAAAATTGCAAAATCCAAAAAAAAAAAAAAGTAAAGAGAAATAATTTCGTCCAACGGTGAAAACCACTTCGGTGGCGCCCTGGGCAAGTACCATGGTGAAAACTGGGTCACCAGCGCCATGCGTAGGGACTTTGCTCCTCCCTCTTTTAGGATTCCCTTTCATTCTTTCACTTCGCACACAATCACGACCAATTCACTCACAATAAACTTACCCATTCCCATCATGGCTTGTTATTGATCTACCCAAGATTGGTCAGCCATTCATAATAAACCCTCCCTTTTCACTCTCTTTCCATCCATAATAAATCAGATCCTATCTGTGACTACGGCCACTTCCTACGTCTAGCAATGGGTGTGGAACTGAGAACATCACATGTTTCGAGGAGTACAGTTTCTTTCAGCTCTCTTCAGTCTATCCGCGCACAATTCGCAATAAAGCAACATTTTGCATCGCAGATCCGCAATAACGTTCCATCTTCTCCACAATAAGGTATCAGTTTCATGGATTCAGTCAGTTTCCAAGGAGACACAGCAGCAACAATGGGCTTCAACAAAATCAAATCTTTCAACAGACTCAGACAACATATGGTTCAGTGCTATCTATCCTTTTTGTGAAAGTGAACATTGTGACCACAATCAAAATTTGACTTAAACAAGTGACAAGAGACACAAACTTGAGGACTACAGTGGATGTGGGTGTCGAGTCTTGGTTTTCTTTTGGTTTTATCTTTTTGGTGACATGTCTTTTAGCTTTTCCGGGATGTCTTTGACTAGAGATTCTATCTCCAGGATGTCTTTGACTAGAAAGGCGAGGATGGGGTATCGTCACTTATTTGCATTTGCTGTCTGTGGATTGTCTTTTAGTAATACTATGACTTGTCCAAGGATATGAGGACACTGTGAGTCTAGTGTGAACTGGGGCATTCCTTGTTTGTGACTGTCTTATCTCCATGCAAACAGGTACAATGACTTTCTGGGTCGAACATATGCCTCGATTGTCATAACCTATTCTGCCATAATAAAGCTCAATGATGATAACGCACAAGAAGCTCTTTCACGTTCATATCTTCTGTCTTCCATCCCCCTTTCTTGATTGACTTCCATTGTCCTTCTCGAGTCCGCGTAGCCCGCTATCACATGACTGAGTATAATGACACACCAAAAACATTTGCATTTCATATAGTTGCACCTGCATCACCACATATAAGCATTTCATACATATAGATATTATAATGGCATCACATCCTGCATACAACACATGTTAGCACATCTCACATTTTCATTATGTAAATAATCATTTGCATCACATACATTTTCATTCGCATCATGCATCACATATACAACATAAAAGAACAAAAATATATGGCCTTGCATCATATAAGCATCCATATCATAAAACATGCATCACATAAGAACATCTCATCACATAAGGTACACATGCATATAGCTGCCGCAAAAGATGAATCATCTCATATATATAATCAATCAAATGTGTCATAATACAATGATGTCAAAAGAATCATATGGCTACAAAAGAATCACCCGCAGGTGTCTACAATACAACAATGATACATCTACTGATACAATGGGAGCCCACTATAGCTATGAGGAACTCCCTCCCTCGGAGCCACCTCGCCTCGACGGAGTCTGAGCTGTAGATGGCCCTGCCCCTGGATCCCCCTGTCCCTTTGGTGGTGGTGGAGGCCCCATAACCCCACCGCTGGATGCCTGTCTCCTGCGGCTCCCTCCCGTAGCCGTCGCTGTGCGCGACGACCTCTGGAAGCTCCTAGCCCGCTGCTCTGCTGGCACGGCTGCATAATATAGATCCCTCCAGTAGGCGATCTCCTCTCCCGCTCGCAAAACATAGGCGTAGCCTGCCCCTGCATCCTCTGCTGCCCGCCTACCTGCCCTCAGAGCTGTCTCGGCCTCGGTATATCTCTGGATGGCCTGATCCCTCTCCCGCTCTGTATCTCGGACCCTGATCCTGAGGTGGTTCCTCTCTCGAACCAAATCCTCAATCTCATCTGCCTGGCCCTGGCAGATCTCCCGCAGCCTCACCACCTCATCCTCCTCGGAGTCTCCGCTCTCCGCCCCTGCCTGTGGCTCCTCCTCTACAGGTGCCTGTCCCTGTGCCTCTGCCTGCACCTGTCCCTGTGCCTGTATAGGTACCTATGGCTGTACCTGTCTCTGTCCCTCTGGCTGTACCTGTCTCTGTCCCTCTCTGGGACCCTGTGCTGCTGGCACCTGTAGGGGCAGTCCACCCCGTCCTCTCACCACTGGAGCTGCTCTCTCCTGACCTCCCTCCCTCCGAGGTGCTACCCGTCTCTCTCCCACCACTCCCCTCCGCCTCCGCCGGCCCCTACCTGCATCCCCTCCTCCCTCATCATCATCTCCTCCACCCTCTCCATCCACTGGCTCTGCCAGATCTGTCAACCTCGGAAATGGATGCTCTGCCCAGTACGCAGAGTACTCTGCGTCCATCCCTGCATCATCTACCTCTGGCCACATGTCCCATGGCATCGGCATCATCTCCGCTAGCTGCATCACTGCCTGATCATAAGATAGCAGTGGGCCAAACTGCACCTGATCTCTAACAGTACGGGCATACATACCCGAGCCTCGGGGCATCCTCTGAATCCGGCCATACTGCCTGCATACCCTATCCACCAGCTGTCTCTCTAATATATAGGGCGTCCGCCCAATCAGGTACCTGCTCCGGAAGGTGTAGGGCAGCTCCAGTGCATTGTCCCCCCACTCCTCGCACCCCAGGTACGGCCTCCAGATCACCATATCAATGTCATCAATGACTCTCCTCCAGTGCTCCAATCTCCCAATCCGAGGCTGGGATGTGATCATGGCATACAAATGAACAAAACTCTGTCCCTGTCCTCTGCCTCTGAAATGAATCGGCCTCGTCACTGGAAGGTGCTCATAGGCCCACACCTGCAATAGAGTCACACCGCAGCCCAGCCCCACTGATCCGTGGTATACAAACTGATGCAGCTCATAGTACAAATGTGCTAGGACACATGGCCCCCATGCATACCTAGTGTGCTCTGCCATCAGCGTCTCCAAGGCCCCTCCCCAGCCCATTGCCAATCCTCGTGTGGCCCTGTCTGGACACAGGTATCCACTGATAACTCCCCCAATAACTGCCGGTAATGCCAATCCTGTGGCAGTCATGGTGTCCCAGGCTACATGCCCTGCTCTCATCTCCAACTCAGGATCCTGAAAAACCCGTCTCAAGGCCTCCCTGTCACCGTCACGGTCGTAGGGGATCAACTCTCCATCAATAGGAACATGTAATATCCTGTATACATCCTCTAGTGTCACTGTCATCTCACCCATCGGCAGGTGAAACGTGCATGTCTCTGAGTGCCATCTCTCGGCCAATGCAGTCAGCAACCCCATGTTTGCCCGAAACTCGGGCACATAGAGCATATATGTGAGACCCATCTCCTCAATGGAAATCATGTCCTGGATGGACAACTCTGGACGCAGTCTCTGAGTCGATGGGAATCTCTCCCGTGACTCCAACATCGGCAAATACTCCTGCAGTCAAGCAAATCAATCTTGTCAGTTATCGTGGCATTCACTGTTTATCACAAAATGCTACTCGCTACCCAAATGCATATGGCTATCTACCCTAGTGACACTCACTGTTCATCACAAAGTGTTGCTATTTATCCTAGTAGTGCTCACTGTTCATCACAAAGTACTACGTGTGTGACATTCCCTGTTCATCACAAAGTGTCACTCACATTCGCACTCCCTGTTCATCACAAAGTGCTGCATATCCTGGTGCTCCCTGTTCATCACAAAGTGCCTTGATCTATCCTAATCTTCCTAGAGGACCTGCTTGAGTGTATCCTCTCAGCAGCTTATCCAATCGACAGCGTATGTTCATCACAGAACTGCCGATTTGACCTAAAGGACTAAAACCATGCATTTAAACACATAAACGCACTTTTTCAACACACACGCGCTTATAGACTGCATAAACGCGCCTCTGCAACACAGACGCGCTTTCTAAACACAAACGTGCCTATGCCAGACATAAACGCGACCAGGGAACACAGACGTCCCTGCATGACATAAACGCTATTCAAAAGCACAGACGCTACTACATTTCACAAACGCGTCCGCATTCAACACAAACGCGGTTCCAGGCACAGACGCGCCTGGACCCGACACAGACGCGCCTGTTGGACACAGACGCGCCTGGCGCTGACACAGACGCGGTTGCGCGTTTTTGCACTTTTAAACTACCCTATTTCTAGCGCATTTATTGCTCCTAAACATGCATTAATGACAAAACTTGAAATGCGTGAAAGTACGAGGAGGTTTTCGGGTACTTACTGGCTCTCCTGCATCGGCTGGTCGCTGGAATCGGCGGACACGGTCGAATCTATGAACGAATGCCATCGCTGCTGACTGCTGCTGCTCTTTTCTCGCTCTGCACTGTGATCTCGTAAGGGTGTGAATGACAATGAGGATGTCTTTTGCCCGTGGTCTATCTTATAGCCTACCCTAGCCCTCGCCCTCATTTCCCGAGTCAGTCTTCCTCATCCCGTGACTTTGTCACTTTATCCAATCAGTCCATTCTATCCCATCTTTCTTATCGCGAGATTGTCTGCAATCTTTCCAGACTTTTTCATCCAATCTCTCGAGGGGGCATATCATTCCCATCCTGGGGCAACTCTGTATCAGTTCATCTTATCTTCTTTGAAACAACGCGACAAGCTGCATTGTCTCAAAGAGGGGCAAAATGTAGACACCTAAAATTGTCATGTCTAATTAAATAAATATTTTATTTATTTAATTACTTTAGCTTAATTCTTCTATTAATTAAATAAATCTTTATTTAATTAATTAGTTCATTTATCCTCTTCTAGCCTTATTTCTCATTTAAATAAATACATTTATTTATTTAAATTATCCCTTTCCTAAATTAAATAAATATTTTATTTATTTAATTGCCCTACTTCTTCTATTAATTAAATAAATCTTTATTTATTTAATTAATTCATTAACCTTTTCTACACATGACACATGTCATTCATCTCTTATTTCCTACACTACCTACCCCTTTCATTATTTTGGTATTTCTTATACCTACCCTCTAATCCTAGCCGACCTCTCTTTTTACACCTCTCAATCTTAACCCTCCATTTTCTATTGTGTCTTCTATTTAAGGAGATGCTTTCTTCATTACCAAACCCTAATGACTAATTTTGGAGGACTTGGCTACACTACGATCCTACTTGCAACCACATTCCGTTCTTTGTTGAGCTCTTGTGCATACAAAAATCTGAGAGCAAGCATATCAAACAAGATCAATGGAGATAGGAAGAATGGAGATCAAAACCCTAGTGGACATGTGATGGTATAATCTTTGTGATTTTTTGAGTTATTTTGCATTGTCTTAGGTTATCTTCATATGTTATGGTGGATCTTTGTTCATTGTTAGGTTAGGGTTTGGTGGTTGAATCCATTTTAGTCTTTCAATATTGTTGTTTATTGCTATCCATTTTCACCATATACACTATCCTTGTGTGTTCAAGCCCCAATGGGTCAAGTTTGTTCTAAGCAGAGTTCATGATGATTTCATGTGGCTAGAAGAGCAACCATTCAAAATCACTAAGGAAATCATTCATGTGATCATTGGTTATCCTATCTATGATCATGCACGAGCACAGAAGATGATATCACGGAAGGAGTTAATCAGTTTAACTAGAGTTGAATCTGATTATAGAGGATTAAAACTGAACATTGTCATTGATGCAATACTTAAGTTTGCCATTAGAGTAATTGGTTACTGTTTCTTCCAATCAGCAAGGGAAAACAATGTACCCTGTGCAGCAGTTGACATAGCTTATAAAATTGTGAAGAAGGGAATGAAGATTGACTTATGTGAAGTATTACTGAAGAACCTATTTGAGAACCTGAACAGAATAAGGAAGCCGAAGAAGAACTCGGCAAATACACTAAAGTTTGGTTCACTTCTTGTATGCATGTTTTTCTACTTTGAAAAATTCTTTCCATCAGTCGGTAAAGTAGTTTGGGAGCTACACCGACCAATCACCCATCAGATTAATGACTTTATCAAGAAATTGGGAGATAATTTCAATGATATAATGCATGATTATTTCAGCAAATTTCAAGAGAAGATGCACAACAGGTACCAGATTCCACCCCAGCTAGTGGAGAAATATAAAGATGATATATGCTTTGAGGTAGATACTGATTACTGTTATGTGAATGTTGTGGAATCGAGAACTCAATCTTTGCCACCTATGGGTTACGAGATTGACTTTGACATCACACAACAACAAATTGATGCCTATCTTTCATTACCAAGGCATGCTACCAAACTGAGGTATGGAACCTATGAAGAGGTGAAGGGAAAAGTAAAAATGAGCATTGTAGTACCCAAAACTACAAGGAAAGCAACAAAGATGATAAAGGTTTTAACTGAGAAATTCAGAGAAGAATCCTCCTCCACACCTGTCAAAGGTACTCTTGCCATCACCGAAGAAGAATCAGAAGCTCAAGAGGCAACAATAACATTGAGCACCGAACTGCCTAAGGGTAAAGTATTGAAAAGAAAGAAATAGGACATTTCAAAGGCCCTACCGACTCCTCTAACAAAGAGACCTAATACAAGAGCATCAGCTGCATCACTGAGTAAGAAACAAAAGAGTGTTACTACTCGCAAGGTAACCAAGACCTACAAGAAATCTACTCAGAGACTCATTTTGGCAAAAGAGTCTAGTGATACAAAATCTGAGGATGCCAACAAATTCCAAATTGTCAAAAGTAAGAAGGTATTACATAGTGTTGAAAACTTCTGTGCCAATCTAAAAGAATATGGTGGATTTGGTTCTTTTAGATATGTCAAGTATGAAACAAGAAATAATGATGAGAAGAGACAAATTGAAGAAGCTGACATCTATACACTTCTAAAGTTTTGGCTAGCTCCATTGGAACTAGTAAAGTCACTTCCGAATGAACTTTACTTGCATATTGATAACAGGTGGAAGTATGCAATGGATCCAGAGAAACAAATCAGAGAAAGAAGTTTAGTCCATCTATTTCTTGATATGTCTATAGCAGAAATAAAAGAAAATTTGACAACCTACAATTCAAAATTT
Source organism: Cryptomeria japonica (assembly GCF_030272615.1). Lineage (NCBI taxonomy): Eukaryota > Viridiplantae > Streptophyta > Pinopsida > Cupressales > Cupressaceae > Cryptomeria > Cryptomeria japonica. Next base: position 743,580,161 of record NC_081409.1, read on the forward strand.
CTTGTCAAACAGAGAGCCTTAAAATTGATGAATGGGCTATATATTGATGTAGAGAATGAGACAAAAGCAAAATGGCAGGAAATCTTCAAAATAAAAGATGCTGATGAACAATCTAAAGTTGAATCATTGATGTCACCGAGCAAGATCCTAATGTCACCGAGCACGGTCCTGATGTTATCGAACAAGACCCGACTGACACTATTCAAATTGATGAAGATGTCATGGATATAGAGGAACAAGAGCAAGAGATGATATAAGGCACTACATATGCAAAACTTGTATCTAGTGAATCCGTTTTAGAACAAGTTCAGCCTTATCCATCGATCAATCAACCTGTCTCTACCGAAGCTCCTCAGGATACAACACAAGGCACCGAAGGTCACAAGTCTACAACAGGAGAAGAGACTACCCAAGGCCAGACCTCTCAAGAACCCTCGAGCACCTAAAATGTAGCAGCTGAGACACCCAGTATCGAGACACCAAAAGACACCACATCAGCTACAGGAACCGACCAAGGTGTTGTCTCTACCGAACAACCTACCACGGGTCAGCAAGCCTCTCAAGCTATTGTCTTAGTTAAACCGGCCAAAGGTAAAGAGAAGAAGGTGAAAAAGTATAGTTTCAAAGTTTGATTTATCTAAACCAATAGTGTTGCCCAATGTGGATATATCAAAATTAAAGGGGCAAGCACTCATTGATTTTGGTGAACTATGCAAAGCAAAGGCTGAACAAGAGAAACATATGGCCATACAAAAGAAGAATAAAGTACTTTAGAAGGTGAAGACACTACTATCCGATATGCTACCTATAGCTATAGTGTCAACCAATGCAGCCATCCACATTCAACTGGATGAACTCCTTAATCAAATAGAAACATCCGGAGTAGATGCATCTGAGTACTTGAGCAAGCTCAAAGACAAGGAGCTTACTACAAAAATGATAGAAGAGGTACAAAAAGCTCTAGCTATTGGGAAAATCAAACTTGTCAAATTCATTGCTGAGTTGTCCCCTTAACTCAAGCATATTCTTTATTTATTTAAGAAACTTTGTACATTTTCTATATTCATTAAAGATATCAAGAATAAAACTGATGCAGTTGAGAAAGAGATCACCGATCTCTCAAATAAGTTGACTCCTGAGCCCAATTCAGTTCAAATTTTTTATACCAAGCTTCAACAACTCATGGCTCAACAACTGGAACTCAGAAATGAAGAACATAAGATCCGGATGGATATAATGACACTCCAAACATTATTCCTTCCTCATCTTTCATCCGTTCAAGAATAGATTAACCGAGCCACACACCTATCTACTACACAAGAGGGAAGCACTCTTGATGGCTTAATATCACTATTGGCTAATATTCAAGCACAAAATTCTTTAATGGAAAGTGTCAAAGATGCACTCTCTGTCGCTCTCACCGATGCTCGGAAGAAGTATAAATCTATTTTTGATCAGCTCCCACCCCCAGATGGAATTTTGATGTTTGTCAAAAAGGGAGAGTAATACAATATATTGAGTGATACAGTTTTGATACAGTATTCGAAGTATTGTATATAGGGGGAGTATACTGAGCAGAGTATGCAGAGTATCCAAGGACAGAAAGCAGAGCACACAAACACATAATCGAGCATGCAAAAAATTAGAGTTATGTACAGTATAATGATAAGGGGAGTATATCTGAATATACTATTTCATTGACTATTGTATATACTGTTAAGTATAGTCATTTTGCAAAGTATATAGATTTTTGAGTTATGACTTTGAAAGTAGTTTTTGTCAAACATCTCAACTAATGTCAAAAGGGGAGATTATTACTACTTATCAAATTGCCATTAGTTTTTATATTCAAAGTCATACTATATACTCTAGTTAGTTAACACTACCGAATTATGCAGTCGGTACACATAGAGAAGTCGGTATGCACAGTCTAGTCGGTTGAAGAGGAAAGCAGTCATAGAACGCAATATACACCGAGCTGTCTACCGAGTATCTTTTTATGACTACCGAGCAGCAAAGATGACACACTGAGTTAATATACACCAAGTGAAACGTGTTACCAGATACATTGAACCTGGACATGCATATGAAAACGTGTTACAAGATCGAGGCACATCTAACCGTTATAACATTGGAAATTGCACCAGAAGATTGTGTATGATTTTGAGATCAATCTAACCAATGAAATATTTTGTATAGTTATTCATTTGAGGAATCTTGTTTGTAAGATCAAAGCAATGAATCCGATCACCATCTTAAGAGATCTATTTATACAGTATGAGTTAAGGGTGTGTACATGTGTGTAAGAAGACTGTTACAGAGACACATAGGTCACCGAGAAGGTTTTCGGAGAACAGTTGAAGAACAGAGTAAACAGAAGGGTTTACCAAGTTACTATATGGGTTACCGAGGTATGCTATAAGCAAGGTAATCTATTATGAGCACATAGAATCTGCTATAACATTTCAGATGTAAAGTTGTAGATATTTATAATGATTTTATTGTAATATTGTGAAGTTGAAAGAGAAACCTTTAACAGGGTAAAAGACTCTAATCAAGTCTATAAATTGTAAAGCCTCTAGCCAGGTGCAACATTCAGAATAAATGTTGTAAAATCCTTTAGCAAGGTAGATCTAACAAATCTTGTTACTCCTAACAGGGTAAGCTATCAGAAATAGCTAAAATGTAGCTTTAACCGAGCACTCTTTATTATTGCAGTAGTGAAGTTGTGGGTGCCATCCCCTCCACAGTTTTTCTCTCTAACCAAGAGTTTCTGCGTAACCAAAATATATGTGTTATGGAGTGAATCATGTATGATTGTTATCTATTTGTTTTAACTTTATTTTATGTTACTGCACTATTTTGTTTATGCATAACATTAAAGTTATTATTGAAAAAAAGTTTTGGAGTACTGATTCACCCCTCCCCTCTTAGTACATTAGCTTTCCATATTGGGCCTAACATTTTTTATCCCAAAACACACTTGTTTCAAACTTCAAGTTGTCAAATTGAGTTTCCATATCAAGGAAAGCTCTTATTCCATATCATTTGATGTGCTTTGTCATGAAGGGGCATCTAAACCTTCATTTGATAAAAGTAAAACTTAAGTTTTCAAAATAGGATATCTAAATCCAAAACAAAAACAAAGGAAACCATTGATCGCTTGTGCATGACCAATCTTCATATTCTAAGAAGAAAGAGTATTTATCATAACACTAAGTTGAGGAAACAAAAACACATTCCTTTGAAACTTGCCAAAAGGAATAGATTTTTATACATCAATCACCAACTCTTCAAATCTCATCAAACATTCCTTCGTCATATGTGCTTGTATCTTCAAGACAAAAAAAACAAATTTGACAAGGAATCATTGAGGAGTAGAGTATTCTGTCAAAAAACAACATTCAGTCAATGTTTGAATCATGGAGGAAAAATCAATCCGACATTCTTCCCAAAAATTTGCATCACCTACAACACACCTCATGTAGAACCACCAACACCAAAATAAGACACAGAAGAAGAATTCATTCCCTTCATCACTGAAAGTTTCTATTAGATGCCCGCTATCACTCGTTCTCAATGAAACAAACAAAAGGAAACACAACTTGAATCCAGTATGGGGCAATGATTATCAAATCCATTTGACTATCCAAATTTAGAAGACATAGAGATCACTGAGGAACTCCTTCAGGAATGCCAAGAAAGTGCCTTGTTCCAAAGACTCATGGAACGACTCATAGAGGCTAACAAAGAGAAATACCTACTAATTCTCGCAAGCAAAGGAGTTAGGATTCTAGAAGACTTTGATTCAAACATCTTTAGAACAAGGAATAGACTCTATACTTATCAAGAACAACAAAGAGAAGAAGATCCAGGTGACCTTGAGCAAAACAACCCTGAGAAAAACATCCCTGAACAAAACATACTTGAGCAAAACATACCATTTCACATGCCAGTCCAAACCAGAAATCATGAGAAGGAAGAACTCTTCCCTCAGCAAACAAATGCACCCTTGGTTTCTCTCACACAACAAATGCAAATGTTGCAAAAATAGATGCAAGAAATGCAACAAGGATCCACAGTTCAGTATTCCTTAAATGAGATTTGTCCTTATCCTTTTGACATAAGGTTAAACATGGTACCTTTTCCCCCAAATTCAGACATTTTGTTTTCAACTTCAATAAAAACTTTGTGTTACAAATGGAACAAACTCTTCTTCTTCTCTTTCAGACGTTGGTGGCACTTCTCGAGCTGTGTTGTAGGTGATACAGATGTTTGGGAAGAAATTGGGATTAATCTTTCCTCCTTGATTTTTGTGATAACTCAGAGCTCTATATTGCATAAAAGCTCTGCGGTTCAATGATTCTGAATCAAACTCGTTTGTTTTACCTTGAAGATATAGACGCATGCGATGTAGAAAGACTCTATGGGAGACAAAGATTTGTCGATTGATATAGAAGAATTTTCTCCTTTTGATTAAAGCCTTTGAGCTTAGTGGTCTCCTTTTCAAGGTGATACTCTGATGACACTTCTTCTTTCGCAAGATGTGAAGAATGGTCATAAATTTTTGACTCTTTGTTTGTTTGCACTTTGTTTTTGGTATTTTTGGTTGTGTTGACAGATGTTGGATGAATACTTTGTTTTTGGGATTGATTTTCTGATTTTTCTTTGACAAGAAAACAAAGCAAGCACACAAACACAAGATTGTAGCCTCAAAGGCACAAATGAGTATGGGTCTAGATCAACCCAATTCTTGGACTTGTTTTTGACCCTTCCTTTAGATTTATTTTAAGGTGTAATTCCAAAGCCTGAAGTCGGCTCAATTTGCACTAGGTCTGTAAAACGAACACACTTCAAACACTCTTTATCCCTAAGGTCAAATGGCCAGTTGTGATAAATTTAGCCCACATCTTGATATTTCTTCGACTTTGGTACTACATACCTTATCAATCCCGCCGTGGCAGGTAAGGATGTGATATACTAAGTCTTGCACGAGCATAACAAATAGATGATCCCTATGATGGGGGAGTCACCACTTTTATCAAGCCACAAGTGACCTTTCAAAAAGCTATGTTTCTACTCAAGGAAATATGTATGGTGAGTATCTTGGGAGCAAAACCATCTATGCTCTTGCACTAAATTATACCTCAAATATCCTCAATCAATAGAACGGGTGGGCTACTACTTAAAGGTGTTTAGTCATGTTCGATGTTTTTGGACATAAGTTCATTCTGCAGTGACTCACTTAAGAGCCTTGTAACTGGTGGTGGGGCCCATTTGTCCTTTCGGCCAGTTACACTGTAGGAACAGCTATACCCAAGGCTACAGCTTTCGCTCTCACCTGATTTCTATAGCGGCTCGAAGGATTTACCGCTCGAGGTCGTTCCCAAGAATATCGATCCCTTGGCAGGCCTCTCTTAAAAAAGATAAAATGTGAGTGTTACTAACACTTTTCTCTTGCACCTAGGACCACGAAAGCCAAGGGAGAGGATAGTGTGTGTTAGAAGCAGGACCACTCGACCAACTCTTTGCACAAGTGTGCCAAGCACGAAAAACACCTGTTCTTTTTAATCTATCATTGCAATGTGATCTAACTATTTGGAGATGTTGCTCCAACAATCATGGTGTTCTTTTTAATTTTCAAAGGCAATTGTTTGAGTAAACTAGAATTTGAAAATCCTGGTCAACTTAATGAAAAACACGTTTGCATGAAGTAAGATTGCTTTAAAAATGAGACAAGTTGATTGTGAATTTTATTTGCACCAAAAATGGAAGTGTGGATTGTGAGTTTTATCTTGATGCAAGAAATAAAATTTGCCTTGTTGATTTTAAGCACCAAAACGAAGTTTGTTTCCTAACTTGCAAAAAAAAAAAAAAAAAAAAGTTGTTTTTGTATAAGTTTGTGGTTCTTTTTACCTTTGAACAATGAAATTCTTTTTAAGAGCCCCAAACAAATGTGTGATTCTTTTTCAAAAGCCCAAATTTGAAATGTGAAGTTAATTTTAAACCAAAATAAAAAGTGAATTCATTTTTAAAACCAACTTCAAAAACAAGTTAGTAAAAAATATAAATCTACTCTTTAATCTAATTTAAATCTGCACAAAAGAGAAAAATAGTTAGTAAAATCTGCCTATTTGGTGGGCTTCTACAAGCCTAAATTTTTTTTTTTTTTTTTTTTGGTTACAAGGTGATTTGTACAACGTTTTGTTACAATAGCGCTAGTCTGCGTTTGAACAGAGGCACTATTTAACACAAACGTATTAAAAGAAAGGGAAAGACAGAGAAGGGAAAAGCACTGAAACAGGGGGAATAGCGCCAAAATAATGCCAAACGCACCAAAACAGTGTCAAAATCGCAACCTGTGTGACATTTTCAACATTCAAACATGTTATTGGTTAAAAAAAAAATGATCTTTTTGGTGTTTGGATTCACGTCGGGTTCACCAAATGATGCTCTGCAAAAAGGATTAGAAAATCTGTTTGATGGCAACACACACAAGAGCACAAGAAACAAACGTTAGTGTTAGCAACAAAAGATTATCCTAAACAGGCATATCAAGAGAGATATTAAGCATGAAATAGAAAGCATATAAACATAGAATGAAATAGCTAATCAAGATGCTCATAGTTGCTCCTCCCTTGTTCCTCTCCTCTCCAAGTCCCAAATGAGTGTAGCTCTCAGCTTTTAGCACTAGCCATGGATACCATATGGAGATTCAAGATGGTTGAATATGATAAGCAAATACTATGCAAGAGTAGATAGTGATGCTATGAAAAAGCTCTATGCTAATGCCAGTATAACAACAATACTCTAAAATGCTTCTCCTTTTGCTTGAGGAGAAGGGTTCTATTTATAGAAGAAATAGGGAAATGAAGGGTTAAGATTGAGCAATCTTAACAAGGGTTAGGATTGAAAGTTGGGGATCCATGTGCACAATTGGCACCAATAAAATGGTGACAAGTTTCAACATAGGATTGGGTTGAGAGAAGAGGTTGGAGGCATTAAAGGCCTGAGAAGACCTCATGGTTATCTAGAAGGTAAGGGTCAAGTCTAAATTAAGATTACCCATTGGATTAAGAGTTAATCCAAGGATAAACCTTTGTGCAAATGTTTAAGAGATAATCATGGTCAAAGCATTAATGGCTTGATGAGACCTTTGGGTTGGGTAGAGGTTGAGTCAAAACAAATGTTTTAACCATGTGGGAGGGTTGAATTAACCATTAATGGTTATTGGAGACTTTGGGGATTAAGTGGTTGAAGGTTGAAAGCTTTCAAAGGTTATCCAAGACTTTGAGCCATTTAGTGGTTGAAGGTTGGAAGCTTTCAAAGGTTATCCAAGACTTTGAGGGTTAATTTGTTGAACACACAAAGCATTAATTGCTTTTCAAAGACTTTGGAGTCTTTGAGAAGTGACTCCAATTTGCTTAGGAATGTGACAATATTTAAGGGATGAATTTAGGCTAATTAGGAAGGGTTTAGAAGAATCTAGAAGGGGTTTAGGCATACAAGTGGATTTTGTAGGAAAATGCAAGTGGGAGAAATTTTGGTATTTTCAATTAAAATAAAATCATTTATTTCAATTAAATGGTGTAATTTGCATTTGGATAAATATTCAAATAAATATTAATTTATTTAAATGAGAAAAATGAAGATAAAGCATTTAAAATGCTTGAAGACTTTGAGGGAAACCATTAAAGGCTTGAAGACTTTAAGGAAAACGATTAAAGTCTTAAGAAGACTATAGAAGGAAGCCATCAACTTTGAAGACTTTAAAGCCATCAAGTTTGACTACTTTAAGGGAAACCATTAAAGGTTTCAAGTGGGTGAGGATAAATAGGATTTTAAATAAATAATTTATTTAAAATAGTTGTGCAACTTGCTTTTGTAGGAAAATACAAGTGGGTAGAGGATAAAGGTGATTTAAATAAATTATTTATTTAAAATAATTGTGCAACTTGCATTTGTAGGAAAATGCAAGTGGGTGGAGGATAAAGGTGATTTAAATAAATGATTTATTTATTTAAATGTGAGAGGTGGGATTTTGGGGGTTTTAAATAAATATTAATTTATTTAAATGTGAGAGAAGATTTAATTAAATAAATATGATTTATTTATTTAATTAATGGTCTGAATTTGGTTAAGTGAATTATGACGGGAAAAGTGATCCCCGCGATCACGTCCGAGAATTTTGTACCATGAGCCTAGAATTTGCTCATGATGAAACTTGTTTAATGAGATTATTCCCAAGAAGCTTGGGAGGGAAAACAATGGAATGGCTATCCAAAATCACACCTCCTGTCAGATCCTTTGATGAATTAGTCAACAAATTCATCACTCAATATTCCTAAAATATTCAACATGCCATCACCATGCTAGATGTCTGCAATACCAAATAGAAAAACAACGAAACATTCATGGTATTCCTTCAATGTTGGCGACGAATGGTCTTAAGATATCCTCAAGATGTGCCTGAAAAAGAAAAGATAGAAATTTTCATAGACAACTTGAATAGTGAGATGAGTTACATACTCAAACTCCAATGCATACCATCCTTTGCCAAATTAATTGAAAATGGCATTCAAGTAGAGGAGGCATGTGTTAAGAAAGGAACATTGAAATTCTTCAAGGAAGGAACAAATTCATCCAACTACAATAACCAAAACAACAATAACTTAGACAAATCTAGGTTCTGGACTAGAAACAAAAACACGAGAACTGAAGGAGGAAACAAAGCTAATGATGCAAAGTCCAAACAACCAGTGTTGGCTTTATCAGGTAATCCTCAGGCTACCAAAAATCAAAAGGGTGCTAGCCAAGGCACTAACACTTATACACCCAATAACAATCAAGATCCTCTCAACACAAACAACACAAATAATATCCACAACACTCAAAACAACAACACCAATCAAGGACCAAACACAAACTCACAAGGTAACACCAGTAACTTTCCTAAGTTGGTTTACACACCATTAGGACAATCATTGGAGTCCGCATTCAGAGAACTATTGGCAAAAAAATCATCTCTTTACCAACAATTAACAACTTTGAGCCACAAATAAAACCACCTTGGTGGAATGACTCACACTTTTTTGACTTTCATCGAAACAAAGGACATCAAACAAATGATTGCATGAGACTGAAGAACATTGTTCAAGACATGATTGATAGGGGCGATTTAACAGTCGATGGTCTTAAAACAAATGGTGACCATGAAGCCTTTAAGAATTTTCTTCCAAACTACAACAAAGATGGAGCTTCCACATCAAACGATACATGAGGAGCTCGTATCAATCACGTATACAATAACACCACCAATCATATATCAACCAATGACAATCAAGTAAACATCATTACGATCAAAGACAAGCGTGAACATGAATCAGTCAATGTAACCACCAGAGCTCAAAAATATGTCTTGAAGGGGCATACATCAACAACAAACACAATACCCAAAATTCAATATGATCTGATCAGTCAACTATGCAAAAATCTTGCTCAAATATCTATACTTGAGTTACTGAAACTTTCACCAAAACACAAAGACATATTGGAACAAGCATTATTGGAAACAAATGTACCTCAGGATTTGGATGCTGACAAATTCCAAGCCATGGTGGTTCACATGACAGAGCCTCATAACCTCACCTTTTCTGAGAATGATAATATCTCATTAAGCCATCCACACAATACTCCACTCCATATTGAAGTCTTGGTCTATAAACATCGAGTCAAAAGAGTGTTAACAGATGGAGGAGCTGGACTCAATATATGTACCTTGAAACTTATCCGTGCATTAGGCTTCTCTGAGGAGTCTATTGATCCATGCAAGATCACTATCAAAGCATATGATGATGAAGAAAGATCATCCAAAGGAGCAATAATGTTGCCAATACAGGTGGGACCGATGCAGAAGGACACTATGTGTCAGGTCTTAGACATAGACCTCACATATAATATCTTATTAGGTCAACCTTGGATACACGAGATGCAAGCAGTACCTTCAACTTATCATCAATGTGTTAAGTTCCCATACAATGGACAAGAAATCTCTATTTCAACAGATCATAACCCTTTTCAACATTGCAATGCTATGGGGGCAGCCCAAGACAGTTTGGTTCCACATAACAGGGAAAAACAACTTTCCTCAGTGCCAAATTTTCAGCAAGAAAAGCCTAAATCTCTATCTATGGATTTCAAACAGAAGATGAAAATCAAAGAATGAGGCATGGGAGAGTACTCTTTGGAACCCTTGAGTTTAGTCATCTTACCAGCATCGCCTAAGTCTCATGGGCTACCTACAACCTCAACACATCAAGCAACACAACCCATCACCAAGTTTGATGGCAAGTTTATCCAACTAGGCACACTAGCGCATGAGTCAGAAGAAAAGGAAATCCTTAGTTGGCTGTATAAAGATGAAGAGGAAGTCAGAGCAGATACTATGGAAGTAGCTATACCAACACAGCTATATGGAAAAGGTTACCTGATCATGCAACAGATGGGATACAATGGCAAAGGACCTATCGGCAAGCATCGGGAAGGCGTCACAGAACCCATAGATCCTCCTTCATAGCTTGCTAAAGATAAAATAGGATTGGGCTATGAACACACTCTACCACCAAGGAAGACACCAAGCAAATACCAGAAACCTCAGTGGGAGGCAAAGAAGAAATACAAGGAAGACTCATGGCAAGAGGCACTATTTGATTCAACATAAACAATCCAAAAGGAACATGAATCCCAAGAAAAAAAGAAACCCTAAGAGAAAACGGTCATTCAAAGGGCAGAAGCACCTTGTATAGCAGTACATCATGTTCAGGAACCTGTTTCAAACAAAGAAAAATCAGACCTAGACAACATTATTATTCCCCCAGGAGAAATAGTATATGAGTAGATGCAACGAGTAGAAGCAGGATCTGATACTGAATGTGAGAAGACCATCAGATTTGTCTCAATCATCAAGGTCCTGTTTTCACCATACAACATACCAGCCCACAACACTGAAAGATTCTGGGTTAATACCTCTGAGACTGATTCAAATGAATATGAATGGGGAAACTGTTCAAATATTACTAAAGATGTTGCTGAACATACTTGTCATACACCCCTTTCTCAAGAAGGATACGACATAGAGCCTAGAATACTTGAATTTGGTCCACAGAATATCTACGATGCCATGGAAAACAAACATAAACATTACGAACAAGTTTACAAGGAAGATGATACCATCAAAGATCTTGAAAATATCATAAACTTATTCACTATCCTGTCCAACGTCAATGATACTTCCATTATGACACTTACAATAGCTTAACTTGACCCACCCAATGACTCTTTGCCACTCATCTTTCCTGACCTCATAGATTGGGATGAACCTAAAAATCATGACATACCCATATTTCCAAATGATGAAACCATTATCCATTACTTATGTACTGTTAACCTGGAAACAGACTCTACCAGTGAACAAAGTAATGACATCTGCAATCAGGGGAGTGCCAAGTCACTCAGTCACAAAAATAAAAGAACAAAAGAATCTACTATTGAAAACCAGTCAATGGCAGCAATAGATCACAAAAAAGTAAAAATAAAGGATGCATCTGCAGGTGAAAACCTCCTTGAGGCACCCAAAGATGAGAGACTTGACACTCTTCCTAAACACTATCAGGAGTGATCACCCATATTGATTGAGTCCACTCAATCAATCAACATTGTTACAATAGAAGAAGCCAAAAACATACACCTAGCAAAATCTCTGACAGAGGAAGAAAAGAAAGAATTTATCAAATTCTTCAAAGTGAAGAAAATCAACTTTGCTTGGTCATACACAGATATGCTCGGGATTGATCCACATCTAATCATGCATCGCTTGTCTATTGCTCCAGGAGCCAAGCCAGTTAAGCAAAAATTGAGAAAAATGAATCCACATGTAGCACTCATGGTCAAAGCTGAGCTAAAGAAGCTATTGGATGTCGGATTTATTCGACCTATTGACTATGCTGAATGGATTTCCAACATTGTGCCAGTTTCAAAACTAGATGGCAGTATCAAGATATGCACCGATTTTAGAGATGTTAACAAAGCCTGTCCAAAGGATGTCTTTCCTTTTCCTAGTATTGACATAATTGTAGACTTCACAATAGGCCATGCAATGTTATCACTAATGGACAATTTCTCTGGATATAATCAAATCAAGATAGCTCAAGAGGATCAAGATAAAACAATGTTTACCTGTCCTTGGGGAACGTATTGTTGGAATGTCATGCCATTTGGCTTAAAGAATGCAGGGGAAACTTATCAATGAGCAATGACGACCATCTTTCATGACATGATGCATACCTTCATGGAGGATTATGTAGATGATCTACTAGCTAAATCATTTACTCGAGTAGAACATCTGAGCATCTTAGAGAAATTTTTTGAAAGATTGGAGAAATTTCAAGTTAGGCTCAACCCTAAGAAGTGTGTCTTTGGGATAACATCAGGCAAATTATTAGGCTACATAGTCTCAGAAAAAGGCATTGAAGTGGATCCAACAAAGGTACAAGCCATCATGGAGATGCCACCACCTAAGAATATCAGCCAACTCAGATCATTATAAGGACGACTCCAGTCAATCAGGCGATTCATTGCTCAACTGGCAAATACAAGTCTACCATTCAACCATTTGCTACATAAGAATGTACCCTTCAGATGGGAAGCAAAATGTGCAGAATCATTCTATCAAATCAAGCAATATCTAATGAACCCACCAGTTATAGTACCACCAATAGCAGGGAAGCCACTTATTCTCTATATATCAACAACCGACATATCATTGGGGGCACTGTTAGCACAAGAGAATTAGGAAGGCAAAGAAAGAGATATCTACTACCTTAGTAGAAATTTGAATGGATACGAGCTCAATTATACATTCATTGAGAAGGCTTGTCTCACAGTAGTATTCACTTCTCAAAAGTTCCAACACTACATGCTAGCTCATACAATCAAACAAGTAGCAAAAATTGACCCTCTAAAGTACTTGCTCAGCAAAGCATCTCTTATAGGAAGATTGGCTAAATGGGTAATGATTCTCAGCGAATTTGATATCCACTACATAGAGCATAGAGCTATCAAATGATAAGTAATTGCAGATCAGTTGGCTAATGCACCATTACCAGATAAACAACCAATGGAGATTGAATTTCCAAATAGGGATGTTCTTACTATAAACACCAAGCAATGGACCCTCTACTTTGATGGGTCCTATACTCAACATGGTTCAGGTGCTGGAATTCTATTCATCACTCCTGACGGACACACCATACCAAGATCATATAGACTCATGTTTCCATGCACAAATAACATTACTGAATATGAGGCACTGGTGATAGGCATCAAAATGGATGTGGAATGGAGAATCACAGAATTGAAAGTCTACGGAGATTCACAACTAGTCATAAATTAGATCAATAATGACTATCAGATGAAACATGACAAGTTGCTACCATACAAACGAATGGTGGATGATTTCAAACAATATTTTGTACACATCACCTTTGAGCAAATATCAAGGTTGGACAATAGAGCAACTGATGCAATGGCTACTATCGCTTCACTACTACAAATAGTAGAGCAACAGAGTTGTTATGAGTTCCTGGTAGAGCAATTGTTCTCCCTAGCCTATGACCATTCTGCATCCCATGTTATCTATGCCTTAACCAACTCTGACTCTCCATTATATGGGCCCATATATGACTATCTTAAAAACAATATCCTACCCATTGACCTTTCTCAAAACAAAAAACGTAACTTTATCTGGCAAGTCGCCCGTTATACTCTCACTGCTGATACTCTTTACCATCGAGGTCTAGATGGCACTCTTCTTCGTTGTCTTGATCGTAATGAATCTAACTCGGCTTTACAAGAGATTCACAAAGGTATCTGTGGTACACATTCAAGTGGTCCTACTCTTGCTAAAAAACTTCTAAGAATGGGATATTACTGGCCGACAATGGAAAAAGATTCTTATCATTTTGCAAAGAAATGTCCTAAATGCCAAATCCATGGCAATCTTATACATGCACCAGCACAGGAACTGCTTCTATTCACAACATCCTGGCCCTTTTGCTAGTGGGGACTGGACTTAGTCAGAAAAATATATCCTCCATCTTTAAATGGACACAAGTTCATTATCACTGCAACAAAATATTTTACCAAGTGGATTGAAGAAGGTCCCATGACCATAGTGACTGGGAAACAAATTGCCTCTTTTATTCTTAATTATCTAATTTGCAGATATGATATTCCAAGTTCCATCATCACAGATAATGGATGACCTTTCAAAAACCAATATGTCTAAGAGCTATGTGAACTATTCAAAATCCACCATCATTTCTCTACACCTTACTACCCACATGGCAATGGTCAAGCCGAAGCATCCAACAAAACAATATTGAAAATCCTCAAGAAAATAGTAAATGATGCAGGCAAATATTGGCACGTACAACTCAATCCAGCACTTTGGGCATACAGAACTAGTATCCGCACACCTACAAGTGCTATGCCATATTCATTGGTGTATGGATCATAAGCAATTTTACCCTTGGAGGTAGAGATCCCATCACTCAGAGTATCTTTGAAAGGCATCATTCTGGATGAAGAGTACCGAGTAAACCAATTGCAAGAACTAGAACTTCTAGATGAAAAACACCAACATGCCTATACTCACCTCAAAGCATATCAACAACACATGTGCTGAAGCTACAATCACAAGGTCATTCCTAGAATTTTTAAAAATTGGAGACCTAGTCCTATAAGAGAATCCCAAAAATCAGCAAGATCAGGAAAAGAAAGGGAAATTTGAACCTAACTGGTTAGGTCCCTATGTTATCATTTTAGCCTATGGCTCCAATGCCTATCAGCTAACAAATTCAAAAGGAGATGTTCTCGACGAACCAAACAACAACATCCATATGAAGAAATACTACACTTGAGCAAGTCTAATGCACATAAAAGTCAAAAACATCAAAAAATAAAAAAATATCAAAAATCAAGAAAAAGAAAAAGGCACAATAAAAACAAATGGTGAAAACCTGGCAACAAGCACCATTTGTGAGAGGACAACTCCTCTATCTATCTTTCCTCACGAGCCTTTTATATCCACAATCCAACACTATTGGACATCGCCCAAACACTTTATCAAAATATAATTATCCAGAATATACTTAGCGTAGTCACTATCCTGGTTTATCCACATATCACTTTATCATTTCCACCATGGCTTGGTAATCACTATACATATCCACGTCAGGAGGTAAAATCTAGCTATGGGCAACACTGATAAAAAATCTGTCCTAAAAAGTCAAAACTGGCAGCAACCTCAGAACATCATATCTAGCAAACAAATCAACAAATCATGAAAACACAACGTTGATCACTTAAAAGGATTCACAACACATGATGGATGATTTTCTGAAGTATTACATGTTTGCATATTGCATAAAGTTTTGACTATTTTTGCACTTAAACTTTTTTGCAATTATTGGCTCTTATACATTTTCTCAACGATGCATCGAGCTAGAGAAAGTCATTAAGACTCCAATATTTTTTTTGTTTTCTATTTGTGAGGCAATCACTTGTACTATGCAAATACTTGTCTTGAGATGTGATTTAACGCATATCACTAAAGACATGATTCCACTTTGCCCATACAAATGGTCTAATCTTTTCTGTTTATATGTAAGCTGCACTCAGGTCATCTTGGTTCAATTATACCTCGACGCTTGTGCTATCTTGCAAAATCAAAAACCATGTAAGATTTTCTTAGGTCATTATGGATCAATTATACCATTATGCTTGTATAAATTTTTAACATATCCCAAAACAAATCAATGCTCAATGATGATAACTGTAAAGAAAGCAAAAACATGTGACTATACAGGGATGACAAACGCAGAATGAGGATGCTCCAATTAGTTGCATATCATTTTAGAATTAGTTACATATCATTTTATAATTAGTTACATTACATTTTACAATTAGTTGCATATCATTTTACAATTAGTTGCACCCCATATCAAAATCATACATCTCATTTTCAAGATACATATCACAACATATCACTATCATACATCTCATTTTCAAGATACATCTCATACAACATGCATAATCACATCATAACCATCAAATATCAAATCCAATGCATCTATCTATGCATATCACTATCTAAGCATTGCATCATTGCATAGAAACATGAAATCATATAGAAAGCATCATCCATAAAAACATCACATAAAAGATCAAGAAAAATGGTGTCGTATATATATATCTCAAAAATGATCAAGTGTACAAAATCTATCATGTCTATCTCAAATAACAAAAAGATCAAAATACAATAAGGACAATTTCTCTTAGGTATGACTATCTCCTGAGGGTGACAATCTCGTAGCAAATGTACTAGCATCGGGATCCCCAAGTGGATCCTGACGAGCAAGCCCTGTGACGCCTCTACTCTCTATCCTTGACCCAGTCTATCTAGATTGACTGGATCTCATGGTTGTGAAACTAGGAACTCTGCGCTCCCTAGGCACCACATCCTCGTAATGCCTCTGATAATACTCTGCCTCCTTGGCGGTATAAGCCAACTCTCTCAGGGTGTCTCTCATCGAACCACCCACAACCACTTTGTCAAAAGTCTCTTCTCAAGCCTCAGCTCAACCCAATTGCTCCAAGGCTATATCCCACTCAGTGGTCAGTTGTATAATCTGCCACTGATGTGCTAGTAGCTATGTCTGTAGATGTTGCACTGATGACTGCAAGGACCTAATCTACGCATCCTTGCGGTGCGTCAAAGTCCAAATCTGCAGGGGTACCTATGTAGTGGTACCCCCTGTCCCTCTACCTGTCCTCGACGCTAGTGGGGGTAAAACATATGACCTCCTCCTCTAAGATGGCCATCTGAACTCATCAGTCCCTCCCACCACCGCTATCACCTCTCCTACCCTCTCCTCACCCCCAGCTCCAATAGCCAAACCTCCTCTCCCTCTATCCATCACAACCTACCGCACTGCTCTCTCCACTCGTATCCCTCTATCACCACCATCTCCACCCCGATCAAATCTCCCCTATCCCCTCACCAACCTCGACCACCTCCTCCACCATCTCCACCATTATCACCTCCACCATCCCCTCCTCCCTCATCCAGCTCCTCTCCAACCTCCCCCCATCTTCCTAGCCTCTCGGGTTGCTCATCCTCCTCATCATCAAAAGCAAGAATCATCTCTATTGGATCCGATATCCTCGCCACCACATGAGCTGTGAAGAGTGCTGAAAACTCCTCTGTCATCCCCGCATCTACTATCCTATAGGTATAGTCCCAAATCTGGCCGACTAGGTGGAAGAACTCCTCAACCACTGCCGCGCTATCAATAGTGGGTCCCCACTCTGGCACATCCTGCCTTCGTTGAGCATACAAGCATGCTCCCTGTGGAGTACCTTGCTGGCGTCCATATTGCCGACGAACCCGACTGTGCAGAAATATCTCTATAACAAAGGGCGTCCGCCCTATCAAATATCTAGACATATAGACGTATGGCATCTCCATCCCATCCTCTACCCACACCTTGCACTCCATATACGGTCTCCAGACGACTGTATCAATATCATCTAGAACTCGCCTCCAATGCTCTACTTTTCCCAGCTTATGTTGGACAACTACCCCTCTGTATCCATAGGCATATGCACAACCAATAGGCCTGTCTCTGTCTGCAAGTGGCCTAGCAGCAGGAATATGCTCCCACGCCCATACCTGTAGTAGTGTGACCCCCACGGATAGACTGCTGTATCCCAAATAAACCACCTGATGTAGGTCCTTGTATAAGTGGGCCAACATGGCAGACCCCCATGCAAATCGATGACCTTGTGTAACCATGTCCTTCAGAGCCAATCCCCAACCCACTGTTGGTCCCTTCGACCTACGGTCAGGACATAAGAAACCACCAATAAAACCTACTAGCACTGATGGTAGAGGAGCGTAATCCAAATCAATGAACTCTTGCCATAGGATCTCATACCCGCATATCATATCATCTTGAAAAATCTGGCGAAGAGCCTCTATACCACCCTCCTCAGTTTGCTCATAGGGTAGCAGTGCACCTACCATAGGAATCCAGTAACAATCCTGATGCGTCACTGTAATCTTGCCTGTCGTCAAATGAAAGGTGTTTGTGTCACTGTGCCACCTCTCGGCCAACGCTGTCAACAAACCTCGGTTAATGATATACTGGGGCATCTCTAGCAAAGAGGATAGGTCACATCTCTCAATGATATCTCGATCAACCTGTGTCAATCGTGGTATCAAAGACCACGGTTTCGGGAATTGCTCTCACGATTGCACAACTCCAAGCCGCTCCTGTCACAAGCAAACCATGTCCAATATCAGTTCCACCATCATATCACAAATCCATATCAAAAACATCAATCATCCATATCAACTTGTAAAACACATCAAGTTTCACATCATATCGAATCCATATCCGATCAGAACAACTTGAAACAATGCAAATCAAATCATGTTATCTATCAAACACCCATATCAACTTGTAACACAACTCAAGTTCCACATCCATATCAACTTGAAACACAACTCAAGTTTCACATTCATATCAACTTGTAAAACAACTCAAGTACTGCAATCATATCAACTTGAAACAATGAATATCAAATCAAGTTCGTATCAACCATCCATATCAAAATCCACATCATATCGAATCCATATCAACATCAGATCAACATTAACTTGAAACATTGAAAATCAAATCAAGTTATTTCTAAAAATCATATAAAAAATCCATATCAAAAACCATATCAGGACTCATATCAGACACAATATCCACAACAATGACAGAAGGCACACAGACTGACTATCGCACCCATCCCGACAAAACTGGCAAACCCCTACTTATCCCCACCTCTTTTTATTCATCTCCAATCCCTCACAAATCCAATTTTTCTGCCTACACGCTAAACAATTTTACCTACGCGCTAAGTTGCTAGCTATGCGCTATCCAACCTTCTCCATGCGCTATACAATTACCCCTAAGCGCTAGCCTGCACCTATGCACTAGGATAATCCATAAAAGCACCACCTAAAGCACTCTAAGTGCTAACCCCCGTCTATGCGCTATCCTAGTTTGGCCCTGCGCTGCAGACCTAACCCTATGCGCTAGGTCATACCTACGCGCTATCCTAAACTACCCATGCGACCCCCTATGAACCTTATGCAATAGGTCTACTCTATGCACTACCTTTTCTCCCCTAAGCGCTAGCTGGTGAACCCATTGCGCTAAAGAATGTCTATGCACTATCCTACCCCCCCTCTACGCTATCCTAACCTACCCAGACACTACCCTAGTTTATCGCACCCCGTGCGCTAACCTACTTATCGTATGCGCTATGGTTTTTATCGGACGCGCTAAACCGTTAAACCCGCATGGAAAATTGGAAAAACATGCCTAAAAATGACAAAATAAAAATAAAAAAAGGGGCCAAAAATGATGACTTACCGGTGGTCCATATGTGGCAGGCCTTCGATACCTCTGAATGCACTCAAATCGATGAGAAGGATAAGGAACCGACATCTTGACTTTCACTCCAAGTGTCACTTTCTCCAAAGTCAACAAGCACAAATGAGACAAAAGAAAGCACTTTTTCCCTTTTATAGGGTAAATCGAAATTAGGGTTACGTGGTGGAACACGTAAATTGCTCGTGGTCTCACATCTAACCATAACAAACATCATTATCGGGAGATGAATCAAATTAACGCATTCAACATAGACAAACTTTTACAATGCGACGAAATTTATCAAACATTATCAAAATCAAATTAAATTTTCAAATTTTTTGATTCATCTCCCGAGGGGGCATTATCATATCAACATCATTTATCAAAAATGGGGCACAACATGAACATCTCAACATCGACATCACACTGATCATAATCAAATTTTGACGACACATCATTTTTCTTTGAATCAACATGTGCACACACGTCACTTTAAAGAGGGGCAAAATGTAGACGTATAAAAATGACCATATTCCTAAATGAATATTTAATGTTCATTTTATTTACATTCCTCTATTTAGTTAAATCTAATTTAATTAAATCATCCACATTCCTCTATTTAATTCAATAAATTATTCAATTTATTTATTTAAATTCACTTAGGCCCTTTATATCATTTAATTGAATAAATCATTTTATTTAATTAAATCCCTTCTCTCTACTTTTTAATTGAATTTACATTTAATTAAATAGTTCACCCCAATTAAATAAATTTAATTTATTTAAATGCTCAACTTGCAACCAAATTGAAATAAATTAATTTTATTTTAATTAAATCCTATTATCCCTCACCACTTGCATTTGCCTACATCTCCCACTTGTCTCCTAAACCCCCTTCTAGATTCTTCTAATCACTTCTAAATTATCCTAACCCATCTACTAAATATTGTCACATCCCTAAGCAAAGGGAAGTCACTTCTCAAACCCTCAAAGTCTTTGAAAACCATTAAAGGCTTTATGTCTTCAACAAGTTAACCTTAAAAGTCTTCTAAACCATTAATGGTTAACTCAACCCTCTTGCATGATTAGAGACTTTCTCTCTAAACTCAACCCACATCTAACCCAAGGGTCTCATCAAGCATTCATTGCTTTGACCATGGTTGTCCCTTTAACCCTTGCACAAGAGTTTACCCTTTGGGTAAAAGCTTTATCCAATAGATAACCTTAACCTAACCTTAGCCCTTACCTCCTAGGGTAACCATGAGGTCTTCTCAAGCATTTAATGCTTCTTACATCTCCTCTCAACTCGTCTTATGTTGACAATTGTCACCATTTCATTGGTGAGAATTGCAAACATGGATTGATAAACTTTCAATCCTGACCCTTGACTAAATCCTTCAATCTTGACCATCCATTGCCCTATTTCTTCTATAAATAGAGCCCATTCCTTCTTCAAAACAATCCAAGTCTTTAGCATCACACTTATACTCAATTTTAGCATACATTTTAGCCTCTCTTTGTAATAGGAATTAATCTAATAAGCATTTTAGAGTATTTTCTATTATCATTAGCACAAATCATTTACTAGTATATCATGTTAGGATAGTATTATTGTTAATCTTGTCATCTTATAATCTAGTTTAAATCATTTGATAGAATCATGCATAAATAGGATGCATTCATGTTAAAATTAATCTAAAACATCCCTCGTTTTTGCATTATTCATCCCTAAGTCACTTTGCTCAGTGATTTGAGAGCAAAGGCATTGACTTGAGGGACCTTGTGAGATAGAGAACCATGGAACACACCTTGGGGAGTTGAGCTATCCTTCATAGCTCCATAACTTGCACCAAGAAGTCCCATGGGTGTGTGGGCAAATGTTTGAATATTTTCACATTTTAAGTTTCATTGAACCGCTTTTGCCGCATGCACATATATATCAAATAATACATAATAACTAAAAATGAATAGAGTAAAAAACTAAAGCATACCAAAGCCTTAGATGGATGTGTTGTGGTCATAGGAGGCAAAGTCACAGATGAATCATTTACGATCATTTCCTATATCCATGGTAAGTGATTTAAAAGAAGTTAACTAGAGGGTTTGAACTTCGTTGTGCACAAAATGAAAAAGGAGTTGATCTAAGACAGACATACCTTTTCCCTTGGTCGTGTTGGATCCCATATTATACGTGTAGGACTTCTATTGAAATGAAATGGTAGAACGTTAGTAGGAAGTTTGGAAGGGGTCTGTAATAGGTTAAAGACAATTATACAAGTTAATAACCCAAAGTTGTTGTCAAACTAGATAGAA
Source organism: Cryptomeria japonica (assembly GCF_030272615.1). Lineage (NCBI taxonomy): Eukaryota > Viridiplantae > Streptophyta > Pinopsida > Cupressales > Cupressaceae > Cryptomeria > Cryptomeria japonica. The sequence continues at coordinate 743,602,021 of NC_081409.1, forward strand.
CAAATCTTTTTAACATATGTAGAACAAATGCACACCAAAGCCTTGTATAGTTCTCCTGTAACCTTAGGAGGCCTAGTCGAATCTGATGCAGCTATTACCATTTCCTATATGAAAAATGATAAGATATGATATAAACATAAAAGGATTTAGTTATTTCGAACAAGCAAGAATGCAATCCAAAGTGAATATGAAGTTATCACCTCTTCGCTCTAGTGAACCTGATCGACATCAGGTGCATTCATTAATTCTGTAAACCTCATATGTTTCTATATATAGAAAAAATAAATTAAGTGCATTTATCAATATCTACATATACATGTTTAATCATAATACATTTGAACAAATGAATTTAAATTGTACTGAATTAACTTCTGTCATTTGGGTGTCCAAGAGGATATCTTTTTTTGCCTCAGAGTGCTAGATGATGGCTTTCTCACACGCGCTGTCCTCAAGGCAGGTGTGGTAAACTAACAAAAAAAATTAACATAAGGGAAAAGAGCATGTATTTAATATATTACTTAAGTAAAAAATATATAAATCTAAATGGTACCGTATAGCTATCTTGGCCAAAGTCAATGGCCGGAAGCGTGATATCATCAAGTTGGGACATCTCAGCCCTTGATAAGCCCTATAAAACACCAAGTAATGATAAATATAATTAACAAAATATATTTTGAAACCAATGTATTATTATATTTTTAACAAATTTACAAATCTTCATCTATGGTGGCAAAACTACTCGTGATCGTGGAGTCGACTAAAAAGTATGTGGTGTACTCCCACCACCTGCTGCACCCTACAATGCATTTTATTTATATGTCATTTTAAATTGTTCTAAAAATAAAAATTCATTTCTTTTTATAAGATTTAGTCACTTAATTGATAACATGTCATAAACAGAATTAAACACACTTGTGTCTGATGGAGAGGGTACAACATACTGATCAGGTTGTCGGTGAGGGCCACATCCTCTACAGTGGAAGCTATTGGTATTATGGATGTGTTGCATTAGTTTTGTCATTGATGTCAACACTTATCCTTCTGAAGATCTTTGGTTATGTTGAACTGGCACATTATGCTCACCCACAAGTTCAGTGACTTATGCACAATCACCGGTATATTGTTCACCGACACTGAGGATGAGTTGTTACCATCTGGAGATCACTTGGTTATGTCAAAGACATAGTTTGGATACTTGGTTTTGGTATTTTGGTTATTGATCTAATTGGGTTGACATGTTTGCTGTTACCGGGAAATTGGTCTAGGTTATGGACCGACATGCATTATCTATTCCATATCAGCACGACACGTTATGGAGATGACTTATTAATTGGATATTATTGTAAATGTATTGAGCCAACATGATGCACCATGTCTTGACTTATTTGTAATTGATTTAATTGTAATATTCTTAGTAAGTTGACCTACACATTTGGTCTTAGGTTGTGGTATATATACAAGATCTCATTTGTGAGATAATGTAATAGGAAGATAACGGTATATGGTATTATATCATGGTATGTGTGAATATTGAAGATCATATGAGCAGACCATAGAGAAGGTTCAAGGAAGGTTTGAAGGTGATTATCAGAGCTTAACTGTTACTGAATCCAACGTTGGAGATGCTACTTTGAGTAGTATATTATCATTGGATTTAACCATCCAATTGTAGTCAGTGTGACTCATTTTGTGATTGAGCAGTGAGCTCTAGGCAGTTGGCCTTTCTGCATGTGCATACCCCATTTTTATACACATACTATTTGTAGTAGTATCATCTGATTGTGGGTAAGGTTTCCCACTGTGGTTTTTCCCCTTACGGGATTTCCAAGTACAAATCCCTATGTTATGTGTTGTGGATGTTGTTTCTCTTTCTGCTTTATGCATTGAGTTTCACCGGTATTAATACTAACTGCTAATCTATCAACCGACATTAAGTTTGGTTTACCAGTATTAAGTATCAAGTTTGATTAAGTTATATTTGGGTTGAAATTAATAGACAACTGATTCACCCCCCCTCTCAGTTGCCTTTGGGTCCTAACAGAAGCATGACATCTACTCCTGTAACATGTACATGAATGAGATGTCAAACCATTCTCATCTATGTCAATGTCTACACCAGAACATACACCTTGGTAGGTGGGGCACATATACTGAATGGGCTAGCCCATGCCAAATGATGCATATGGTGACGCTGATGAAGGAGGTGCTGCTGATGAAGGAGGTGCTGCTAATGAAGGAGGTACCGCAGGTGCTGGTACATCCTTTGCTCTGACCAACTCTGTGCCATGATAAACAATGACATCAGTCAATGATGTAGCTTCCTGAAGAGTCTGTAATTCCATAGACTTCTTCAAGGATATAGGGATAGTGACATGAACCATGACTTTCAGAGTTGTACGCCTCCTATGATGTGGTTGTACCACCCTATGGGCCCATGTCTATCCTGCACAAAGCCTCTCCCTCTACCCTGAAATTGTTGAATGTCAAAGTACTTCGACTTCTCGCCGAGGATAAACTCACAATACAACTTTCTTAAAAAATATACAGGCACCTCCCAATTATTACAAGGTGGTTGGTCAAAGACTATATACCACCTATCCCAAAAAGCTTCTTTCAGCCTAGCATGAACACACCAATGTATAGGAAACCGAATAGTATTTAGATCTAGGTTGTTATTTGTAACAGGATCAGTGAAAAGAGCACATTTGTCAGCTTTAAGTATGCCTTGTTTTTTTACTTGATCATATGATAACCCATCCGCATAAAATGTTCAACATCTATCCCTCCATGAACCCCATTTTGTAACCTCCCTAGATACCTCATTTTCACTATTGGCCATTGTTTCTAGCGTTTTGGCGAGGGTTGAGTGGTGCTCAAGCCTAGAGGACCTCAACCTATTCACCAATATAGAAATTTGGGCACTATTTTATGTAAGGCAATGGATGAGATCCTCTTGTGTGGCATCTACACGATCAAATGGAGGATATGGAGGGTTTTGGGGTGGTGGTGGTTGTTGAGGAGCAACATTTTGAGGATTTTGTGGTTGTGGAGCAATGTCTTGAGGGTTTTCTTGTTGCTCATGTGCAATGTTTGTAGGGTTTGCTTGTGTTGCTTGTGTAGGAGGAGGTCTTTGTTGTCTATTTCATTTTTGGGGATTGCTTGAAGAATTTGATATCAAATTAATAAAAACAAAACTTAAATCAATTAAAAAACCTTACTTCAATTAAAATGCAAACAAAAATAATCAAACCAATCAAATCTTACCTGTTCGACGAGGTGCCATTGTTGAAAATTGCTCTTAATGCTGGAAAAATCCAAAATAATTACAAACCCATGCGGGTTATGTGGATTTTGGCTTTCTCTTGTTGTTGTTCCATGGGTTTTGGTGTTGAAAATGGCCAAAACCCGTGGGCTACCCAAAAAAATAATGTTCCTCAAAACCGAACTTTTTGTTTTTTAAATTGTTTTTGGCTAGGCTTGGTGTTACCAAGCCTAGCATGTTTTTTAATTTTCAGAATCCGCACGGGTTATGAAAAATTTGATTTTTTTTGGCATGTGGCCACTTTTCTGTTCACCATCTTGGTGCACTTACCCGGATAATTCTTGAATTACTTTCACATTACAATTTTAAGCTCATGGAACTCTCATTCATCCTGATGATGGATCATGGAGTGTGATCTGAAATGTTGATGTTCAAAAACTTGCACACAATAAAATCCATAAATCTACATAATTCATTATTATGGATTGTGGAAATCTAACATAATTGAATTTTAAGTTCACTAATAAAAGGCACGACTTATGATTCAAATTTCATAGCCCTGGATACCTGTACAAAATTGATTTAATATTGATTTAATCTTTCTAGAATCATTTTTCATCTTGAGGTTCTACATCCACATCCACCAAGGAATGCTTTTAAAATCTCAACATACTTTATGCTATACTTAGAAAACCTCCTTTCTTTTTCATCTTTAAAAGAATTGCATTCAAGCCTCCTCTAGGACCCATCCAATATTCTTGTTATTGATGTGATTATTTCCTATGCAATTAAACTATTACATATGGATTTGTCATCATGTACAGATCGATGTGAATAATTCATGATCCTTGAATAATTTAGGAATCCTGGACATGAAGGTATTGGAGGTATAGGTAGAGGTGATGATGGTTGTGCGTTTTTTTCCTTCTCTATTTATATTGGGCAACACTCTAACAATCTTATGGAGGTCCTAGCTATTAAGATTGTTGTTGAGTGAGGTTTTTCTTTAGGATGGAGGAAGATTATTTGTGAGTTAGATTCTCAAATTGTTGTGGACATGTTGAACAAACAAAATTTGAATGATGTGAGTTGACAATTAGCTTTTGTGCTCAAAGAGATTTTACAACTATGTAATACATTGGAATTTGTCTCCTTTTGTAATATTCCAAGGGAGTCGAATAGAGTGGTTGATTGTTTGGCCATGTGGGCTTCAGAGTATGGTGATGGTTGGGATTTTAGTGGAAGGGATGGTCTACCTCTTAATTATCTTGAAACTTTAGACAGGTTAATGCTAGAAGACAGGATGATGCAAGACCACTCAGTGGTGTAGGATCAATTTCCCTTTTTGTTTGTTTCCTTTTCATTGCCATTTTTGAGGGCCTTCGATGCTCGAGATGAGCTTGGTTTTTGGTGTAATTCCAAAGTAGCTGGCCTTTGGCCCAACTTTAATACCTTTATTTTTAGAAATATCTAGTCCAAAACCTATCTCACACTTCTGACTTGAACTAACTACATCCAATAATTCATTTCTATTGGAGGTATTAAACTAGGGAAATTAAGAACTAGCTTAGACTTGGTCTCCTACCAATTGATACATATGTGTTTTCTATTAGAATTTGTTTTTTATAATTCCTTTGTTGTTTCTATAAAATTGTTAAAAGCCTTATCATTCTTTTAGTCAATGCATCCACAAGGAACAATTAGCTTATCCTTTGTCTTAAGATTATTATTGATTATGGTTGAGGGGTTGAATGCTTTTTATTTTTGTTCCTACCTTCAATCAAATCACCACAATGCATGTTTTTAACAAATTTCCATCTTAATTGCGTGTTAGTATTTAGTCATTACAACTTTTTTTGATGAAAGTGAAAATTTGATTTTCACTTTAGATGAGTTATTGGGGGTGTTATCGAACCCTTGGCCTTGTTCTAGACATTAACCAAGCCAAGTAATGGTAAGATCACAAATGGGACCCCATCTTTGAAAGAAACAAGATCCAAACTTGCAAGCTCAATGACCTCGTAGGAGCATATAGCTTGCAAGCACATCGACCCAACAAAGATTCGAACTTGGTGGTAGTTGAAGCATTTTCACTATCCTTTAATGTTGGCTTGACATATAACATGAGTATCTATATGATTTTTTTTCATACTTTCATGAATACTTACTCTTTTCATTAATTGATATTTTTAAATTATTTTTTTGTTAATTTGTTTTCTCCCTTGTTTAAGGTTCTTGAACTTTTATGATATAATATATATGTTAAGTCCTCAACAATCTCTATCACTCCCTAAATTCTTCAAAATATGGTTAGCCACATAAACTTCAATTTGGAAGGGCAGGGATGGGTAAGTGCACCAAGATGGTGAACAAAAAGGGGGGTATAAGTGGCCTCTTTTTCTTCTTTTGAAAACATGTAAACCTAAACTTCAAAGAGATATTTGAAGGTCATGCACTCAAAACTAGGAGTTGAGAAAACAATAAGAATTGTAGTACTCTGAATCTAGTTTCTAAACTACTAAATGTTTTTAAAATTGGATAAGATTAAGAGGGTCAAACCTTTCACGCACGAAAAAATGTTCCTGATTTTTTCCGAAAAAAACATAACATAGTTGTTTTCGTGCGCTGCACAAAATATATAGTTAGATTTATTATTTTGCAAAACCCTTTGGTAGGATAATAGGTAAGAGTGAGATCTAGAATTTGTGTATTTTTTATAATTTTCCTTTGAGTATTTTTTTTAATGATTTTTTGAAGTGATTGCATCTTGAAAATTCGGTACTTGTTCGTGCACTGGGCATAACTTGCATCAAAATAATAAAAAATGCAAACTTTAAAAAAAAAAAATGTACAGAATCTAGTGTAGAACAATAATATGTAATTTATTTTGAATCTGTTCAAGTATATCAAAAGTTATTAAAAAAATGGTGGACATATGTTTGTGAGGACTGTCAAGGCACTGCTAAAGAAAATTAAAGTTTATTATGCTAATGTTGTCCAATAATAGAAAAAATTATATGGTCAAAAAACTGAGAAGATGTGTGAGATTATGGTGGTAATTTTAGAGATACCCACTTGATCATTTGTATACCTAATGATGACGAAGTCGAGAAATCATGTTGGGCGATGAAAAACTGTGTAAAGGGACAAAAATGGGGGGGAAATGGTCTTGCAAGCCTTATGGTCATTTTCCAACCCTCTTACCAAGCCAAAACCCGCATGGGTTTTGAAAAACAAAAAGTACTATTCACAGTTCTACATAACTAGTATGGGCTATGTAGAACTAAAACCATTATTTTGTGTTTCACAAAACCCGTATGAATTATGTAGAACTAAAACCATTATTTTGTCTTTCACAAAACCCATACGGGTTATGAAGACATAATAATGTATGGTTGTAAACTTAGCATTTATTACACATATGTATAGATATACATATAATATTTGTTTATGTATGTATATATGCATATCTATAGTGATATATATATATATATATATATGTTTGTATACATTCATGTATCTCTTCTTTTCCTCTCTCTCTCATCTTCCTTCCCCCATCACTATCTCTGTCTATTCTGAGCCCTAATTATCCTCCTTGAGTTCTATCTCATCTCTATCCCCCTCACATTTCTCTCTCTGTCGATTCTCTCACCCTTTTCTCCTTATCATTCTCTCTCTACCTCATGTCTCTCACCCTCTCCTCCTTCTCCTACTCTCTCCCTATCCCATTCTCTCTCTCTCTCTCATTATCCTATCATATTCTCACCCTCTCCCCCTTCTCTCTGTTTCTCTCCCCCTCCCTCTCCCTTTCCCTCCTCTCCCTCCCCCTCTTGTTATCTTATCCTACTCTCTCTCTCTCTCTCTCTCTCTCTCTCTCTCTCTCTCTCTCTCTCTCTCTCTCTCTCCTTTTGCCAATCTCCCTCTCTCTCCCTCTCCCCCTCCCCCTCTCCTTTTCCAAATCTCCTTCTCTCCCCCTCTGCTTATCCTATTATCTCTCTCTCTCTCTCCCCATCTCCACCCTCCCTCTCCCTCTCTCCCAATCTACTCTCTCTCTCCTTATCCTATTCTCTCCCTCGCTTACTATCTCCCTCTCTCTCTCTCTCTCTTACCTAATCTCCCTCTCTCTCTCTCTCTAATCTCCCTCTCCCCCTCTCCTTTTTCCCAATCTCCCTCCCCCCCTCTCGTTATCCTCTCTCTCTCTCTCTCTCTCCTATTCTCCCCATCTTTTCCCTCCCTCTCCCTCTCTCCCAATTTCTCCTCCCTCCCTCTCCCTCTCTCCCAATTTCTCCTCCCTCTCTCCCCCCTCTCCTTATCCTATTCTCTCTCTCTCTCTCTCTCTCTCTCTCTCTCTCTCTCTCTCTCTCTCTTTCCTCCCTCTCCCCCTCTCCTTTTCCCAATCTCCCTCCCCCCCTCCTTATCCCCTTCTCTCTTTGTCTCTAAATCTCTCTCCATCCCCCTCTCCTTATCCCATTATATTTCTCTCTTCCTATCTCCTATTCTCTCTCTTCCTATATCCTCTTCTCTCTCTCTCTCTCTAACTCTATCTCCATCCCCCTCTCCTTATCCTATTCTCTCTCTCTCTCTCTCTCACTCATTTTTCCAATATCCCTCTCTCTCCATCCCCCTCTCCTTATCCTATTCTATTCCTCTCTTCCTATCTCCTATTCTCTCTTTCTCTCTCTCTCTCTCTCATTTTTCCAATATCCCTCTCTCTCCATCCCCCTCTCCTTATCCTATTCTATTCCTCTCTTCCTATCTCCTATTCTCTCTCTCTCTCTCTCTCTCTCTCTCTCATTTTTACAATCTCCCTCTCCCCATTTCACAATCTCCATCCCTCTATCTCTCTCTATCCTATTATCTCCCTCTCTTCCTATCCCCTATTCTCTCTCTCTCTCTCTCTCTCTCTCTCTCTCTCTCTCTCTCTCTCTCTCTCTCTCTCTCTCTCTCTCTCTCTCTCTCTCTCTCTCTCTCTCTCCCTCTCTCCCTCTCCTTTTCCAAATCTTCCTCTCTCCCCCTCTCCTTTTCCTAATCTCCTTCTCTCCCTCTCCATCCATCCCCCTCTCCTTGTCCTACTCTCTCTCTCTCTCTCTCTCTCTCTCTCTCTCTCTCTCTCTCTCTCTCTCTCTCTCTCTCTCTCTCTCTCTCTCTCTCTCTCTCTCCCTCTCTCCCTCTCTCTCTCTCTCTCTCTCTCTCCCTCTATCTCTCTCCCCACTTCCTATTTGGGTCCTAGTTCTACATAACCCATATCTCTCTCTCTCTCTCTCTCTCTCTCTCTCTCTCTCTCCCCCTCTATCTCTCTCCCCACTTCCTATTTGGGTCCTAGTTCTACATAACCCATACGAGTTATGTAGAACTAAGGCCAAAACTTCTAGTTCTACATAACTCGTATAGGTTATGAGAAATTGTGAACGTTCAGATTAAAGGTTTCCATAGCCCGCATGAGCTATGGGAAAATCTTAATATTTTTTAGTCCCAATGACATAAAAACCAGCATTGCAAGTTGTTTGAAGGCTCCACTACTTTTGCACATGATTTTCTGGGACAATAACAGTCAGGTTTTCATATTTTTTTGTCACTTTTGCTTTGAAATGATTGATATGTCTTGTATATTGGATTGTTCTTGAAGTTATTTTATCATTGTTACTTTAGATTATAACAAAATGATGATCATTTGTTGTTTTTTTGCTTTGATCATGATTGATTTGTCATGTATTTTGGTTTTTTTTGAAGTTATTTTATTATTGTTACTTTAGATTATAACAAAATGATGATCATTTGTTGTTTTCTTTCTATTTGATTGTGGATTGTCATCATGATGTTATGTGTAGGACAATGGGAAAGAACAAGAGGAACAAATGAACAAAGAGAGGCAGCAAAGGAAAGAGAAAGGGAGCGTATTAGGAGATTATGTGAGGGTATGTCATCTAATGCACCTAATGAAAGTGATGAACATTCAACAATTGAAATTTATATGATGAATGCACCTAATGAATGCAATGAACATACACCATTTGAAAATGATTCGGTGAATACACATGTTAATGAAATTGAAGAAGATATACCATTTGAATTTGATGTGATCAATGCACATAATGCACCTAATGAAAACTAAGAGCACGCACCAATATTAACACCTCTTAGAATAATTCGTAGAAAACCAAAGTTCCTCACCTAATGAAAACCCCAATTGAGTGGTTAGGTGATGCCTTGAGAGTGTATTGAGACAAGGTGTGAAAGGGTGAGAAACCTAGTATTGGATGATTGGAATTTTATTGGTGAGAAAATCGACCATCCAGACGCACTTGCATTGATGGTTCGTTCCCACGATGAGCAGAACGAAAGATGCACTATTTTGCCACCTTTCACTGATGGTTTTTGACGATTTTTGATGTGACACAAAAAATCTCACCACAAGAAAATAGAATCGAGTTGTCTGAAACTGAGAGAGGCTTTTTTAGGCAGTTATAATATGACCCCATAAGTTCAAATAGATCATCCATAAGTACCATGATCTCTGAGTTATGCGATGTCAAAGTTTGACCATTTTGTTTCACTATGAGCGCTCAAGGGAAAACGTCGCTACGAGGTGGCTTGAAATGATTAGACATCTTAGGGAGTGAGACAAGGGAACACCTAGCATAAACCCAACCACCCAGATGAGCTTGCACTGACAGTTTCTTCCCACGATGAGCAGAACAAAAGATGCACTATTTTGCCACCTCTCCCTAACGGTTTTTGATGCGACAGAAAAAATATCACCATAAGAAAATGGAATCAAGTTGTTTAAAACTGAGAGATGCTATTTTAGGTAGAGATAACAGGACCCCATAGGTTCAAACAGATTGTCCACAAGTGCCACGGTCTTTGAGTTACGTGACATCAAAGTTTGACCATTTTTTCCACTTTGAGCGCTCAAGGGAAAACGTTGCTATGAGGTGGCTCGGAACGATCAGACATCTTGGGGAGTAAGAAAAGGGCACACCTAGCATAAACCCGACTACCTAGATGTACCCACATTGATGGTTCGTTCCCACAATGAGCAGAATGAAAGATGCACTATTTTGCCACCTTTCACTGATGGTTTTTGATGTGGCAGAAAAAATATCACCACAAGAAAAATGAATCGAGTTGTCTAAAACCAAGAGAGGCATTTTTAGGCAGTGACAACAAGACCCCATAGGTTAAAATGGATTTTCCATAAGTGCCACGTCTCTGAGTTACGTGAGGTCAAAGTTTGATCATTTTTTCCACTTTGAGCACTCAAGGGAAAACGTCGCTACGAGGTGGCTCAGAATGATCAAACATCTTGGGGAGTGAGAAAAGGACACACCTAGCGTAAAATGGCCCATACAGACATGCTTACACTGACGGTTCATTCCCACGATGAGCATAACAAGAAATGCACTATTTTGCCACCTCTCACTAACGATTTTTGATACGACAGAAAAAATATCACCACAAAAAAATGAAATCATGTTGTCCGAAACTGAGAGAGGATTTTTTAGGAAGTGACAACACAAACCCATAGGTTCAAACAGATCATCCATAAGTACCACGGTCTCCGAGTTATGTGATGTCAAAGGTTGACCATTTTTCCACTTTGAGCGTTCAATGCAAAATGTCACTACGAGGTAGCTTAGAACGATTGGACGTCTTGGAGAGAAAGACAAGGGTACACCTTGCATAAATCTAACCACTCAAACATGCTCATGCTAACGATTTGTTCCACAATGAGCAAAACGAAAGATGCACTATTTTGCCACCTCTCACTGACAGTTTTTGATGTGACAAAAAAAATGTGACCACAAAAAAACAAAATCAAGTTGTCCTAAACTGAGAGAGGTTTTTTTAGAAAGAAAAAACATGACCCCATAGGTTCAAAGGGATCATCCATAAGTGCCACGATCTCTGAGTTACGCAACGTCAAAGTTTGACCATTTTTCCCACTTGGAGTGCTCAAGGGAAAAAGTTGCTACGAGGTGGCTCGAAATGATCAGACGTCTTAGGGAGCAAGAAAAAGGAACACCTAGCATAAAAATAACCACCCGAATGTGCTCGCACTGACGGTTCATTCCCACGATGAACATAATGAAAGATGCATTATTTTGGTACCTCTCATTGATGGTTTTTGATGCGACAGAAAAAATATCACCACAAGAAAATGAAATCAAGTTGTCCAAAAATGAGAGTGGATTTTTTAGGCAGTGACAAAATTACCCCATAGGTTCAAATGGATTGTCCATAAGTGCCACGGTTTCCGATTTACACAACGTCAAAGTTTGACCATTTTTTCCACTTTGAGCGCTCAAGGGAAAGCCTCACTACGAGGTGACTCAGAATGGTCAAACATCTAAGGGAGTGAGAAAAGGGCACACCTTATGTAAACCCAGCCACCCAAACATGCTCGCGCTGATGATTCATTCCCACAACAAGCAGAACAAAAGATGCACTATTTTGCCACCTCTCACTGACAGTTTTTGATGTGACAAAAAAAATCTCACCACAAGAAAATGAAATCGAGTTGTCTAAAATAGAGAGAGGATTTTTTAGGAAGTGGCAAAATGACCCCATAGGTTCAAAGGGAATGTCCATAAGTGCCACGGTCTCTGAGTTACGTGACATCAAAGTTTGATCATTTTTTCCACTTTGAGTGCTCAAGGGAAAGAATCGCTACAAGGTGGCTCAGAATGATCAGACATCTTGGGAGTGATAAAAGGAAAAAACTAGCATAAACCCAACTGCCTAGATGCACTCACACTGACAGTTCATTCCCACGATGAGCAGAACGAAAGATGCACTATTTTGCCACCTCTCACTGATGATTTTTGATGCGACAGAAAAAATCTGACCACAAGAAAATAGAATCGAGTTGTCTGAAACCGAGAGAGGATTTTTTAGGAAGAAAAAACATGACCCCATAGGTTTAAATGGATCATCCATAAGTGCCACGGTCTCCATATTATGTGGCGTCAAAGTTTGAACATTTTTCCACTTTGAGCGCTCAAGGGAAAATGTCGCTACAAGGTGGCTCGGTATGATCAGACCTCTTGGGGAGAGAGATAGTGGTACACCTAGCATAAACCCAACCACCCACACATGCTCGTGCCAATTGTTCATTCCCACGATGAGGAGAACAAAAGATGCACTATTTTGCCACCTCTCACTGATAGTTTTTGACGGTTTTTGACGAAAGAAGAGATAATTGGTTTGATTTGATGTTAAAATGATTGCTTCAACTCTTCTTTTATAGAAGATTTGGATGAATGTATGTATCTTACCCTAAGGCCAACTTGTTATGGAATAAAATTTAAATGAAAACCTTACCTAAGCCTACTCATCCTTAGATAAAGTTCAAATCTGATTTGTACGCTCAAATCTTGTCTTAATTGATTCTTGAAATGATGAACTTCACTCCATAAGCATGAGTTTATGAAATAATAACTTCACTCCAATCTCTTCATGCACGAAGGACTCAAAGCAAGTTCACTCAATCAAAATACACAATATCAACATTACCAGTGTCGGTACTTGGGTACGTGGGTATACACAATACGACCAATAGAGCATTACCGGTGTCAGTACTTGGGTCCGTGGGTATACACAATACGACCAATAGATAGTTTAAAAGTATACACCATATGAGTTACAAGTAATGAACAAATTGGATCATATTTCAAGGCATATACACAATGAACAAGTTTGATCACATTTCAATAGAAAATAACTAAGTTTCAAGAATATCAAGTTTCATATATATCAAAATGAACAATAATCATGTACGTATCAAAAAATGGCATAGATGCCAAATCAATAATAGTTACAAAAATGTGGCATGTGCCATGTCTATCAAAGTCGATATATACATATACAAATGTCGAATATATAAAAAAATTGGTCCTTCAATGACCACAACTATAACTATATGTCTCTATCGGTATCTATGACTATGGCAGATCATCAAAATCAAGTGTCTTCAAAGAAGTACGTGGCTTTGCAGGTGGTTGCACAAGGACAATTCAAATGTCGAATTAGATATATTTTCTCAATATAACATCAAAATAACTAAATACTGAACTCTAAATTGTTTGAAGTTGAAATGTTGATTACCTCATCTCTGTCTTCTGCAATTGGGTGAGGCTGAGGATCTGTGGGATGTCCTGAAGGGGGCTGTAACTGGTAAAACAATATTAATGCATGTTAATAAAATATATATCAAATAACACATAATAACTAAAAATGAATAGACTAAAAAGTTAAAGCATACCGAAGCCTCAGATGGATGTGCTATGGTCATAGGAGGAAAAGTCATAGATGAATCAGTTACGATCATTTCCTATATCCATGGTAAGTGATCCAAAAGAATTTTAACAAGAGGGTTTCAACTCCGTAGTGCACTTAGTGAAAAGGAGTTGATCTAAGACATACATACCTTTTCCCTTGGTCGTGTTGTATCCCATATTATACGTGTAGGACTTCTACTGAAATGGAAAGGTAGAACATTAGTAGGAAGTTTGGAAGGGGGCTGTAATAGGTTAAAGACAATTATACACGTTAATAACCTAGAGTTGTTGACAAACTAGATAGAACAAATCTTTTTAACATATGTAGAACAAATGCACACCGAAGCCTCGTATAGTTCTCCTATAACCTTAGGAGGCCTAGTCGAATTTGATGCAGCTATTATCATTTCCTATATGAAAAATGATAACATATGATATAAACATAAAACGATTTAGTTATTTTGAACAAGCAAGAATGCAATCCAAAGTGAATATGAAGACATCACCTCTTTCCTCTGCTGTAACTCATCGACATCAGGTGCATTCATTAATTCCGTAAACCCCATATGTTTATGTATTTAGAAAAAATAAATTAAGTGCATTTATCAATATATACATATACATGTTTAATCATAATACATTTGAACAAATGAATTTAAATTGTACTGAATTACCTTCTGTCATTTGGGTGTCTGAGATGATATCTTTTTCTGCCTCAGAGTGCTAGAGGATGTCTTTTTCACACGAGATGTCCTCGAGGCAGGTGGGTTAAACTAACAAAAAAAAATAACATAAGGGAAAAGAGCATGTATTTAATATATCACTTAAGTAAAAAATATATAAATCTAAATGGTATCGCATAGCTATCTTGGCCAAAGTCAATGGCCGAAAGTATGATATCATCAAGTTGGGACATCTCAGCCCCTGATAAGCCCTATAAAACACCAAGTAATGATACATATAATTAACAAAATATATTTTGAAGCCAATGTATTATTATATTTTTAACAAATTTACAAATCTTTACCTCTGGTGGCGAAACTACTCGTGACCATGGAGTCGACTGAAAAGTATGTGGTGTACTCCCACCACCTGCTGCACTCTGCAATGCATTTTATTTATATGTCACTTTAAATTGTTCTAAAAATAAAAATTCATTTCTTTTTATAAAATTTAGTCACTTAATTGATAACATGTCATAAACAAAATTAAACACACTTGTGTCTGATAGAGAGGGTACAACATATTGATCAGGTCGTCAGTGAGGGCCACATCCTCTTCAGTGGAAGCATGGTATCTACTCCCACAACATGTACATGAATGAGATGATGAACCATCCTCATCCGCGTCAATGTCTACACTAGAACATACACCTTGGCAGGTGGGGCACATATGTTGAATGGGCTAGCTCGTGCCAAATGATGCATGAGGTTACACTGATGAAGGTGGTACCGCCGATGAAGGAGGTGCTACTGATGAAGGAGGTGCCGCTGATGAAGGAGGTGCTGTAGGTGCTGGTACATCCTCTACTCCGACCAACTGTGTGTCATGCTAAACAATGACATCAGTCAATGATGCAGCTGCCTGAAGAGTCTGTAATTTCATAGATTCCTTCAAGGATATAGGGACAGTGACATGTACCATGGGTTTTGGAGCTGTACGCCTCCTATGATGTGGCTGTACCACCCTATGGGCCCCAGGTCTATCTTTCGTAGAGCCTCTCCCTCTACCCTGAAATTGCCGAATGTCAAAGTAATTAGGCTTCTCGCCGAGGATAAACTCACAATACAACTTTCTCAAAAATTATAGAGGCACCTCCCAATTATTACAAGGTGGTTGGTCAAAGACCATATACCACCTATCCAAAAAAGTTTCTTTCAGCCTAGCATGAACACACCAATGTATAGGAAACCGAATCGTATTTAGTTCTAGGTTGTTATTGGTAACAAGATCGGTGAAAAGAGCACATATGTCAGCTTTAAGTATGCCCTTTTTTTCACTTGATCATATGATAACCCATTCGCATAAAATGATTGACATCTATCCCTCCATGAACCCCATTTTGCAACCTCCCTAGATACCTCATTTGCACTATTGGTCATTGTTTCTAGCATTTTGGCAAGGGTTGAGTGGTGCTCAAGCCTAGAGGACCTCAACCTATTCACCAATATAGAAATTTGGGCACTATTTTGTGTAAGGCGATTGATGAGATCCTCTTGTGTGCCATCTACATGATCTAATGGAGGATGTGGAGGGTTTTGGGGTGGTGGTCGTTGTTGAGGAGCAACATTTTGTGGTTGTGGAAGAATGTCTTGAGGGTTTTCTTGTTGCTCATGTGCAATGTTTATAGGGTTTGCTTGTGTTGCTTGTGTAGGAGGAGGTCTTTGTTGTCTATTTCATTTTTGGGGATTGCTTGAAGAATTTTACATCTAATTAATAAAAACAAAACTTAAATCAATTAAAAATCCCTACTTCAATTAAAATGCAAACAAAAATAATCAAACCAATCAAATCTTACTTGTTCGAAGAGGTGCTATTGTTGAAAATTGCTCTTAATGCTGAAAAAATAAAAAATAATTACAAACGCGTGCGGGTTCTGTGGATTTTTGCCTTTCTCTGACTGTTGTTCCATGGGTTTTGGCATTGAAAATGACCAAACCCCATGGGCTACCCCCAAAAATAATGTTCCTCAAAACCCGTACGGGTTTTGAGGAACTTTTTGTTTTTTAAATTATTTTTGGTTGGGCTTGGTGTTACCAAGCCTAGCATGTTTTTGAATTTTCGGAACCCGCACGGATTATGAAAAATTTGGTTTTTGTTTGGCATGTGGCCACTTTTCTATTCACCATCTTGGTGCACTTACCAAGATAATTCTTGATCTTATTTCTGATGGTATGATGAAATAATAAGTATCCGATACATAACTGAGAGGGGGTGGGGGGGTGAATCAGTAATCTAAAAAATCGATACAAACTTCCCAAACTCAAACTCAAACACACAAAGTAAACTTTCACTTGTCAAGATCAATACTTATAAGAATACTCAACATCAACCGGTTAACTGTTATACCAAATTAACTGGTAAACAACTTCAACCTTGTAAACATCAAAATGCTTAACCATATATCAAAATATTTCATCTCTCAATGCTTCTAGTTATCACGCCTTATCAGAAAAGTTAAGTAGTTAATTGAATCAACAAATAAGATCATAACCACAAAACATTCACCATATGACACAACTATTTATACGTGGAAAAACCAAATAGGTAAAAACCATAGTGAGATGAGACTCACAAGATAGCTATCTGAACTCTTCTGAAGTTCGCCCTGTTAGGAGCCAAGCCTATTAAAGCTTTTACAATAAGTCCTGTTAAGAACTGATTCTGTTAGGAATCACCCGGTTAAGGGATATACAAAATGCCTTGATGAAAAGAAAAATATCCCGTTAGGAGTAACCTCGGTAGAGGATTTGAAAATCCAAGCTAATGGACCACCTTGTTAGAGGATTTAAGAAGTAACCAAGCTTGTTAGAGCTTACCCGGTTAGGGGATTTCAATTCTGTAGTAATTGTTAGAAAACAACAAGTTTTCTTGATCTGTCTGAATAACACTACATTTGCTTGATCAAATCCTTTTAAGCTTCAATCTGCCTTTACACAAACTATAGATCCATTCACCGGTAGGAAACCACACACTTAACTGATTTATGCCAACTTTGCCAACCTATTAACAAAACAACTTCATCAACCTTAAATACAAATCAACTAGGTTGGTAACACAACAAAAACCTAATTCTGTCATAGAGATTACAAACGAATCGGTTCAAATGTGACCATTGAATTTACATAGCAATCTATACACATTCTTCAGGAAAATTCCAACCATTCCATGATCACCACTTCATCGGACTTGTAACTCATCACGTGCTATGCATTAGATGCAATCCACTTTCCTCATTCCTTAGACAATCAAACAAACAAATAAACACGCCAAAACAATCTGAACTTATCCTCATACAATGGTCACACGTGTCTCCATCTTTACCGCTCAACATTAGATTTCATTTCAACAAATCTTGATCGGTTTGGGTTTACCAAAAACAACTGGTAGGGTTTACTGGTTCAACTGCATAGAAATGGTTTAACCTTATACATCGGTTCAACTTACAAACTTACATACCAGTTTCCAACATCTTCCACAAAGCTCTTCTTACTGGTTACAAGACAATATCAATAACAACATTATTAATATCATAAATACCATTACTGGTTCAATTGACATCAATGACAACATAACATATCATTAATTCAATCCTCATGCAAATGCCAACAATCTCCCCCTTTGGCATTGATGGCAATACAAATATCAATGCCTCTGATTGCTGCTATGGATGAGAGAATAGAAATCCTGGTTTACATTACCAAGTATTCACCATGCTTTGTCTGTCTTCAGCCTGTCGCTGGATTCCCTTTGCTAGTCACATAATTCTTCTCCTCAATCACATAATTCTTCTCCCCCTTTGACAACAATGCCAAATTGAAAGTAAAACATGTAATGTTAAATTTTCACTGTGCATCAAATAACATTCTGCAGCTAGATGCTCCCCTTATGGAATACATCCACTTCTACATCAATCCATGTAAAATTCTACAAGTGATTTAGGGATTGATGCAATCAACATCATGCTTAACTAACTTCATGAAGGGGTACAACCCCTAGTTGTCTTCTAAGACACTCAAAGTAGTCTTAGGCAGAGGTTTGGTAAAAATATTTGCAAGTTGCTCCTTGGTAGAAACATGCTCTAAGATAACATCTTTACTTTAAACTTTTTCCCTCAAAAAGTGATACTTCAATTCAATGTGCTTGGTGCGAGCATGCAAAATAGGATTCTTAGAAATATTTATGGCACTTGTATTATTACATAAGATCTTTATAGGTTATGAGATCTTCATCTTAAAACCTTCCAAAATGTGCCTCATCCAAATAGCCTGTGTGCAATTCATATAAGCTGCAACATACTTAGCTTCAACAGTAGATTGTGAAGTACAACTCTGCTTCTTACTACTCCATGAAACTATCCTTCCTCCTAGAAAGAATGCTCTACCGATAGTACTTTTCCGGTCATCAACATTTCCTTCCCAATAAACATCTGTGTACACCTTCAAATCAAAATCTCCTCCATATGGATACCATAATCCATAGTCAACTGTACCTTTTAGATATCGAAAAACTCTCTTGGTTGCTATCATATGTGCTTCCTTTGGATTCTTTTGAAATCTAGCAACAATACCAACCGCATGGGCAATATCCGTCTGCTGTGAACAACATAGTGTAATTTGCCAATCATTGACCTGTATTCCTTTTCATCAATAGAATTAGATTCATCTTCCTTGGACAACTTACAACCTGTAACCATTGGTGTTCCAACTGGTTTACAATCACTCATGGAAAAAGTCTTCAAAACCTCTTTCACATACTTAGACTGAGTAATGAAAATACCATTCTTCATTTGCTCTATCTGCAAGCCTATGAATTTTTTTTATTTCCCCTACTAAAGACATTTTAAATTCATTTTTTATTTCATCTGCAAAACTGTTGCTCATGACATCATTACCTCCAAATATAATATCATCAACAAATACTTCATTGACCATTATTTCATCTCCTTCAGACTTGAGATAAATGTTACTATCATCACTAGTTCTTGCAAAGCTTATCTTCATCAGATGTGTATGAAGCCTTTCATACCATGCTCTGGGTGCTTGCTTTAATCCATACAAAGCTTTATGCAAACTGCATACCATGTCTTTCTCATCTGTCAGAGTATAACCATCAGGTTGCTCTATGTATACCTCTTCTTCCAATATCCCATTCCAAAATGCAGACTTAACATCCTTCTGGCATACCTTGAACTTCTTATGGGCTGCAAATGCAAGTAAAGTTCTAACACCTTCCAGTCTTGCTACTGGTGCAAAAATTTCACCATAATCTTCTCCTTCTTCTTGCGCATAACCTTTGCAAACCAATCTTGCCTTGTTGTGAACTACAACACCATCTTCATTTAAATTGTTCTTGAACACCTATTTTGTACCTATAACATTCTTGTTTACCAGTCGAGGTACCAAGGTCCAAGTGTTGTTCTTCTCAATTTGATCTAATCCCTCCTCCATATCCTTAACCCAATGATCATCACCAAATGCCTCCTTAGAACTTCTGGGTTCAATGGTGGAGATCATACAAGAGTTCTCTTTTATTACCCTTCTAGTTAGTACTCCAACATCCTTATCCCCAATAATCTTCTCAAGACTGTGGTTCAGTCTCACATACCTAGGAATAACATGATCATTCTCTTCAGGTTCAACTTCTTCATTATCATCTTCTTCTAAATTTATTTGTGTTAGTTGAACAGGTGCATCAAAATTTGCTTTACCGGTTTCTGATTTAATAGTTTCAGGTTCCAAATGCAAAATGCAAGCATCTTCATCCTTTTTCTCTGAACTGGTTCCTTCTGAAATTTCAGGAGATTCATCTACTCGAACATCAACACTCTCAACAATTCTCTATGTCCGGTTGTTGAAGCATTTGTAGGCTTTACTCTTGGTAGAATAGCCAAGAAATATGCCTTCATCACTCTTAGCTTCAAACTTTCTTATATAATCACCTCTTTTAATAAAACATTTGCTACCAAATATCTTAAAATAGCTAACATCAGGTGATCTTCCATACCAATATTCATAAGGGGTCTTGTCCCTAACTCTTTTTATCAAAACTCAGTTCATTGTGTATACAACTGTACTTACAACTTCTTTCCAAATTTTTTTTGCCACATCTCCTTGTACCAACATTATCCTAGCATCTTCAACCATTGACCGGTTGTTCTTCTTTGCGATAGCATTCTGCTGTGGTGTCCTAGGTGCAGAAAGTTGTCGTTTGATACCATTCTCATCACAATACTTAGTGAATTCTTCATAAGTAAATTCACCACCTTGATCTGTTCTCATACATTTTATCTTTTTGCCACTCTCTTTCTCAGCTAAGGCTTTGAATGCCTTGAATTTACCAAAAGCTTCATTCTTATCCTTCAAGAATATGACCCACATCATCCTTGAACAATCATCAGTGAAGATCATGAAATATCTATCACCTTGGATTCTTCTTGTTCTTATTGGTCAACATAGATCTGTATGAACCAAATCTACTAAGTGCTCTGCTGAGAAGGACTTGCTCTTGAAAGTTGAAGAAGTCATCTTTCCTAACTGACATTCTTTGCAAAGAGCATTAACCAGTTTGTCTAGCTAAGGTAGACCTCTTACTGTTTTAGACTTGCTCACTTTAACAATGTTATCAAAGTTTATATGACAAAATATCCTATGCCAAAGCCAACTATCATCTATATTTGCAATCAAACAGTTGCTACTTTAGGATTCAGATGAAATAGATTACCTCTGGTTTGTTTCCCGATTGCAATCAATTCACCTTTATTGTCAAAGATTTTGCACATACCATTTCTAAACTCCAGTGGGTATCCTTTGTCATTTAGTTGTACCACACTCAGAAGATTGCACACTTTAGACCTTCAACCCAATAGACATCTTTAGCACTGCTCTTCCCATTAAGAGAAACAACTCCCTTACCTTTAACCATATAGGGTGAGTCATTGCCTAATCTGACAACACCGCCATCAAATTCCTTCGAGGAAATAAATTTTCTTCGATCACCAGTCATGTGATGTGAACAACCACTATCAATGATCCAATCATCAGAGTTACCCATCCTGGACACTAGTGCCTTTTGATTTGATATCTCTTCCTTAATAGCTACAAACACAATATCTTCACTAGCATCATCATCAGATTCTTCATCAATAATACCACTGTCAACTTCTATATGACAATCTCTCTTGCCTTTACCCTTATAATTCTTGAATTTGTCTCTCTTGTATTCATTTTCACTATTAGGACAATTTGCTGCTATATGAACAATCTTGTTGCATGCAAAATATTTTAAAGGTAGTTTACCTCTATATTTCCTAGTGCCTCTAGGCAGTCGTTTTGCCAACATTGCTTGAAGTTCCACTAAGTTTTCTTCATCATCAACATCTCTACTGGATCTAGATTCATAGCCATGACAAGTATCTCTACTTTTTCTCACATATGGGTTAGAGACAAAATCTCTGAAAGAAGATTCCGATTTCTATACACTACCATCATAGCCATTTAATTCAAAAGTAGTAAGTTTGTCAATGATAGAGTCAAGAGTTACCTTAGTTTTGTCAATGGATTTCATCTCCTGAATAGCTACAACTTGGATAGCATAGACCGGTAACAAGGTTCTCAGTACCTTACTAATTACTGTGGCATCTTCCACTTTCCCTCCTGCACTCTTTATTTCACCAACTATCTCTTTTATCCTTTGACCATACTGCTAGATATTCTCACCTTTAAACATTCTCATGTCATCAAAATTTCCTCTTAAACTCTCCTCTTTAGCAATCTTAACATGTTCATCACTGCTATAGATCTCTTCAAGTTTTTTCCATACTTCATATGCAGCTTCAAGACCATGAACATCTACATATTCAGCATCAGACAGGGAGCTTATAATTGTTGATGATTTATAGCTTCGGTCGGATCCTACAGGGTGGACTTAGCCATCAAATGTGTGAATGGCCTATTGGCCTTACACATTTATTATAGTTCGATTCCTTCATTACCGTCCTTCATAGTGAAATGACTTGTTAATAAAACATAACTAATAATAATCTCCCACCTTGGAAGTCATGATCCTTGTCATGAAACATGTTGCTTGATCAAGACGTGTTTGGGTATATAGATCAGTTCACTCCATCCTTCTCGGCAATCGAATTATCATCAATCAAATCATATTCTCATTTGGCAATATAGCGACATCCTTCAGTAATTCTTCTTCAGCAAGACGACTTCATTCTTCAGTTGTATGTGCTCTCATCTTCAAGACATAACAATTGATATAGAAGTTAGATTGTATTGAACTGATCATCTTACAACAGTCTAGGGTGGATATATATAGCTTCAAGTGTGAAGCAAAATCATTGTAAAGTCTCTTGATACAATTAAGATATATTCATTGTTGGGTTTTTCACCTTCAAGAGGAAGGTTTTCCCAGGATAATGTCTGTACATTTGTGTGAATTATTATTTTACCTAATCCGATCTTTAACTTAACATGGTATCAGAGCCAAGTTTCCTTCTATAAAGCCTAACCGCCTGAAGGAAGATCTGATTAAGATCAGATTGATATCTCCTTGAAAGTTTGTATTTTAAAATGATGAATGGAATCAGATTCGAAGACAGACTTGAAGGTGTCTCAAACTTAAACTACAAGCTTCGCTTGCTGAAGTCTTGCTAAAGTCAGAAATTTAGATGTATGTTCAGAAAAATATGTTCTCTAGAAGAAACTCAAGATACCTTGTGATTGAGAGGGAGCTTACTAATAAAGATTGAGCACTTCTGAGGTAAAATTGTAAATATTGATTATTATTATTAATACTAATAATTATTATATGGGCCTTGTGTAAATCATAAGGAAGTGACGACTTCCAAATGATTTCCACTTGTATTTTTGAGGTTATTGGAAGGTGATGATCTTACAATAACTCAATATTGTGGATAGAATCGCTGACTGAGGCAATCCACGTAAGAGCTTGTGGATAGAATCACCGACAAAGGCAATCCACACAAGAGCTCATGGATAGAATCGCCGACTGAGGCAATCCACGTAAGAGCTTGTGGATAGAATCATTGACTGAGGCAATCCAGACAAGAGCTCATGGATAGAATCGCCGACTGAGGCAATCCATGTGAGGGCTCATGGATAGAATCACCGACTAAGGCAATCCACACAAGAGCTTGTGGATAGAATTGCCGACTGAGGCAATCCACACAAGAGTTAATGGATAGAATCACCGACAGAGGCAATCCGCTGAAGAGTTTGTGAATAAAATCGCCGACAGAGGCAATTCACATCTTGAAACTATGGTCCCAAGATAAGCATCATATGTTTTATGAATATTGCTCCTAATACCTTTTATCATCCCTAGCTAAGAGGGAGTGTTGATGATTTATAGCTTCGGTCGGATCCTACAGGGCGAACTTAGCCATCAAATGTGTGAATGGCCTATTGGCCTTACACATTTATTATAGTTCGATTCCTTTATTACCATCCTTCATAGTGAAACGGCTTGTTAATAAAACATAACTAATAATAATCCGCCACCTTGGAAGTCACGATCCTTGTCATGAAACGTGTTGCTTGATGAAGATGTGTTTGGGTATATAGATCAGTTCACTCCATCCTTCTTGGCAATCGAATTATCATCAATCAGATCATATTCTTATTTGGCAATATAGTGATATCGTTCAGTAGTTCATGTTCTTCTTCAACAAGATGACTTCATTCTTCAGTTGTATGTGCTTTCATCTTCAAGACATAACAATTGATATAGAAGTTAGATTGTGTTGAACTGATCATCTTATAGCAGTCTAGGGTGGATACATATAGCTTCAAGTGTGAAGCAAAATCATTGTAAAGTCTCTTGATACAATTAAGATATATTCATTACTGGGTTTTTCACCTTCAAGAGGAAGGTTTTCCCAGGATAATGTCTGTACATTTGTGTGAATTATTGTTTTACCTAATCTGATCTTTAACTTAAAAAATATTAGCCTCCAATGCTTGATGATTCTCTTGCTGTTCTTTCTTTTGATCATCAGTCAGAGTTCCAATAGGTACAACATACAGAGTTTCTACATGATCCCAATACTGACTTCCAAGACTCTTGATGTAAATCTTCATTCTATCGTTCCATATCCTATAGTTTTCTCTGTTGAACTTCAGACCTTCCTTCTTCATCATGATCTATAAGATCTTTTCCTCAAGCTGTTAGGCTTTTAGGTAAAGAGGACCCGAGTAGCTCTGATACCAATTGATGGTATGATGAAAGAATAAGTATCCGGTAGATAACTAAGAGGGGGGGGGTGAATTAGTAATCTGAAAAAACTGATACAAACTTCCCAAACTCAAACTCAAACACACAAAGTAAACTTTCACTTGTCAAGATCAATACTCATAATAATACTCAACATCAATCGGTTAACTGTTATACCAACTTAACAGTAAACAACTTCAACCTTGTAAACATCAAAATGCTTAACCATATATCAACATATTTCATCTCTCAATGCTTCCAGTTATCATGCCTTATCAAAATAGTTAAGTAGTTAATCAAATCAACAAATAAGATCATAACCACAAAACATTCACCATATGACACAAATATTTATACGTGGAAAACCCAAATAGGTAAAAACCACGATGAGATGAGACTCATAAGATAGCTATCTGAACTCTTCTGAAGTTTGCCCTGTTAGGAGCCAAGCCTGTTAAAGTTTTTACAATAAGTCTTGTTAAGAATTGATCCTATTAGGAATCACCCGGTTAACGGATTTACAAAATGCCTTGATGAAAAGCAAAATATCCTGTTAGGAGTAACCTCGGTAGAGGATTTGAAAATCCAAGCTAATGAGCCACCTTGTTAGAGGATTTACGAAGTAACCAAGCTTGTTAGAGCTTACTCGATTAGGGGATTTCAATTCTACTGTAATTGTTAGAAAATAACAGGTTTTCTTGATCTGTTTGAATAGCACTACATTTGCTTGATCAGATCCTTTTAAGCTTCAATCTGCCTTTACACAAACTGTAGATCCATTCACCGGTTAGGCAACCACACACTCAACTGATTTCTGCCAACTTTGCCAACCTATTAACAAAACAAGTTCATTGACCTTAAATACAAATCAACTAGGTTGGTAACACAACAAAAACTTGATTCTGTCATAGAGATTACAAACAAATCGGTTCAAATGTGACTATTGGATTTACATAGCAATCTATACACATTCTTCAAGAAAATTCCAACTGCTCCATGATCTCCGCTTCATCGGACTTGTAACTCATCATGCGCTATGCATTAGATGCAATCCACTTTGCTCATTTCATAGACAATCAATCAAACAAACAAACACGCCAAAACAATCTGAACTTATCCTCATACAAAGATCACACGTGTCTCCATCTTTACCACTCAACATTAGATCTCATTTCAACAAATCTTGATCGGTTAGGGTTTACCAAACATAACTGGTAGGGTTTACCGATTCAACTGCATAGAAATGGTTTAACCTTATATACCGGTTAAACTTACAAACTTACATACTAGTTTCCAACATCTTCCACAAAGCTCTTCCTACCGGTTACAAGACAATATCAATAATAACAACATTATCGATATCATAAATACCATTACCGGTTCAATTGACATCAATGACAACATAACATATCATTAATGCAATCCTTATGCAAATGCCAACACTTTCACATTATAATTTTAAGCTCATGGAACTCTCATTCATTCTGATGATGGATCATGGAGTGTGATCCGAAACATTGATGTTCAAAAACTTGCACACAATCAAACCCATAAATCTACATACTTCATTATTATGGATTGTGGAAATCTAACATAATTGAATTTTAAGCTCACTAATAAAAGGCACGACTTATGATCCGAATTTCATAGCCCTGGATGCCTATTCAAAATTGATTTAATATCTATTTAATCTTTCTAAAAGCTTTTTTCATCTTGAGGTTCTACATCCACATCCACTAAGAAATGCTTTTAAAACCTCAACATACTTTATGCTATACTTAGAAAACCTCCTTTCTTTTTCATCTTTCAAGCATTCAAGCCTCCTCTAGGACCCATTCAATGTTCTTGTTATCGATGTGATTAGTTCCTATGTAATTAAACTATTACATATGGATTTGTCATAAAGTACAAATTGATGTGAATAATTCATGCTCCTTGACTATCTCTATTATGTTTTGAGACGACTCTCTATTTTGGTTCTAGACTTATTTAGCTCGACCATTTCTCATTGTGATCTGTTGAGTTCCACCACTGGCGTAAATTAATTATCGTTAACTTGCATGCAGAATCAAGGTCAGCTCTTGGTCTTGCTTTACCATTAGTTCTTTTGGTTCGTGGTCATGTTAGCAGAAAGGCTTATCAATTCCATATGCTTGTATAATTTTGAAAATGAAAACATATCAAGTAGGCTGCTTACTCAACTATTGATTAGTTTTTCCATTTATGACCAATCGCTAATCACCTTTTTTCTTTATTTATTTATTTGGGTAGTAGTTGATTGTGTAGCATTCCTACCTTTTTCTATTGTGATAAAATTTTAAACATGCCTAATTGTTATATAGAATTTGTTTAGGAATAGGCACAAATATTTTCAATATACTAAATTGTCTAAATTGTTTCAGTAGGCGGTTGTTACTATTGCCTATCATTTTGCTTCTGATTTTCGCTATCTGCAGCTGCTGTTCATTTTGTTGTTGCTTTGCAGCTCTTTGTTAATTTTGTTGTAATTGTTTTTTTTTTAATAAAAAAACATTCAAATGAATTAAGGTGTTTGATATATTTAAATTAATTTTTTTAAATACTTGTTCAAAAAATAAAGTTGAATTGTTCCATGCCTTCCAATGCCACATGGATTTTAATAAGTAGGTAGGCAGTAGGTAAGCAAACAACAATTTTTAGGAGTAGATTAAGTAGCTGAAAACAATCATGAAGAATTGGACAAACAAATGAAAAAGTTATAAAACATTTGGTATGAACATCCAAACAAATAGCCGAGAATCTTGGTAAACAGGTGAACAGCATTTAAGAGGCTGGAAAAGAATCATAAAGACTTGGTGTAAGTAGTTTATGGAGAAGTGTGTAACATTAATAGAATAGAATATGATTATACAATTGAATCTAAAACATTAATGTTTAAGTTATATAAAGAAGTCAAAATGACTTGGGTCCGTTGTAAGTAACCTCTGTACACTGTTTTTTTGACAATTCAAATCTTTTCTTCAAACTAACTAAAATGTGCTAGCTATGTATATATAAAACCATATATATATATAAATACAAACAAACACAGCCAAAACCAAAAAAAGAAAAAAAAAGAAGAAAGAAGAAGAAGAGAACAAGAAAGAGAGACCAAATAGCAATCTTGAAATAAATAGAAAAAAGAAATTATATGCGAAGCTGTGTGGGGTTATATACACCCAATTGATTCACCAACTATAAATCAAATGGGAGAGAGAATATTATGGAAGAATTTGAATACAGTTGTTACCTGTTTATATGTAATTCCTGATTGAATCCTAGTTTCAGTTAACTCTGCCTCTACCCATAATTAAGATCATGGCTTCTGATACTCTCTGGATTTCTTCCATGTAAGTGCTGATTTATTTTTAGAAAAGCAATATAAATGTATGTGTGAGAGCATACCTAGATGTCCTACATAAGCTGCAGCGTTGAGGCATGTCTGACGGTTCTCCCTTGGCCGGAAAACCAGAAACAATGGCGTGGCTGCTAACAAAAGCTTCGCTGCTTCCGTGTGACCGTTCTCTGAAGCTATAATCAGGGCAGTTTCTCCAAACTGATTGCGCCTGTACAAAGCATATTTGTTGGGAGTAATCATTTAGAATACAATTGAGTTGATTTTGAAATGTGAAAAAAACTAAATATGGAAGGATGCAGCTTATAATTTAAACGTCAAGCTATGTATATTTTTGTAATACAATTTTTTTTTACAATGTATGAAAATGAAAAAGTATGAAAAAGTAATTGACATGGTAAATTTTATTAGGAGACGATGTGGATATAATATATTAAATTATGTTATATAATTATAAATATAATAATTTTAAATTTTAAAATAATAATTAATAAGTTAATATTGTATTTTATTTTAAATAATTTTATTTAAGATATAATTTTTTTTGGTTGGTAATAATTTATGTTTATATTAATATGCAATATCAAAATATACGTTGTTCAGATAAACATCAGTCCAAAAAAACTTATACAACATGCATCCCATCAAAGCCACCATGAAACACTACAAAACTTGAGAAGCAAAATGAACCAGTCTAACAGGCACATTTTCACCCAAACATTTAACAGAGAAAGAAAAGCTAACCCCTATCACCTCTTAGACCCCAAGAGAACTGACTAGAAAATATAAACTAAACCACTAACTATCATGCAGATTCTCCTCATTGAACCTGGCCAGTATTCGTATCACCTCCTTTGTATGCGCTCGCAATTGCAATTCAGGACCCATCTCCACCCTTGCTAGCTTGTGCGCGACATCAAGATCTTCCTCCACCTGCATAAGCCCTACAAAGGTCTTGAAGGCTTCCCATCCGCGACATGCCTTTGCTCTACACCTTTCTTTTACTTCATCCTCTGTCCAATGCATGAAAGGTATGAGATTCCCAGGCTCCATCATGCCTTCAGAAATATCAATGCAAACCCTCGAGATGATCCATTTAAAAACAGACTCCAAGCCATCCAGACACTCTTCTGCAATTAGCTCCTTCAGTACTCGCCGAACCTTGTCAACTGTATCTTCAAATTCTAACCCTCATGCAACAATTAGCGAGTAGATTTCCATATTGGTTCGATATCGATGGCTAATATGCACAATATCCTCACTCAACATTAATTTTATCGCCTCCAACAACCTCTCATCCTTGTAAAGGAATAACCCTTGTATATGTCTATTTGATGCCTTCCCCACAAAAGGCACAAGTTTCTTCTATGTTTTAAAAGTGAAATTCGCTTCCATGGTCACAATTCTATAGTGCCACCACCTCCAAATTTGAAGACCCAAATCTTCTGCAAATGAGAACTATAAAAACAATGTGGCGTGATAATAAAATTCTCCTGCACATAATCCTTACATGAATTTGATATGAATTCAATCCACCTAGTGATAACCGACCTTCATTGCTGCTATAACCGTGTTTCAACACTACATTTCCATAAATGCTTTGTTGGAATATATATTTTCAGCCTGTCTGCACAATCCAACATTAACTGCACCTCACGATCATGCCAATTGTCATGTCCTTCATCTACAAATTCGATCCTCCAAATTTTTTGGGGTTGCCATATGCACCGTAACTACATCCATGTCATCAATCAAGAGATTACAAATATCTTCCAATTGATGTTCGTGTGCTTCCTTAAACAGACTAGCCCATTTATACAATACATCTGCTTCTCTATTACCTTCTCTACGCACATGGGAGATCTTGAAATCAGTAAAACACTTCATGTCATGAGTTATTTTTTGAACAAACTTGTTTAACATCCAGGCTTGCATTTCCCCCTTAATGATTGCATTGATAATAATCAATGAATCGCCTTCCAGATGTAAATTCTTAAAGCCAAGTTTTAATCCCCACTCGACTGCTAAGGATGCTGCTTACACCTCAGATGCATTATTCGTGCCCCTTTCCAATAATTTGGCACCCCATGCAACAATGTTGCCCTTCCAGTTTTGAAACACCACCCCTACACCAGACTCACTTGGATTACCCTTGGATGCCCCATTAAAGTGTGCCTTAATCCACCCTTCTTTTGATGGAGTCCATTTTTCAATTAATTTCTCATGAGGATTGCAATATGACAGATCATACCGCTTAGGCCTATGAGCGGGCCTAAATTTTATTCTTGGCCAACAACTTTGAAGACGCGAATCCTCCTTTGATAACATTCTTCACACTTAACAAGGATGCTACAAATCCCACGACTTCTTCGATTGATGTGTCAATTTTGGCCATAATCCTCTGTATTGATTCGCCTTTATCCTAAAAAATTATTCGGTTCCGCTCTTTCCAAATATCCCACACTATCATAGATGGACTAATTTTCCACACAAAAGAAAAAATTGACTTTCTACCCACAAAAAAACATCCTTTAGCGTCCTAGGAAAAGGACCATGCCATGCTAGTTTTCCTTGTACCATCCTCCAACAAGCATAAGAAAATTCACACTTCAAAAGAAGGTGGTCTATGTCTTCTTCATACTTACCACACATTACACATTTCATTGGTCCCACCATCTCTAATCGTTTCCTCCTTTCACTAGTTAAAATTCTGCCTCTAATTGCAGGCCAAACAAACGCACCTGCCTTAGGAAGACATTCTTTCCCCCAGCATAAATCTGTTGGCCATTCTTCGCTTTCTTCTTTGCTATCTAAAAGTTGATAGCCAATCTAGACCAAATAATTACCATGTTGCGCTCCACACCATTTTACTACATCTTTTCCACTAGATATGAAAATTTTTCTATTTTTAAAAATATCTATCTTCCATAATTCTAATATAATCAAAGTTTTGTAATACTTATCTTACCAATTTCCATCCCCATTTAGTCCTCCCATCAACTCTTCTGGGTTCCAAATAATCCCCCACTTTGGTGCCCCATGCTTCCTCCTTTAATCTTCTAACCACCATCACATTCTCATTACTATTTAAAACTTGTTGATCGTCCCATGAATCTAACTAGAAATGGGCATTCTTGCCATCACCAATCTGTCATGATAAATGATTAGTAATTACCTTCCTGCATGAAACAATAAAGTTCCATATAGCTGACCCACGTGAAGGATTTGCAATTGTGAAAATTCTCCAATCATCTGATTGGTCCAAATACTTAGCCCACAAGATTTGAACCCATAATTGCTATGGATTTTTGTATATAGCCCATACCAAATTTTCTCCCATAGCCTCTTTCATTTTCTGCCAATTACAAAGACCTACCTCCCTGTTGCTTGGGTCTACATATTTTTTCCCAAGCTAGCAATGAAATTTTATCCTCCTCCTGAGCTCCATTCCAAAAATACTTTCTCATTATATTCTCAATCACCTTCACAACCTTTTGAGGAATTTGTAAACACATCATAAATAAAAGTGAGATTATAGAGATTACCATTTTTAACATCATGATATGACCCACTGATGTTAGCCATTTGCTCTTCCAACCATTCATCCTCTGAATACAAGAGTCAACTAAATTCTTCCATGTGGCAGACCTACTTGCTCCTCCAAACAAAGGAATTCCCAATTATTTACCCAGTAAGCTTCCCACTTGCATCCCTAGAATACTTGAAATCTCCCGATGCTTCCTCAAAGGTGATAGTTCTGATACTTAATATAAGTATAGATCCAATAGCCAACAAGATGAGAGAGGGGGGTGAATCATACAAATTTAATCTTCCATAAAAACATCAGATTCAACCTCGGTAACATATATTTCAGTAATATAACCAAAACTGTTAAACATGCAAACTCAAAAGCATATAAACATCATAAACCTCATAACACCAGATTTAACGTGGAAACCCAAATAAGGAAAAACCACTGTGGGATTTCGGACCCACTAAGAAATATACTCTTCTAGAGTATGCTCGGTTAAAAGCAAATCCTGTTAAAGATTACAAACACATTGCTAGATGTGACCCGGTTAAGGGATTTCCCTTAGATCTGTTAGGATCTTCACCTCGTTAGAAGTGACCTTGTTAAAGGATTTCAAACACTCAATCAGAATGTCACCTTGCTAGAGGGTTTTACAAATAAGACTATTAAGTCCACTCGGTTAAGAGATTTTCTGTCACTTTCACAAAATAATATTAATAAAATCTATCTGCAACTTCACATCTAAAATGCTAAAGAAGATTATACAATCTAGACATAGAACTAATCTTGTCTATCTGTTGGGCTTCTATACTCTATTATTCAAATAGGTCTTCAAGCTTCTGTGCTCGATAATCACTATGTGGCATCCCTATGCATACACTTGCCCACATACATTGTTTATCAACAATTTCCTATTTATAAACAATTAGGTAACTGCTTAATCTCCTTGATCACATTTCCCATGATCAATCATAGCCATCAGATCTTCAATCTTGTCCAGGTTCAATGCATCTTTCGATCTGAAAATGTTTTACCCCTCCTAGGAACTTGCATATATTTCTTGGAACTTGTGCCAGGGTATTGCGGTTCAATCTGTGTTGTAGATCTTTATGCCGACTTTCTATTGCCTTTTTTCATTAACAAACTATATTAACGACATACCAATCATTCAATTAGTTCCAGCTCATCAGCTTCCTTCATTAAATAACGCATGCAAACATTTAATGCATTATGTTATAGCTCGGTTACAACTTGGTAACAACTCGGTAAATACTAAACTTCACTCAGTAAACATTCCGCCTTCATTAACCGATAGTGATAACCTTAGGGTTTACCGACTGGGTTCCTTAGGGTTTACTGACTAGGTTCTTTGCTTGATAACATAGTATAGTATTAACCTTTACAATTTACAACATATGTATGATGTCAAAACAATCTAAAACATCATGATCTCATCATTGTCTGACTCAGTAATAGTTGCCCATTGAATACCTTATTCCTCCCTTATTCATCATATTCTTTCCTGTGTCTTTTACCGACATCTTTATAATCTTCAAATCATACTTCTTAAGATATGGCAACATCATACTGAATTAGAAAATCAATTTCTTGACATCAATGACAAAATAATAGTATCAAGACAGTAAACATCCTTAATTAGTTATATCCATAATCATCAACAACCTTCTCAATATCCTTATGAAATGCCAACAGTCTTTCATTGTCTGTTATAATGCAGTATTGCCAACAATCTCCCCCTTTGGCATTGATGGAAAAACCAATTGATTTGACCTTAAAAGATTCGGATTGCTATGATTCTAAAATGCTGAAATGCTCTCCCCCATATATTAGACTTCTCCTGTTTACTTCAGTCTTCTTTCCAATCTTCAGTCTTCTCCCCCGATATTAGTCTTCTCCCCCTTTGACAACAATGCCAAAAAGTAAAGAACTAAAACATAATTTCTATCTGTATGAAGTGATTTCCTACTGTTGTGTATCAATTCAGTCTTGGTCAGAGCATTAAGTCTTCAATTCCTGTTCCCTATATTGTTTCCTGTAATAATTCCTGTACACCTTTAGAAAACATCCTAAAGTGTATAAATCAACATCAACTCCCAAAAGATATTCGATAGAGTCATCAAATTGATGCTTTCACCAAACTCGGTTAGTGAGTAGAAGATAGGGGTAGGACCCCTAACTTACTTCTGAGATATGCAAAAGTGTCCCTTGGTAGTGGCTTGGTGAAGATATCTGCTATTTGTTCCTTTGTGCTAATATACTCCAACACCACTTTCTTCTCTTGAGCTTCTTCTCTAAGATAATGATATTTGATAGAGATGTGCTTTGTCTTAGAGTGCATAACATGATTCTTTGAAATATTAATGGCACTAGTATTGTCACAGAATATGGTTATTGGCTCGGTAACTTTCTCACTTATACCTTCCAACAATTGTTTGATCCATGCAATGTTGGTACAATTCAATGCTGCAGCAACGTATTTAGCTTCTGCTATTGACTGTGAAACAAATCCTTGTTTCTTTCTAAGCCAACTCACTAGTCTTTCTCCTAAAAAGAAAGCTCCTCCACTTGTGCTTTTTCTGTCATCAATGTTGCCTGCCCAATCAGTATCAGTATAAACTTTTAAATCAAAACCATTTCCTTTCTGATATGCTAAGCCATAATCCTCAGTGCCTTTCAAGTATCTAAAGATTCTTTTGATTGCTGTCATGTGTGTTTCCTTAGGATCTGCAGAGAATCTTGCAACTATACCTACTGCATGTGCTATGTCTGGTCTACTGTGAACAACATATTGTAGTTTTCCAATCATGGATCGGTAAAGTGTCTCATCAACAGATGTAGATTCATCATTCTTTGATAATTTATAGTTGGTAGTCATAGGAGTACTTACTGGTTTTGAATCCTCCATTCCAAATTTCTTCAAGATTTCCTTTATGTACTTGGATTGTAATGAAAATCTCATTTTTCATTTGCAGTATCTGTAAACCTATAAAATACTTTATCTCACCGATTAATGACATCTCAAATTCTTTGCTCATTTCATTTCCAAAGTTCTTGCATAAAGAGTCATTTCCACAAAATATAATATCATCAACAATTATGGCTGAGATCAGTATTTCATTTTCATCATTCTTCATGTACATATTGATGTTCTCACTTGTCCTTATAAAACCAATCTTAATCAAATAAGAGTGCAATCTTTCATACCATGCTCTAGGTGCTTGTTTCAAACCATATAAAGCTTTGTTCAATTTACATACCTGATCTTTATTCTTGTCTTCAATAAATCCTTCAGGTTGTTCAATAAAAACTTCTTCTTCTAATATTCCATTCAAAAATGCAGATTTGACATCCATTTGATATACCTTGAAATTTTTGAAAGCAACATATGCCAACAATGTTCTTACTCCTTCAAGTCTAGCAACAGGTGCAAAAGTTTCACCATAATCAATTCCTTCTTCTTGAGCATAACCTTTGCAAACTAGTCTTGCTTTGTTTCAAATGACCTCTCCTTTTTCATTTAGTTTGTTTCTGAAAATCTACTTTGTATCGATTACATTTTTGTCCTTTGGTCTTGGGATTAGTGTCCATGTGTCATTCTTCTTGATTTGATCAATCTCTTCTGTCATAGCATTTATCCAATCTTCATTATTAAATGCCTCTTTCACTATTCTTGGTTCAAATTCAAATATCAAACATGTGTTCTGTCTCAGTTTGTTCCTTGTCATCACTGGATCATCCTTATCTCCTATAATCTAACTTGGTGCATGATGTCTTCTAACATACTTGGCTAATACAGGCTCGGTAGGCTCTATATGATCTTCTTCATCACTCGGTAACTGGATATTCTCTTCATTTTCTTCAACAGTCTTCTCGGTAAGACTTCTTGGTTGAACATAGACAAATTCATCATAGTCTTCTGGTTCCTTGGAATTTCCTTCATCATTTGCACTTTCTACTATTTTATTAGATGATTTGATCAGACATTTAAATGCTTTGCTTCTAGAAGAATAACCTAGAAATGTTCCTTCTTCACTTTTTTGATCAAACTTGCCATTTCTATCATCTTTGTGAACATAGCATCTACTTCCAAAGATTTTAAAATAACTAACATTAGGTTTCTTATCATACCAGATTTCATATGGTGTCTTCAAAGTACCTTTCTTCAATTGTACTCGGTTCAAGGTGTAAACTACCGTGCTTATTGCTTCTCTCCAAAATGTTTGTGGCACTTTCTTTTCAATCATCAGTGTTCTAGCACAATCCACAATAGATCTGTTTCTTCTTTTTGCTATTCCATTTTGTTGTGGAGTTCTCGGTGTAGAGACTTGTCTTTAATACCATGATCATTGCAGAATGAGTTGAATTCATCAGATGTGAACTCTCCTCCTCTATTTGATCTAAGACATTTCAGTTGTCTTCCTGTTTCATTTTCAACTCTTGCTTTGTACCATCTAAACATTTGAAAAGATTCTGATTTATCTTTTAAAAACATTACTGACATCATCCTTGAATAGTCATCCATGAATAATAAGAAATATTTATCACCATAATAACTTTGAACTTTCATAGGACCACAAAGATCAGTGTGCACTAGATCTAAAATTCCCTTAGAAGTGTAAGAATTACTTGTAAAGCTTGATCTTGTCATTTTACCCATCTGGCATCCTCAGCACATAGCATTCTCAGGTTTTTCAAGACTCGGTAGACCTCTTACTCTGTGCTTCTTACTTATTTTGATCAGATTATCAAAATTTACATGACAAAACCTTTTATGCCATAACCAGGTATCATCGAACTTTGCATGCAAACACTTGTTACGAGTTGAGTCAAGGTGAAATGTGTTACCTTTTGTTTGTGTCCCGGTAGTAGCTAACTTTCCATTCTTGTCATGAACTTTGACAATTCCTTTTTGAAATTCTATTTGGTAACCTGTGTTGCTTAGCTGTGCTACACTTAACAAATTGTATTTCAAACCTTCAACCCAATAAACATCATTGCATCTTCCATTGTCAAGAAGTGTTATAGATCCTTTACCTTTCACTGGACATGGTGCATCATTACCAAATCTAACATAGCCTCCATCATAATCTTCTAATATAACAAACTTGTGTTTATCTCCTGTCATATGATGTGAGCATCCACTATCCATGATCCAAGAATCATTAGTGTTTATGTGAGATATTAGGGCTTTTTCTTCATACCTTTCTTCATCTGATCCATCTTTGATAGCCACATAAACTACTTCCTCTGTATCAGTCTCATCTAATTTATCATCATTGGATTCCTCATCAACTATTAAGCATGTCTTTCTATCTCTTCTTCTAAAGTCTCGGTGTCCTCTATAATGATCATCTTTCTGTCTGTCATCTCGGTAATCTCTCTTTTCAGTAAAATCTTTGTTAGGACAGTTAGAAGCCATATGTCCTATCTTATCACAATTGAAACATTTCAAAGTTAGTTTTCCTTTATACTTACCTTTGCCTCTCGGTAACCTTTTGGCTAAAAGTGCTTCAAACTCTTCTTGCTTTCTGATTTCCTCATACAGTTTGTGTACTACCTCCATGTTCTTATGAAATCTTTCACTTGCTCCACTGTGATCTCCTTCAGAGTACTTATACTTTCTTTCATTGAAATCATTAGATTCATCAAGATGAAAAGAACTAAATGCAGATTCAACTTTATTTACCGAAGATCCACTGTTATCAAAGTTACTCAATTCAAATGCATGTACCTTACCAATAGTAGCATCTAAAGAAACCGGCATATTAGGTACAAACCTCAATTCATTGATTGCAGAGACTTGGATTGTATAAGCCGGTAGAAGGGTTCTCAACAACTTACTTGTTATATCCTTTTCTTCAATAGTTCCACCTGCTCCTTTGATTTGATTTACAATCTCCTTTAGTCTTGTATTGTACTGAGTTATGTTCTCACCTTCATTCATCCTCATAGATTCAAGTTGTCCTCTTAGACTATCTACTTTTTCTCTTTGAACATGTTCATCTCCTCCATATACTGATATGAGCTTATCCCACATTGCCTTTGCATCATTGCAGCCTTCTAGATCATTAAATTCTGAATTGGTCAATGCAGATGTTATTTCAATCTTTGCTTGAATATGTTCTTGCTTTTCCTTTATTTCTTCCATAGTCAATGGATAGGTGCTCGGTGTGACAAAATCATTCTCCAGATAGCATACAACATATTCTCCAACTCTTGATAGATGTAGCTTCATCCTTTTCTGCCATGTAGAGAAACTTGACTTGTTTAGCTTCGGTGCATCCCTCTTATACATCTTTGGATCTTTAACTCAAGTGCCTTTAAACTTTCCTTCTGGAGTCCAGAGCTCTGATACCAATTGATAGTTCTGATACTTAATATAATTACAGATCCAATAGCCAACAAGATGAGAGGGGGGGGGTGAATCATACAAACTTAATCTTCCATAAAAACATCAGATCCAACCTCAGTAACATATATTTCAGTAATATAACGAAAACTGTTAAACATGCAAACTCAAAAGCATATAAACATCATAAACCTCATAACACCAGATTTAACGTGGAAATCGAAATAGGGAAAAACCACTGTGGGATTTCGGACCCACTAAGAAATATACTCTTCTAGAGTATGCTCGGTTAAAAGCAAATCCTGTTAAAGATTACAAACACATTGCTAGATGTGACCCGGTTAAGGGATTTCCCTTAGATCTGTTAGGATCTTCACCTCGTTAGAAGTGACCTTGTT
This sequence comes from Cryptomeria japonica, assembly GCF_030272615.1. NCBI lineage: Eukaryota > Viridiplantae > Streptophyta > Pinopsida > Cupressales > Cupressaceae > Cryptomeria > Cryptomeria japonica. The sequence continues at coordinate 743,640,201 of NC_081409.1, forward strand.
AAAGGATTTCAAACACTCAATCGGAATGTCACCTTGCTAGAGGGTTTTACAAATAAGACTATTAAGTCCACTCGGTTAAGAGATTTTCTGTCACTTTCACAAAATAATATTAATAAAATCTATCTGCAACTTCACATCTAAAATGCTAAAGTAGATTATACAATCTAGACATAGAACTTATCTTGTCTATCTGCTGGGCTTCTATACTCTATTATTCAAATAGGTCTTCAAGCTTCTGTGCTCGGTAATCACTATGTAGCATCCCTGTGCATACACTTGCCCACATACATTGTTTATCAATAGTTTCCTATTTATAAACAATTTGGTAACCACTTAATCTCCTTGATCACATTTCCCATGATCAATCATAGCCATCAGATCTTCAATCTTGTCTAGGTTCAATGCATCTTTCGATCTGAAAACATTTTACCCCACCTAGGAACTTGCATATATTTCTTGGAACTTGTGCCAGTGTATTGCGGTTCAATCTGTGCTGTAGATCTTTATGCTAACTTTCTATTGCCTTAGATTCATTAACAAACTATATTAACGACATACCAATCATTCAATCAGTTCCAGCTCATTAGCTTCATTAAATAGTGCATGCAAACATTTAATGCATTATTTTATAGCTCGGTTACAACTCGGTAATAACTCAGTAAATACTAAACTTCACTCGGTAGACATTCCACCTTCATTAACTGATAGCGATAACCTTAGGGTTTACCGACTGAGTTCCTTAGGGTTTACCGACTAGGTTCTTTGCTTGATAACATAGTATAGTATTAACCTTTACAATTTACAACATATGTATGATGTCAAAACAATCTAAAACATCATGATCTCATCATTGTCTGACTCGGTAATAGTTGCCCATTGAATACCTTATTCATCCCCTTATTCATCATATTCTTTTCTATGTCTTTTACCGACATCTTTATAATCTTCAAATCATACTTCTTAAGATATGGAAACATCATACTGGATTAGAAAATCAATTTCTTGACATCAATGACAAAATAATAATATCAAGACAGTCAACATCCCTAATCAGTTATATCCATAATCATCAACAACCTTCTCAATATCCTTATGAAATGCCAACAATCTTTCATTGTTTGTTATAATGCAATATTGCCAACAAAAGGGGTATTGAAAAAGAAAATTTTAGATTTTAGCCAATTTATCTTTTGACTAGACCATTTAGAATAGTTATCCAAAGTACATCTCAAAACCCTTGCTTTTCTCAGAGTTTCCTCTCCAAATAAGATAGTGTCATCAACAAATTGGAGGTGAGAGACAACCCTTACCCCGTGCACAATTTTTACACCCTTCCAAACACCCTCATCTCGTTTCTTTGTGATCAAACGACCAAAGGATTCCGCCATGATAATGAACAAGAATGGTGATAAAGGATCACCCTGTCTTAAACCTCTAGAAGCTTCAAAAAAATCCTGAGGACTACCATTTACCAAGACAAAGAACCTTGAGGTACAAACACAACTTTTGACCTAGGCAATCCATTCATCACAAAAACCAAACTTTTGAAGAGTTGCAAAAAGAAAATTCTAGCATACCTTGTCATAAGCTTTTTGTATATCAAGTTTAACTAACATTTTAACCATTCTTGCAACCTGAATTGAATGGATGGCCTCATGCGCCACAATGATACCTTCAACAATGGACCTATTGGGTGCAAAGCCACTCTACTCCTCTAAGATAATAGACTTAAGCACTAATTTCAATCTGTTAGCCATCACTTTGGATATGATTTTATAAATGGTATTGCATAGTGAGATTGGCTGAATATCATCAAAGGATGCAATCGATTGCTTTTTGGGAACCAGGGCAATAAAGGTGTTATTAAAGTTCTTCAAAATAAAACCTCCAGCTCTAGATTCCTCCACAACTTGCAGTATATCCATAGAAAACAGATCCCATATTTTTTGAAAAAAGGTAGCTGGGAAGCCACCCAATCACTTTATCACTCCCCAAGTTCAAATAGAGCCTTCTTAACTTTGTCCAAAGTAACCTTTTCCATCAGACAATCATTCTGCACATTTGAGATGCATTTCGGGATAACATCTAAAAATCTCTCCTCTATCTATCTTTGAGGATTTTCCTCCATCAACAACTGCTGAAAAAAGCCTACAACTACCTCCTGAATCTCCTTTTGATTAGATAGCATTACACCATCAGAATTATTAATAGTAAAAATCTTGTTACTTGATCTTCTTACCTTAACAAAGATATGAAAAAACTTAGTGTTTCTATCTCCCTCTTTGAGCCATGTTTCCCTAGAGTTTTGCCTCTAGAAAATTTCTTCCCTTGCCAATACTTCCATGTACTCCTGATTGAGACTTTTTTATTCCATAAATTCTGATTCAGACATACCATCTTGAATTACTTTGTTTTGTAGACTTTCCAATTTATTTTCAATAGCCATCTTCTTAGCAAAAACATTTTTGAAATTCTCCCTATTCCATTTCTTTAAAGACTCCTTTAAAAAATGTAATTTCTTGTAAAAGACAAAAGCATTATTTCCAATCCAAGTCAGAGAATTGGACCAGATATCCTCTGTCAAATCCCAAAATCCTTTAGCTCTGAACCATATCATTTCAAATTTAAAAGGGCATCACATAGGAGAAAAGTCATCTTGAATGAGTAAACATATTGGATAACGATTTGAGTCATGAATAAGTAGTATTGAAGCGTTTGTAATCCATGATTTTGACACCCAATTTCCCACAAGTAAAAAATGGTCCAATTTTTCGGCAATGTTGGAAAAACCAGCTCTCCTATTAGTCCATGTGAAATCCCCTATTTTAAATTTTATTTCTGCCAGACCACTAATTGTGAAAACACTGAAATCCTGCTGCACTTAAGTAAAATGACAGTTCCTACCTTTCTTCTCCATAGGGGATAAAGTGGCATTAAAATCCCTTCCATACACAAAAATGGTCTCCCAAAATTTCTAGAATAGTACTCAGTTGTTCCCATGTTCTCCTTTTATCTAAAGTAATAATGGGCCCATATACATTAAATAAGTCAAAGTTGCTTTGTAGAGATTTTGAAAAAACTCGCACCCATTGCCAATGCTTCTCCAATCACATTGGTTCTATATTCATAGTATCATCATTCCACAAAATCCCCAAGCCACCAGAAGCACCACAAGCCTTTGAAAAAACTCCTCGCCATTTATGAAAACACACTTGAAAAGAATGTATATCTTCAACTTTCAACTTAGTTTCTTGTAACATTACAACATCCAACCATACCTGATCAAAACATCTTTTGATCAGCTCCCTCTTGTCAGGGGCATTGCAACCCCTGACATTCCATGAAAGGCACCTCATTGCCTCCGTGAAGAGTCACAAGCTTTTCCCAATCTAAGTTTGGTTTGTCCTTTGGCTATCCCTGCCATCTCAAGCCTTTCCCTAGTGGATTTAGCACCTCTGGAGCGCTTCTCTCCTATTTTTGGTTCGGAGATTTTTGAACTAGTTTGATTCAAAGTTTTTTTTTCCATAAAACCCACTTCCTCCAACACACCAGGATTATCAATATTATTGATTTCATCCTTTGACTCTTACATGTCTAATCCTTCCTTTTCCAGTGATTCTAAATCCCTACTATCCTCCTCAACAAAAAATAAGGTTCTTATGGGTGATATTTGAATATCTTTAAAGATGACATCATCTAAATCCTCCAAAGCCTTGTCAGCCTGTTCATCTGCTTCTTCCAAACCCATCTTAGAACTAAGGATGTGATATTCTTTAGCAAAATGATCATTAAGATTTAAACCCCTATTTTGAATACTACTACTTGTACCTACTTTTTTATAAGAGTCTCCAAAATTCTCTTCAATGGGAATCTCTTCAATATGAGGTGTTGTGTTTTGTACCTCCTCTACTAGTACCTCACTATGCATCCTTTCCTTCACTAGTGAATTTTTAATGATGTCCTCCTCTCTTGCTGGATCCAATCTTGGCTCAATTCGCTCTGGATTAATTTTATCAATACCATTCGGCACTTCAAAATCTTTGTCTGTTGAAATATTGCGTCTCTGTGAGCTTTTCCCTTCATTTAAAGGGGGTTCCTGTCCCCCTATAACTGGATCTGCAGACCTAGTGTCATTATCTGTGTCAATCTCCATACCATCATTGACAACTTCACCCTTATTCTCAGTTAATACAACTAGCAGATCCTGAAGCCTGTTTTGACAAAGATTCTTCCCTTTCGTATTACCCTGACATTCTATGTCTGAGTGCTCTTTCTTCTTACAAAGAGCGCAAACATCAATCAAGCCTTCCACTTCAATAGGTTTCCTCCACACTCCTTCACTCATCTTTAGTTCTACAAATCATAGAAGAGGGTGTATGGCTTGCCATTGTATACAAATCCTAGCATACATACTGTATTCAATAACCTCCAGTGCTTCATCCACTTTTAGAAACTCTCCAATCTTGTTACCTATCAACTTAAGAGTTTTAGTGTCCTAGTATTCATGAGGCAGATTATAAAGGCATATCCACAAGGGAACTAAGTCAATCTCTTCCTTTTTAGGGTCAAAGTTTAGCCTCCAATCCATAATAAAAAAACCCTTTCCCCCCCTAACAAATGGACCACTGTTTAAAATCCATTCCTTATTCTTCTCACTAGAACTAATTACTAAATAAAAACCATTTGGGAGGGTTTTCAAAACACAAGCCTCTCCCTAGTTAATGTCTACCCATGCTCTAACTCTAGAAAAAAATGACCATTCTCCATTCCACTTCATAAAAAAAGTTTGAGTTTTTAAAAACTAAACATAAACCTTCCATTCATAGTTGTCTATAAGGATTGATACAACAGTTATAGACACCGGATTTTGTCTTACCTTATTAGCCTGTTGTTCTGACCTATCCAACTTTGGCCTCCAAAACTTCTTTTCGATTGTTTTAAATTCCACTCGAGGACCTGAGTGTATATAAGTAAACCCCCATTTGTTACGTCCCCATTCTCTTTCTCTGCGAACTAAACACTTTTTGTTTTTTACTGCACGAAAGCTTTGGTTGTCTTGTCCCTTCCATGCCCAAAATGGTGGCCACCATTCCCTGTTGTCGTATGCTTCGATCCTTCGACCTCTATAATTCCAAGTATGCCTCTGTCAACCCTCTCCACAAAACTCTAGCTTCGCCATTGATATCTAAGTTTTAAGATATAATTTTTTATTTTTTATTTAAGATTATTATTATAACTCTTATTTTAATTAATTATTTTTATAATTTATAATTACTAGAAAATTATAACTGAATGATTATTGATTAAGATTATTATAATCGACATAATTAATTATAATATTATTTTTATATAATAATTAAATTATAATGATTATTTTTGTTATTATTAACTATTATAATTATGAGTAAAATTAAAATTAAGATTAAATAATAATTATGGTTTTAACTATTCAATAGTAAAAGTATTCAATGCCTATAATTTGTGGAGACAATCAAATATTGTCTTGTTTGAAAAAATGACACAATTTATTAAGAAAAAGTAAATGATTTACTAAAGAAAATAGAATTTTAATTGTTTACAAATATTTCTTATTTATTTAAAAAAGTTTAACTAAATTTAATACTCAAAATAAAATTTAAACTCTAATATTTTAATAAATTTAACTATTTTAATATTATAAAAGATAATTAGATTTAATAAATTAATTATAAAAAAATAGATCATTATTTTAACATCTAAAAAGTAATAATAGAATACATATTTATTTTATTTGAATTTGTGTTTCCCCATATCAAGGAGGTGTCCAACTTTGATAACAAGAACTATTGGTGTTTTCCAAATCAACAAAATGCTAAGACCTAAAAGGTAGCCAAATTTTATACCCAACCTTAACACATGATTAAATAATGATTTAAATCTAGAATTGGCTTAACTCCGACTTTATATCACTTATTCATCCATGAGAGCAGATATAATTTAAAACCTACACCTAACATCAAGATGGTTTAGAGGGATTTGATAATTTGATTTGTTTCTGGAAATACCCAAGCACTCAATAAACCAGTGCATGATCCTAAGTTACAGAGTCAAGTTCATGAAACCATAACAGGAATAATATGAACAAATGAAACTCAATCAGTGCATTTCAGATGTTAATGCCTTACATTAACAAATTCACTTATCCTATCATTGAAATTCTCCTTACAAATCAAATTTGTGTACCCAAAACCACAAAAATTTATTGAAAGCTTTTAATTCTTCCCCTAGAAGAAACCCATGAATAAACATTACTATCACATAAAACACTATGGAGACAATTTCTCAAATACCCTTGATATTTTGAAAAATTGTATGGATTTGAATACAAAACTTGAGGTTACAACTGTTTGAACAAAGAGATTTAACTCTTTCCTTGAAAGAGACTAGTGAGCAAACAATAAATTTACAGAAGACCCGTAAATCTGAATCAAAACCTCCTAGAGGTATTTAATTCATATAACCAGAAGTGTACAAAATTGAAGACAATTTTATGACAATAACATTACAATTCTAGACATTGATGCATTTTCTCATAAAACCAAATTACTATATCAACACCTAACCTACAACTTAGAACTCAAAACTATTCTATTTACATGCTTGGAATATGAAAAATTCCAGAATCTGTACCACTGAGAAAGAAAAGAATAAATAGAAGAAGAAAGTTCCAGATTTAACCTGCATTTGCCACATGTCTTCTTCAAATCTGTTTTGTGTTTGCCACTTGTCGTTCTCTCCTTACTACAATTGCAAAATACCTTGCCCTTTAACCACTTTGTTCTACACTTTTTCCCTACTATTGTAATTGAAAATATTCCTTGTTGCTACTTCTCGTGAAAACATTTCCTTATTCATTTTTCCATGTGAAAATAATCACTTAGATAAACACCTCATCAACATCAATAAAATCTGCACTCAAATTTTGTTTTACTGGTGATGATATTTTCACTTCCAATAAAAACATTCACTTGGAGAAAAACCACTTCTGTCTCACACATGTTTACCTTGGGTAAGCATTTCTTTGAGCTCTGCATTTTAATTTTTTTATTCCTTTACATACTTTGCTCCTCTCAATGAAAATATTCATTTCTAGATTATATGCCCCCTTTTACTAATCTTCATATTGCCCCTATCCTGGAATAAAACTTTACCCATATCTACATTTTGGCCTCAAATACCAATTCCCCTCTGTACACGGTTTATCCATTCCTACTAGCAATTGTAATTACAATATTTGATTAAATTCTTCAATTTATTTGTGCCTTGATAGGGATCAATGGTTGATTTCAAAGCTCCCTTGTTAACATAGGCATGAAAAATTGGGAAAGGTGCATGAAATTTGCCTTTGTTCCTTGCCACAACATTACATTTCTATCAACGAATACACTTTCTACACTCTATGTGCTCCATGTATTCCTTAAGATTGCATGGGATTGAGATTTTCCACCATTGCAGTTCACATTACTAACCCATGATTCCACATTGCATATTTTATTTACCAGAGCATTTCTAATTATCTTCTTCGGTAAAATGTCTCTATTTGCTATGTTTATATGGAGCTCGATACAGTTGTAAGGGAGAGCAACAGTTTTACATTTTTGACTTTGACACATTGAACACATGTTTATCAGGGCGTTACAACTTACAACATCTGAGAGACCTCATTTGTGCTTTGATGAATATTATTTTCCCTATACCACAGCTCCCAAATTTGCATCCATTTCAACTGGAGCACATTGAGATATACTATTTGCCACCTGCATTAGCTTGAATGCTTTAAAACTTTTCAACAAATCTATCTAATATAGACCCTGCAATCATTGTGTTCATAAATGACAAGTTGTTCATACTTTGTGCTCTTCTTCCACATTTTACAAATACCTTTGCATTTTGATGGATGTCGATACATGTATTAAACATCCTTTTAGTGCTAGGAGGAACATTGGAGCTTGGCAACACATCTGCAATGCATTTGCATTAAATTTTTTTAACTTCTTTTCTTGTTGTATTTTTTCATTTCTCTATCCTTTACGCATTGATGGATGTCCACAACATGTTTCTGCAAGATGCATCCACCAAGAAAATTTTGTAGTTATATCAACAAATCCATTTTGAGTAGATCTCATATACATTGCATCCCATGAGGTGACATCTTTTTGAGGAACTCTTCAAAATAGCTCACACGCCTTGGTTCTACTTCCATGCTTCTTAAATATATCAATCTGGGTGTTAAGATCTCACATTAAAAAAATCATTCTCAATGCCTTTTTGGCTGCCCACGTTGCTTTCCATAGGCTTCCATATCGACAGAGGCAGGAGATGTTGGGAAAGGGCATTGAGCTTTTGAAGAAGTTGTGGTGATCAACTTTACTCCTGCCTATCGCATTTTGCCTATGACTTTCTACAACCCTGCACTGAAACGACATCGCCTAAGGTGTTGATGAAACAATTCGTGTGCTCTATGTCATGCTTCTACATCTTGTATATGTCTCTACTAGGGTATTTCCAGTCGCAACCCTCTGTGCTCCCTAGATGCCCACACCACTTCCAAGAAAGTTCCCATACTATCATAGGCAAGAACGATGTTCGGAGAAATTGTGAGTTCTGGTGTTATGCCTACCATCATTCGCTTGGGCTTTTTAAAAACAATATCAATACACTTGTATTTCAAGCTCATATCAATTCTTTCATATTTTGCCTATTAATCATAGCTACAACAGTAACTAAAATTCCTCCATCATCAATGTGTTTCACAATAAACCTTAATGCATACCTTCATCTTAGAGACCCGTACATTGGGATGGAAAAAATTCTCACCGAAGCGATTTTAAAAATTCAAAAAAAAAGTTAACATTTTAGGGGGCCACAACAGATGCTATGTTATGTTTTTTTGCATAAAAACAGGACCACTTTTTGTGGCCCCCCTTTTTGAAGCCCTTAATCTCCACCATTTAAATTTTTTTTTATTAGTTTAGAAAGTAGACTCGAAGCACTCTGACTCTTGTTCTTGTTGCATCTTCAAATTTGGAGTGTAACTATCTTCAATTTATCGTTGAAGTTCAAACTTCACTGATTTCAAAAAAAAAGTGGCATCTTAAGACCCCCTTTTGGTACCACAACTTGGTGCATATACCCAGTTGTTCCCAGGTTCTCCTTTTATCTAAAGTAATAATGGGCCCATACACATTAAATATGTCAAAGTTGCTTTGTAGAGCTTTTGAAAAAACTCGCACCCATTGCCAATACTTCTCCAACCACACTAGTTCTATATTCATAGTATCGTCATTCCACAAAATCCCTAAACCACCAGAAGCACCACAAGCCTCTGAAAAAACTCCTCGCCATTTATGAAAACACACTGGAAAAGAATGTATATCTTCAACTTTCAACTTAGTTTCTTATAACATTACATCAGCCAACCATACCTGATCAAAACATCTTTTGAACAGTTGCCTCTTGTCAGGGGCATTCCAACCCTTGACATTCCATGAAAGGCACGTCATTGCCTTCATGAAGAGTCATAAGATTTTCCCGATCTAAGTTTGGTTTGTCCTTTGGCTGTCCCTACCATCTCAAGCCTTTCCCTAGTGGATTTAGCACCTCTGGAGCGCTTCTCTCCTAATTTTGGTTTGGGGATTTTTGAACTAGCTTGATTTAGAGTTTTTTTTCCATAAAACCCACTTCCTCCAGCAGGCCAAGATTATCAATATTATTGATTTCATCCTCTGACTCTCGCATGTCTAATCCTTCCTTTTCCAGTGATTCTAAATCCCTACTATCCTCATCAACAAAATTTAAGGTTCTTATGGGTGATATTTGAATTTCTTTAATGATGCCATCATCTAAATCCTCCAAAGCCTTGTCAGCCTGTTCATCTCCTTCTTGCAAACCCATCTTAGAACTAAGGATGTGATATTGTTCAACAGAATGATCATTAGGGTTTAAATGCCTATTTTGAATACTACTACTTGTACCTACTTTTTAATGCGAGTCTCCAAAATTCTCTTCAATGGGAATCTCTTCAATATGAGGTGTTGAAATTCATACCTCCTCCATTGGTGCCTCACTATGCATCCTTTTCTTCACAAGTGAATTTTCAATGATGTCCTCTTCTCTTTCTGGATCCAATCTTGGCTCAACTAGCTCTGGATTAATTTTATCAATACCATTCGGGTCTTCAAAATCTTTGTCCATTGAAACATTGCGTCTCTGCGAGCTATTCCCTTCTTTTACAGTGGGTTTCTGTCCCCCTATAATTGGATCTGTAGACCTGGTATCATTATCTGTGTCAATCTCCATACCATCATTGACAACTCCACCCTTATTCTCAATCAATACAACTAGCAAATCTTGAAGCCTGGTTTGACAAAGATTCTTCCCTTTCGTATTACCCTAACATTATGTGTCTGAGTGCTCTTTCTTCTTACAAAGAGCACAAACATCAATCAAGTCTTCCACTTCACTAGGTTTCCTCGACACTCCTTCACCTGTCTTTAGTTCTACAAATCATAGAAGAGGGTGTATGGCTTGCCATTGTATACAAATCCTAGCATACATACTATATTCGGTAACCTCCAGTGCTTCATCCACTTTTAGAAACTCTTTAATCTTGTTACCTATCAACTTAAGAGTTTTAGTGTCCCAGTATTCATGAGGCAGATTATAAAGGCATATCCACAAGGGAACTAAGTTAATCTCTTCCTTTTTAGGGTCAAAGTTTAGCCTCCAATCCATAATAAAAAATCCTTTTCCCCCCATAAGAAATGGACTACTGTTTAAAATCCATTCCTTATCTTTCTCACTAGAACTAATTACTAGATAAAAACCATTTGGGAGGGTTTTCAAAACACAAATGTCTCCCCAGTTAATGTCTACCCATGCTCTAACTCTAGAAAAAGTTGACCATTCTCCATTCCACTTCATAAAAAAGCTCGAGTTTTAACAAACTGAACATAAACCTTCCATTCATAGTTGTGTAAGGAGATCATGGCTAAAACGGTTATGACGGATTCCTATGACATGTAAGAGCTATTTCGAGGAGATTTCAATGACGGGTGAAGACATGCAAGACATGTGGCAACTGATAAAGTTGAGTACTGTACACTCTTCCTCAATCATGGGGTTTGGGGGTTCCTATTTTCTCGGAGAATGGTAAAACCCTAATACGGCTATCTTTGGAAGTTGCCCTAAAAAGGAAAGCGCATAAGCATTTTATAGGGTTATAGACTGTGATACGAAAAGAGTGTATTTGTTGGTATGATATCATGCTACTAGATTTTGTCTTTAAGTCGATTGTCTCCTGAAAGAACTTGCATTGCAAGTGTGTTGTAACCATTGTGTTGAAGATAATACATTGTGCACGTTTTGGAGTGCTAGGGTTTTTTACGGAAAGGTTTTCCCCAGGGTAAACCATTGTGTCATTCTCTATTTCTTGTATGCATGGTATATGGCTGCAATATTTTTGTTAAAGAAGTTAACGAATCTGAAATTGTAAGGATTTGAAAGAATTTGCGCAATACTTTCCTCTAGAGATTAGTGTAGGAAGCTGTTTCTGCACCTGAGTTTCCTTACAGTTTCGACCTATCCGACTTTGGCCTCCAAAACTTCTTTTCGATTGTTTTAAAGTCCACTCGAGGACCTGAGTGTATAGACCTGAGTGTATAGAATTAAACCACCATTTGTTGCATCCTCATTCTCTTTCTCTACGAACTAAACACTTTTTGTTTTTTACTGCACGAAAGCTCTGGTTGTCTTGTCCCTTCCATGCCCAAAATGGTGGCCGCCATTCCCTATTGTGGTATGCTTCGATCCTCCGACCTCTATAGCTCCAAGTCTGCCTCTATCGACCCTCTCCATGAAACCCTAGCTTCGCCATTGATATCTAAGTTTTAATATATAATTTTTTATTTTTTTATTTAAGATTATTATTATAACTTATTTTAATTAATTATTTTTATAATTTATAATTACTGAAAAATTATAACTGAATGATTTTTTATTAAGATTATTATAATTGACATAATTAATTATAATATTTTTTTTATGTAATAATTAAATTATAATGTTTTTTTTTGTTATTATTAATTATTATAATTATGAGTAAAATAAAATTAAGATTAAATAATAATTATGGTTTTAACTATTCAATAGCAAAGTATTCAATGCCTTTAATTTGTGGAGACAATCAAATATTGTCTTGTTTGAAAAAATAACACAATTTATTAAGAAAAAGTAATGATTTACTAAAAAAAATAGAATTTTAATTGTTTACAAATATTTCTTATTTATTTAAAAAAGTTTAACTAAATTTTAAATTCAAAATAAAATTTAAACTCCAATCTTTTAATAAATTTAAATATTTTTATATTATAAAAGATAATTAGATTTAATAAATTAATTATAAAAAATAGATCATTATTTTAACATCTAAAAAGTAATAATAGAATACATATTTATTTTATTTGAATTTGTGTTTCCCCATCTCAAGGAGGTGTCCAACCTTGATAACAAGAACTGTTGGTGTTTTCCAAATCAACAAAATGCTAAGACCTAAAAGGTAGCCAAACTTTATACTCAACCTTAGAACAAGATTAATTATGATTTAAATCTAGAATTGGCTTAACTCCGACTTTATCCATGAGAGCAGATATAATTTAAAACCTATACCTAACATCAAGAGGGTTTAGAGGGATTTGATAATTTGATTTGTTTCTGGAAATATCCAAGTCCTCAATAGACGAATGCATGATCCTAAATTACAAAGTCAAACATGAAACCATAGCAAGAATAATATGAACAAATGGAGCTCAATCAATGCATTTTAGATGTTAATGCCTTACATTAACAAATTTACTTATCCTATCATTTAAATTCTCCTTACAAATCCAATTTGTGCACCCAAAACCACAAACATTTATTGAAAGCTTTTAATTCTTCCCCTAGAAGAAACCCATGAATAAACATTACTATCGCATAAAACATTGTGGAGACAATTTATCAAATACCCTTGATATTCTGAAAAATTGTATGGATTTGATTACAAAACTTGAGGTTACAATTGTTTGAACAAAGAGATTTAACTCTTTCCTTGAAAGAGACTAGTGAGCAAACAATAAATTTATAGAAGACCCATAAATCTGAATCAAAACCTCCTAGAGGTATTCAATTCATATAACCAGAAGTGTACAAAACTAGAGACAATTTTATGACAATAACATTATAATTCTAGACACTGATCCATTTTCTCATAAAACCAAATTACTGTATCAACACCTAACCTGCAACTTAGAACTCAAAACTATTCTATTTACATGCTTGGAATATGAAAAATTCCAGAATCTGTACCACTAAGAAAGAAGAAGAATAAATAGAAGAAGAAACTTCCAGATTTAATCTGCATTTGCCACATGTCTTCTTCAAATTTGTTTTGTGTTTTCCCTTTTCTCCTTACTACAACTGCAAAATACCTTGCCCTTTAACCACTCTGTTCTGCACTTTTTCCCTACTGTTGCTACTTCTCCTGAAAACATTTCCTTATTCATTTTCCCATGTGAAAATAATCACTTAGATAAACACCTCATCAACATCAATAAAATTTGCACACAAATTTTGTTTTACTGGTGATAATATTTTCAATTTCAATGAAAACATTCACTTGGAGAAAAACCACTTCTATCTCACACATGTTTACCTTGGGTAAGCATTTCTTTGAGCTCTGCATTTTTAATTTTTTATTTCTTTACATACTTTTCCCCTCTCAATGAAAATATTCATTTCCAGATTATATGCCCCCTTTTACTGATCTTCATATTGCCCCTATCCTGGAATAAAACTTTACCCATATCTATATTTTGGTCTCAAATATCAATTCCCGTCTGTACACGGTTTATCCATTCCTGCTAGCAATTGTAATTACAATATTTGATTAAATTCTTCAATTTATTTGTGCCTTGACAGGGATCAATGGTTGATTTCAAAGTTCCCTTGTTAACATAGGCATGAAAAATTGGGAAAGGTGCATGAAATTTGCCTTTGTTCCTTGCCACAACATTAGCTCTATATCAACAGATACACTTTCTACACTCTATGTGCTCCATGTATTCCTTGAGATTGCACGGGATTGATATTTTCCACCATTTTAGTTCACATTACTAACCCATGACTCCACATTGCATATTTTATTTACCAGAGCATTTCTAATTATCTTGTTCGGTAAAATGTATCTATTTGCTATGGTTCTATGGAGCTCGATATAGTGTGAAGGGAGAGCAACAGTTTTACATTTTTGACTTTGACACATTGAACACATGTTTATCAAGGCATTACAACTTACAACATCTGAGAGACCTCATTTGTGCTTTGATGAATATTATTTCCCCTATACCCAAACTCCCAAATTTGCATCCATTTCAACCGGAGCACATTGAGCTATACTATCTGCCACTTGCATTAGCTTGAATGCTTTAAAAATTTTCAGCAAATCTATCTAATACATACCCTGCAGTCATTGTGTTCATAAATGACAAACCGTTCATACTTTGTGCTCTTCTTCCACATTTTACAAATACCTCTGCATTTTGATGGATGTCGATACATGTCTTAAACGTCCTTTTAGTGCTAGGAGGAACATTGGAGCTTGGCGGCACTTCTGCAATACATTTGCTTTGAAGTTTTTTAACTTCTTTTATTGTTGCATTTTTTCATTTCTCCATCCTTTACGCATTGATGGATGTCCACAACATGTTTCTGCAAGATGCATTTGCCAGGAAACTTTTGTAGTTATATCAACAAATCCATTTTGCGTAGATCTCATATACATTGCATCCCATGAGATGACATATTTTTGAGGCACTCTTCAAAATAGCTCACATGCCTTGGTTCTACTTCCATGCTTCTTAAATATATCAATCCGGGTGTTAAGATCTCACATAAAAAAATCATTCTCAATGCCTTGTTGGCTGCCCACGTTGCTTTCCATAGCTGCGATATCAACAAAGGCAGGAGATACTAAGAAAGGGCATTGGGCTTTGGAAGAAGTTGTTGTGGTCGACTTTACTCCTGCCTATCACATTTTGCCTATGAGTTTCTACAACCCTCAACTGAAATGACATTGCCTGAGGTGTTGATGAAACAATTCGTGTTCTTTGTGTCGTGTTTCTACATCTTGCATACGTCTCTACCTGGGTATTTCCAGCCGCAACCCTCTGTGCTCCCTAGATGCCCACACCACTTCTAAGAAAGCTCCCATACTATCATAGGCAAGAACGATGCTGGGAGAAATTGTGAGTTCTGGTGTTATGCCTGCCATCATCCGCTTGGGGCTTTTTAAAAACAATATCAATACACTTGTATTGCAAGCTCATATCAATGCTTTCATATTTTGCTTGTGAATCATAGCTACAACATTCTCTGAAATTCCTCTGTCATCTGCATTTTTCACAATAAACCCTAACGCATACCTTCACCCCAGAGACCCGCACATTGGGACGGCAAAAATTCAATGCCAACGCGAAGGTGCGGGATTACCCCGCTATTCCCCATACATTTTTTTATCTTTAATTTGACTTTCATACGGGGACGCAGGTTCACCAATAAACTTCTTTTTTATCTGTTTTGTTGAACCAATATTCTGCTCACCCTCAAAAGGTCAAATTCAAGCAATATTTTGTCATGATACCCCTTTGCATGAATTCATGATGGGCCCCACCATTTTTTTAAATATTACCATTCTCCTGTCTGTGGATTTTGGTATGCAAGATGAGAGGGAGGCCTCATATGAAAACTATGCTCCCATTTTTTGTATATACATATTGCTATTTAAATTATGGGGTTGATTTAAATAATAAAATATTAATGTAAACTTTGAGAATGCATTTGATGAAACAGGTCGAGCTCCTTGTGGGCTCAACTTAAAAATGCATTTAGAGTGAGTATGCAGAATTTAATTACTAAAATTTGATTTTTCAACCACCTTGAAAATAGTCAAATCAAGCTTGGGATCTCTTAAAACCTCC
The DNA here is from genome assembly GCF_030272615.1 of Cryptomeria japonica. Lineage (NCBI taxonomy): Eukaryota > Viridiplantae > Streptophyta > Pinopsida > Cupressales > Cupressaceae > Cryptomeria > Cryptomeria japonica. The sequence continues at coordinate 743,656,253 of NC_081409.1, forward strand.
TTCAAAAACTAATCAAACGATCTCGTGAGGCTATGGTACTTGGGCAACATGTAGACTGATATATTGAGAGAAACTCTGCAAAGAAGATTCTCTTAACTCTTCCTGGGTTGCAAGATTTTAATCACCAAAGATGTCAACTTGGTTGTTTCTGCACTATAACTTACCAGAATCCCTTTCAAACCCTGTTTCAAATCCATTTCAGAAAAATAGCAAATGATGTCATAACAGTCTGGAACCTGGCATAGAAGCTCATTTAGCTACAAGGAAACATAGTAACCACTTATCTTGATGAAACAATCATTTGGGTGCAAATTCTAAATGCTCAAAGTGAGCTCTGTTGAAAAGCATTTCACTAAGCAATATGCAAAAATTGACAAATTGCAAATGGTTTGACATTGGAAAATATGTCAAATGAGATCATGGGAATCTAAGAATGGATAGGAGGGCATAAAAAATTGCATAGACCACAAGGGAACAAGTGGTTCATCATGACAATCAACTGAGTGGAAGACACAATCCTCCAAAGTAGGCTACTCAGGGTTTTCAGAAAATGCACACACAGTGAACCTATGCTGACCCTTCAAATCAAGTGCTTGAAAAACATGTCAAATATGACCATGAGAGGCTACAAGATGACCTATGCCATCTTTGATAAGTGCTCAATACTTTCCTAGTCATTTTGCATGATAGTCAATAGGTTTCAAAAGGTATCTCTCCAAAGTGAGCTATTTGGGCAAAATTATGGAGGGATATCTTTGAGTGCTGCAAGTAAATTTTCTCAACTTGGGCCCTCAAAATTTTGCAAATTTTAGAGGTCCTAACGGTGGCTCTTTCTCAGGGATGCATGCCCCCTGTGGGTATGGCAAGAATCTAGGTCTCTGGTAGAAGAAGACCATGTGCATACTCCATTGGGCTTAACCACTGTATGTTTTGTTCTTGAAAGCTGACATCAATGTTCACTAGGTGGCCCTGGGCCACCAAACATGTAAAACCGGTATTTAGCTCTATCAAAGGTATGATTTTCATCATACTGCATTATGACCAATTTAAAAGTGTCTTTTACCAACATATATGCTAATACACATTATAAATGACACAACTCAACCACCTACCATACTTATCATTGTTAGCATATTTAACTTTAATGGGTGTTAGAAAATTGTGCATATATTGAAATATATCACTATTTGAGATATACTTTTTATACCCACAATTCCATGCACATTCATACTTGATATGGTGTTCTTCATTCCCATTAACACTATCATGCCTTATGAAATTTTTATCCAGTTGATCTAAAAATTGGAAGCATTCCAACTCCATCACATGAGTAGGATCATTAGGCTTTACCTCAATAAATTCATCTTTGTTTTCTCCCATCCCATGAGAATTCATTATTGATCCTATCTCCCTCAGGCAAACCATCTTGAGCAAGGGTGCATACAATTTCTTGTTTGTGGGCTTGAGCTATCTAATCATCCCATAAATGGAAATCATCTCTATATTCATAGCAATATGAAAGGTATCATGTAAACTTGTTGGATCTTCGTTCCTCAACCCGTAACTCATCTCCTTATCAAATGCACCCAAATATACACATAGAGCCATTACATCTTGAGGTATAACTTCTTAGGAATCCTCTTTAGCGCCTTCATGAATCTCAAATTAAACTCGAGAACTAATTCACCATTTCCGATATGGATATCCATGAACTCATTGATGACCAAACTCTCACAAATTCTTTCACCGAATTGATCACTAAAGACTGATTTGAACTCATCCCATGTGTTGATTGATCTAGGTGACAAATATGAAAACCACTCTCTGGCCTCATCCTTCAGAGACTACACAAATAATCTTATAATGATGTCCTCATGGTCAATTTCATAATCATCCATCAAGTCCTTGAATCTCTGTAAATGTCTTTCAGCTAATTCACCCTTCACACCACTGAATTTTGGTAGTCTTTTTATGATCTTAGGTGGAATAGAATTTGGGTAGCCATAAATGTCACCAAAATTTGTGGCTCTATACTGCTTAGTGCTAAAAACCCTTCATTATATAACCATGAATCTAACTCATTTGGCATGCTTACATTTGAAAATATGAAAGGTTGAAACAATTTACAATACATTTTAATTCACTTTTACAAGCACATTACATTCAACCTTGCATTTACTAGATTACAAACATAAATTTAAGCATCTATAGATATGAAAATTAGACTATGCTTGACACATTCATATGAATCTTTTTGAAAAAATTGCACACTATGTCACAACATATGAACTAAAATTTACAGCCAGAATAGTATGTAAAGGTATTTCCTATCATTTCCCTTTTATGTAGTGCTGATTTCACTTAGCAAGGAGACTATTCTGCTCAAAAGTAGTTTTTAGATTTAAAAATATTCACTTAAAACCTTTGGAGAATACCTGGAATTGTTGTAGCCGTAGTAAGACTTTGTAGGTCTACAGATTTCTTCACATGTACAACTTCTTCACTTAGAGTCACCACATCTCTCAAGAGGAAATAAATTTTTTGAATCTTTTGGGCTTCTTCCACAACAGAGTCACTTCAATTAACAGTTATACATGTTGTAATGAAACTTCTTCCAAATCCAAAAAACTCCAGATTTGAAATAAATTCTAGATTCTTCAACTTTTCTTGACTCTTTCTCTTCAATGGATTTAGCAAGGACTCCCCAGCAAATTCACCATTTTGTTGGTGCTTTCCAAATCAATAAAATGCTAAGACCTAAAAGGTAGCCAAACTTTAAATTCAATCTTAACACATGATTTGGCCAATTAACCAGAAATAAACAATTTCCCCTCCACTTTAGGCTTTGCAGGAGCTAGGCAGGTAGACCTTAAAAATACTCTTGGATTTCCTATGTACGTTTCAACAAAGTATTACATTTAACAGATTGCTCTTAACATATTGAATGAAAATATATATGATTTAAATCTAGAATTGTCTTAACTCCGACTCTATATCACTTATTCATCCATGAGAGCAGATATAATTTAAAACCTACACCTAACAACAAGAGGGTTTAGAGGGATTTGATAATTTGATTTGTTTATGGAAATACCCAAGCCTTCAATAGACCAATGCCTGATCCTAAGTTACAGAGTCAAACATGAAACCATAATAGGAATAATATGAACAAATGGAACTCAATCAGTGCATTTCAGATGTTAATGCGTTACATTAACAAATTCACTTATCTTGTCATTTAAATTCTCCTTATAAATCCCATTTGTGCACCCAAAACCACAAACATTTATTGAAAGATTTTAATTCTTCCCTGAAGAAACCCATGAATAAACATTACTATCACATAATTGGATTTGATATTCTGTGAAGACAATTTCACAAATACCCTTGCTATCCTAAAAATTGTATGGATTTGAATACAAAACTTGAGGTGACAACTGTTTGAACAGAGAGATTTAACTCTTTCCTTGAAAGAGACCAGTGAGAAAACAATAAATTACAAAAGACCCGTAAATCTGAATGAAAACCTCCTAAAGGTATTCAATTCATATAACCAGAAATGTACAAAAATGGAGACAGTTTTATGAAAATAAGATTACAATTTCAGAAACTGATACATTTACTCATAAAACCAAATTATTGTATCAACACCTAACCTACAGCTCAGAACTCAAAACTATTCTATTTACATGCTTGGAATATGAAAAAACTGCAAAATACCTTGTCCTTTAACTACTTTGTTCTACACTTTTCCCTGCTGTTGTAACTAAAAATATTCCTTGTTGCTACTTCTCATGAAAGCATTTGCTTATTCATTTTCCCATGGGAAAATAATCACTCAGATAAACACCTCATCAACATCAATAAAATCTGCACATAAATTTTGTTTTACTGGTGATTATATTTTCACTTCCAATAAAAACATTCACCTGGAGAAAAACCACTTTCTCAGACACGTTTACCTTGGGTAAGCATTTCTTTGAGCTCTACATTTTTAATTTTTATTCCTTTACATACTTTGCACCTCTTAATGAAAATATTCATTTTTAGATTATATGCCCCCTTTTACTGATCTTCATATTGCCTCTATCCTGGACTAAAAATTTACCCATATCTACACTTTGGCCTCAAATATCAATACCCCTCGGTACATAGTTTATCCATTCCTGCTAACAATTGCAATTATAATATCTAATTAAATTCTTCAATTTATTTGTGCCTTGATGGGGATCAATGGTTCATTTCAAAGGTGCATGGAATTTTCCTTTGTTCCTTGCCACAAATTTAGCTTTAAAATTTCTAAAGCCTATCAATAGATACACTTTCTACAATCTATGTGCTCCATGTATTTCTTGAGATTACACAGGTTTGAGAATTTCTACCATAGCAGTTCACATTACTAACCCATGATTCCACATTGCATATTTTATTTACCAGAACATTTGTAATTATCCTATTTGGTAAAATGTCCCTATTTTCTATGGTTCTATGGACCTCGATATAGTGTGAAGGGAGAGCAATGGTTTTACATTTTTGACTTGACACATTGAACGCAAGTCTATCAGGGTGTTACAACCTCATTTGTGCTTTGATGAATGTAGTTGTCCTATTCCATAGCTCCAAAATTTGCATCCATTTCAACAAGAGCACATTAAGCTATAATATTTGCCGCTTGCATTAGTTTGAATACTTTAAAGATTTAAAAAAAATCTATCTAATACATACCCTGCAATCATTGTGTTCATAAATGACAAACGGTTCATACTTTGTGCTCTTCTTCCACATTTTACAAGTACCTCTACATTTTGATGGATGTTGATACATGTCTTAAATGTCCTTTTAGTACTGAGAGGAACATTTGAGTTTGGCGAAACATCTGCAAAGCATTTGCTTTAAATTTTTTTAATTCCTTTTATTGTTGCATTTTTTCATTTCTCTATCCTTTACGCATTGATGGATGTCCACAACATGTGTTTCCAAAATGCATCTTCCAGGAAACTTCTGTAGTTATAACAACAAATCTATTTTGTGCAGATCTCATAGACATTGCATCCCATGAGATGACATATTTTTGAGGCACTCTTCAAAATAGCTCACATGCCTTGGTTCTACTTCCACGCTTTGTAAATATATCAATTTGGGTGTTAAGATCTCACAGAGAAAATTCATTCTCAATGCCTTGTTGGCTGCCCATGTTTCTTTCCATAGCTTCCATATCAGAAAAGGTAGGAGATGCTAAGAAAGGGCATTGAGCTTTGGAAGAAGTTGTGGTGATCAACTTTACTACTGCCTATTTCATTTTGCCTATAAGTTTTTGTAGCCCTCCACTGAAATAACATTGCTTGAGGAGTTGATGAAACAGTTCGTGTGCTCTGTCTCGTGCTTCTACATCTTGCATACGTCTCTACCTGGGTATTTCTAGCCCTAGCCCTTTGTGCTCCCTAGATGCCCACACCACTTCCAAAAAAGCTCCCATAATAGGCAAGAATGATGTTGGGAGAAATTGTGAGTTCTAGTGTTATGCTCTCCATCATTCACTTGGGCTTTTTAAAAACAATATCAATACATTCGTATTGTAGGGTCATATCAATGCTTTCATATTTTGCCTGTGAATCACAGCTACAACATTCACTAAAATTCCTCTGTCATCTACGTTTTGTAGAATAAAACCTAACACATACTTTCACCCCGGAGTCCCGCACATTGGGATGGATAAAATTCAATGCCAACATGGGGGTGCAGGATTACCCCGCTATTTCGCATACATTTTTATCTTTAATTTGACTTTCATACGGGGATGTGGGTTCACCAATGAACTTATTTTTATCTGATTTGTTGAACCAATATTCCGCTCGCCCTCAAAAGGTTAAACTCAAGGAATATTTTTTCATGATACCCCTTTGCATGAATTCATAATGGCCCCCACCATTTCTTTAAATATTACCATTCTCCTGTTTATATGCGAGATGAGAGGGAGGTTTCATATGAAAAATATGCCCTCATTTTTTGCATATACATATTGTTACTTAAATCATGGGGTTGATTTAAATAATAAAATATTAATGTAAACTTTGAGAATGCATCTGATGAAATAGGTTGGGCCCGACTTAAATTTTTTTCTCTCTCAAACAACTGAGCCTTGGAACTAATCAAAAACCACTTCAATATGCATTTAGAGTGAGAATATGTAGAGTTTAATTATTGAAATTTGATTTTTCAACCACCTTGCACTTATACTTGCACCATTGGTGTTGCACTCCTCAACATTGAAGTATCAACAATTCGTTCAAAATTGAGAATACCAATTAGAGATTTCAATCAATTATAAGGAACAAAATATAAAATTTCCCAAGTGGAAATATAACATATCAAATACATATTGATAGATGAAATAAATTTCCTTGGAGAGAGGTTTCTTGAAAATATAGATTCTTGGCTCCAGCAAGCATTTTCTTTAAATGCTCATCAATATTTTGGAGGTATGCTTCATATTGAAATTACACACTCCTAATTTTATATTACAATATATCTTATTAATTATTATTTTAAATTTTATTTTCACATAATACATAATATTCAATACAATTCTAAAAATTGTTGTATTGGAAGAATTTGAAATAGTAGTTAATTTAGATAATATTTTTAGGTAGGTTGGACAAAGCAAATAGAAATATATATTTCACCAAAGTTTATCAAATATAAAGTATATAAACCATATAATTGATGATTGGTTGTTACTAATGACAAGATCTAGTGTCACTGTTACTTCAACATGCAATGAAGGCTTTAAAAGTAGTGTTCATGTTTTTTGACAAATGATAATGTTCATAGAAATAATATTATAAATTATACTCTTTATCAAATCTATTTACATGGTGAATTATTGTAAAAGATTGAATTGTTAGTTCTATAGAAGGAGATAAAAATGTTGAGCTTGACATATAATTACAACCCAGTAGCAATATTATGCTAATGTCAAAATCAAACTTAAGGATATAAGTAGGTCTTGTAAATGAAGCACTTGGATATATTGAAAGTACTATATATAAACTTGGAATTGGACCACCTTAGTCATCGACATATGTACTTGTTGATTTTGATAGATACTAAAGAATACCATTTGATGATCACCATAGACATAGAATTTTAATTATAATAATTCAAAAGAGTAGCACAAAATAAATACAAAGTTAAGATTGGCTTGGGCTTTAACATTATAAAAGTTAAATGGAATAACTCTTCAAAAAGTCACTATTAATATAGGTCCAACTGAGAGAGGTGGACTTACATTTATGACAATTTCTTATCTAAAATCTTTAGGACTAATAAATATGCAACCATTCACATATGAAAGATATGAAAAAATGAAAAAGGAAAGACAAATTGCAAGAAGAAAACTGGAAGAAGGTATTCTTCATGTCTTAGAAATCATTTGATGTAGCATGTATTGCTAGAAATCTCATGTACATACCACTTCTATAAATATCAAATAACACTTGAAAAATATTTACAATACAATGCTCACAAATAATTTACTCTATATTATTGTGTAATATATTTTTGAATTCAAATAGAAATTAATGTTTATATTTATATCAAATTAAAAATAATTTTATCTCATTCAAATTTAAATGTAAATTACCAGTCATTATTTACCTACATTATTATTCACAATTCAATGATAACAAATAATTTACTTTTTTCAGTTTTTTGTTTTTGTTATTACATTTTGCCCTAACAATAAAGTGCATGTGATTGCTAAAATAATCATGTATCCTACAATATATAGTACTTAAAAACATGTACTTAGACTAACAATTCATTTAATTTATATTATATTTAATAAAAAATGTAGAACACACATTATTTTAATTATAATAATATAGTATTATATAATATTATTTACCTAGATTATTAACTACTATTGTAATAATAGTTACCATTATTAACTAGATTATTTAACTAGATTATTATAATAATAGTATTATAATAATATTATTACCTAGATTATTTAACTAGATTATTAACTACCATTTTGCGGAGGCCAGCGCTGCCTATATTAGGCTACTCATGGCGAGTAAGGAGGGGTTCAAGTGGGTCTGGTTGGAGAGTGATTCGCTTAACATTGTCAAATGCATTAAGGGATGTACAGTGCCTAGCTGGACTATTTCAAACTTAATCAAAGATTGTCTTGAAATGACAGCCGACTTGGAGGATTTCAAGATTTCGCATGTTTTTCAGGAAGGAAACAATCCAATGGATCATTTGGCCAACTTGGCGGTTGAATGGTGGAGAGGAGAGGAAACTTTCTCATAAACCCTGTGTGACCTGGCAAGAAATGATGCCAAGATCTATGACCTATCCAATGAAATTTATGATGGGATGGGAGATGTTGGGATGGTATTTCAAATTATTACCACTTTGAGAAGTATTATAACGTTCAGTTTGCCTTGTTTATGGTTTGCTTTCCTCCTGGTTTTTTTGGAATCTCTAATTTGTTCAAGCTTCAAAATGGGAGGTGGGAAGAATAGGTTTGAACCCACAACCTATGATAAGTGGCAGAAGAACAAGGAGGTTTGGGAGGAAATTTCTGATGGTAGGATGGTTCCTTTTTTGGAGAGATTGCATGGTCATAAGGCCATTGTTATGGAAAGCTTTGTTAAAGGGTGGAATAAGGGTGTGTTGACTGCCTTTGGTGTGGAGTTTCAAGTTGATGAAAATCTGGTCGCCACTGTTACAGGCTTGGATATGAAAGGCAAAAAATTCTATAGAGACAGGAAGTCAGGTGAGGAGGCTATTGCTTCCTTTCATGATAAGGAGAAGGAAAGACTGACAGTTACAAAGATGGCGGACGACGACTATAACAGGAAAGAGCTGATTTCCCTCTGGGTTGATATGGTAGAATTTATCATGAGTTACATCACCTGGATGGTAGATATGCTAGTATATTTTCTCATCATTTTACTATCTTAAACCATTTTAGGCATGGTAGATTGATTTCCATTCCCTTTTATCTTGTTTCATCCTTGGAGAATAGTTTAGTTAAACACTCTGAAAACTAGGATAACCCTATGATTCATGAAGGGATTATCTTGTTGATTATGGAATACGCCCAGGCTCATGAAGTGAAACCCTCACCCAAGGATAAAACCCACATTTCCTCCGTTAACCTTGATGTGCAGTTGGTTTCTGATACGAAAATGGATGAGGATGACACTAGTATGGCCATGGACTGGCGAGATATCAAGGATATGGAGGACCCTGAGTATAAACCAAAAATTGAAGGGGAGTTTATGGTGACCTTGGGAACTAATAGCAGCAAGAAAACCAATCCCCCGAGGTGGGCGGCTAGTAAGTTTAAATCTAGCAGCAGAAAAATGCAAGACTTGGAGCCTCCCACCAAAAAGAAATCGAAACTTACCAAATCTAGTGGGTCCAAAGCCTTGGACCACGAGATTAGGTTAGACATCCTTATCAAGGTGAATGATGAGAAACAAGGGAGTGCGATTAAGGAAAATAAAAGTCAGATAAAGGAGGAGAGGGTGATGGGAAATTTTCTATTGGAGGCTACTAGAAGTCAGGAGAAATGTTGGAAGTGGGTGGAGAAGGAAATTGGATCCCTAAAAGATGGGATTAAAGGGATTCTTGACACCTTCACGAAATCTCCTGGGCCCAACAAATCTAAGATGATCATGAGTATGGTCTAGAAAATTTTGCAGGATGTGGAAACCATGAAGGTTAACCAAGAGCGCATAATTGAGAAGCTCGAAGAGGATATGAGTGAGATCAAGGAAAACCTGAACAATCTGGTGGAAATCAGTAGGCAGGCGATGACTAATAGCGCGGATGGCTTGGAAAAGATTAATTCCATGATGACTGATTATAGAACTAGGACCATCACGAGTGACCCTCCCATGGGAGAAATGTAGAAAAAGATTGCTTTGGAGGGTGGATAGAGTGCCGCTACTGGAAAGATTAGTTCAGGTCTGTGTACTAGAACCAGGAGCCAGAGCTAGGACCAGGGAACCTCCAGATTCATCATGGAGGACTTGGAGAAGATTAATAGGAGTATTATTCAGAAAAATACTGAATTGATGCACTCTCTTAGTTGAGTGCATGGTCCTATTTTTTAGTTCAGCTTTTGTTTTTGGATGTCAATCTGTGTGGGGCTTGTCCCCTATTCTGCTTAGTTTTTTGGTCTAGTTGGTTGCTTGCCTTGGTTTGTAAAACTTTGGGTTTCAGGTCCCCGTAAAACTTGTTTATCTTTATCAAAAACTACTATTATAATAATCTCAATAATAAATAAATACTATATATCTAGATTATTAATTATTAGTATATAATGTTTTTATTTATAAAAGTATACTTATCATATACTAATATCTCCATTTTAATATATCTAGATAAATTACGTCAAGATATATCTTTTCAACAAACCTTTTTTGTTTGTCTCTTTATTTTGAATCGTCACCTCGAGAGGGATGTATCTTGGTGCAATGTAGATTTATTAAGATAGATATGCTAGTTAAATAATAATACAAATAATAATTCACAAAAGAAATAGTGTCAAGTTGGTTCACAACAACTAGTCAAAATTGGTGAGAATAATAGTTTTTGGACAATGAAAGAATGTGTTGACATGGGTGTGACTCTAAATTAATAAATAATTTGTAAATGGTGAAGATATGAGAATGTGTGTAAATGGGAATAAGATATGGTTAAATATAAAAGAAATAAATTATATAAATACAAATTAAAGAAATAAGAAAAAATATATAATTATAAATGAAACTCCACTCAAACATATACTACTTATTGATTCATAATGATATATAAAATTAAATAAAGATTAATATAAATATTATTTAACAGAACTATGTTTATAATTTTTTTTGAAAAATAATTATTAAAAAAATATTTATAATAAACACAAATGATAAATGATTCACAATATATTTGATTCATTTAGTTGTACGTATAAAAAGATGTGGTACTCAATTTCATTTGTTTCTAAATTTTCCTACTAAAAACTATAAAATTCAATCGATTGACATGCCTGCAAATTCACAGAATAGAATTTCAGGTAGATAAAATATTTGTTTTCAAAGATGTTTAATGAATATGGAAACACAATTTATTTATTTTTAATTAGAAGAAGTATAAAAAATTACAATGTATCAACGAACAGTCAAGAAACTGCCTTCTAGTAACAGAAAACAAGACTATCCAAAAAAAAGCACAGAGCGGCTGAAGCTATACAAATCACAAGACATTATCTGAGCAATACATTCATAAATAGCAGACATAACAGTCTCTGCTGCATAAGAAACACAACTTTTAATGGTAAACAACGAACAAAATCGTTCGCTTATGTTAGCTGAAAAGTAGAGCTGATAATTATGCACATGAATAGAAACAATTCAATGTAGATATAACATAAAAACACCTTAAAACTTAACCTCGCGGATAGAAAACGAATATTCGAAAGCACAAGCATCGACCCGATGCCAAATGGTACGAGGAATCCAAGAGCGAGCTCGAGCTGCCAAAGCGATTGAAATTTGGCGAAAGCTTTCTTATCTTTACTTTTCAGCTTCTCATGATGTGGGGGTACTATAACGATAACGGGGGCACTCACGAATGCTGCTATCGTCCACAAGATTGAGACTATCAAGGTAATCCCGGACAGTCGGGACAGCGCTGTCTGTCTTCCGGAATAGGTGTCTCCCAACAGTTGTTTAACTACCCACGCCACAACCACTGTCAGCGAACTTGTGAAGGCCGCAGTTTCAGAGAATATGAAAAATCTGAAAAGTCTGCGAAATGCCATCTTGGCTGCTTCATAGTGTTCACTGTTTATGTTATCGTCAATTCCTCCTGGGATTTGAAAGATGGCTGCAAATGTGACGGTGGCAATCAGTGAGGCCACCACCATGTGTGTATCTACGATATCTTTATCAGAAGTTGTATTAGAGTTTGGTATGAAACTCCACCGAATACCTCCTGCGTTTTCCAGTATCTGTTTGATGGTGGCACAATTGGGCTTGTGTGGAGATGCTGCAGATGCAATGTCAAGTGCAGTCATGTCTTCATCGTTCAAGGCGTTAATGTCTAGGGCATTCACGTCTGCACCTTGAAATGAGACATGGTGTCTCACCAGCTGCATTCATCACAAAATAATGTCGCATTACATTTCTAATTATTCAAATACGTCTTCTTACAAAGCCTAAAGTCCAGAGATAATTCATTGATAATTCAGTCTCAATTTGTGCCTATTGAAGCCATACAATATTAACAATCAATTATGATACACAAGCAGTGGATGGAGCATTGCACACTATCGAGAAACATTATTCTTGTATCATCGAACTTTCAATTTGTTCCTATCCTCAAATTTAGTCAACTCATCAACATAAATATCAATATTATATTATTCCTTGATGTGTAATCGTATTGATTCATTCTTTTAAAGCGGACCCCAAAAAAATGATATGGCAATACAAATTTCATGTTATATTTTCTATCTACATTGAGATTTTGCGAATTTTAGAATAATTATGTATCTCAAAGCATTTAACACTCATAAACATATATCTTAAATAAATATTTAGTAAGAAAATCATAATGGATATGTTGGCTACGTTTTATTTACTAAATATTCTTAATTGATTTTCAAAAATCACATTAAATAATTTGTCAATTGATTTCCAAAGACATGTTATGTTATTTGATCTGATTTGTACTTCAGTCTTTTCGTTCGGTGGTTGGCAGAGTTTGGTATTTGATCCGGTGAGCTCCTGTATGATCATATCTTTGGTTGACGATTTGGGAGAAAGTTTGGGATGTTCATGTGTAACTTTATTTCAGATGGTTCATGATTTGGTGTTCCAAAAATTATCTTTCTAGTCTAAATTGCTATTGTTTGGTGTTCTTGAGAGTTAGTGTGTCGAGTGATGAAGATTTGAATAAGTGGTGTTGGTGCAACTATTGCGGATGGTTCTAACATGTTTGTGGGTGTTTCTTGATCATGTTCTATTTTTTTGGTGGTCTGCATTGATCCTTGAACATGTTCTTGGTGATTTTGCCAATCCAGTGATATTCTTTGTGTTAAGTGGTATTCTTGGTGGTGTAGCGCGTTGCGGTTGATCTAGGCAATATTTTCAGTGGTTATGCATGATTGGAGATTTGGTTTAGGTCCATGCTATGTCTTCTATGTTATTATATTGGTTTGATGGTTGATTTATGTATCGTGTTATGTAATTTTGTAATTAAGGATTGAGGGTTTGGTCGACCTTGTAGTCAAGGTTGACGATTTCTATAAATAGGCGATATAGTCATGTAATTTGTTTGTCAATGTTGTGTCTGCATTATCAGAGAGTGATGTATTTGTGTAGAAGAGAGTTTATCGTTCATTGTGGTGTATTGGGAAAATATTGTTGTAGGGCAGACAAATGTGCTTAACTGGAACTGCCATCAGGCATAAGCAGATGCTATATTTGTAGTTCATGTAATCCAGATTGTAGTCCAATCGTTACTGTAAGGTAGTGAACCTTCCCTGAGGGTTGGAGCCTTCTATGTCATCTTATTTTGAGAATTGATCTCTAGGAAGTATGCCTAAATGCATGTGCATTCCCCATTGTAACATTTACACATACTACTATAGAGTATCACCTTATTATCGGTATTTTCCCACCGTGTTTTTTTACTTAATTGAGTTTTTCACATTAAAAATATTGGTGTTATATGTGTTGTTGTTATTGTCCTTATCATTACTCTTGCTGTAGTTTCTTAGAGCTAGTATTGTGCTTGATTTGTTTAATCTGATGAAAGTTGAATCACCACCCTCTCAGTTTTCCTTGTTTGTTTCTTCTAAAAATTGGTAACAAGGCTAGATCCTCTGAAAGAAGCTTAACCACTTGAGGAGATCCAAGATGGAAACCTATGTGTTCAAGAAGGAAATTCCTAGATTTGATGGAAGCAATTACTTTGTTTGGAAGAATCGAATGGAAGTTCATTTGAAATGTCTTGGAGATGAGTATTGGAAGATCACAAAGAATGTCTATAATATTTTTCAGAATGGACCATTTATTGTAGTTGAGATCAAGGATGTTGAACATAACGTAAGAGCTGAGGAAGAATTATTGAGTACCTTAACTAATTTAGAGATTACTAATGTGATGGGTTTGTAGAGTGCACATGAAATTTTGAAGAAGTTGGAGACCTTGTCTGAAGGAGATGTGGAAGTTAAAGTTGTTAAGTTGAAAAGTTTTAAAGGGAAGCATGAAGCATTGAAGATGGGAGAAGATGAAAACATAACATCCTTTATGGCTAAGGTGAATGAGATTAGCTTGAATATTAGATATGTCGGTGGAACCCCTGAAGAAGATGAGATAGTATGACCAGAGACATGTTGGTTGGGAATCTTGTTGCATTTGAGTTGAGCAAATTTGGATAAGCATATGGAAAATATGAGACTGTATTCAAAGCCATTGTATCCAGGAAGCAACGATATGATCTAGGAGAGAGTTCACGTTGGTTATCTAGATTTGAAAGAGAAAAGAGCGAGATGGAAAAACAAGAAAGAGAATTGGATGAGATTGAAGCTCCTTTAGCTCGGAGATTGCCTAAAGGAGCTAGTAAGTATGATGGGAAGTTACCTTTCAAATGTTTCTCTTGTAATAAGATATGACATTTTTCGTCTAGGTGTCCTGAGAGAATGTCTAGATATGATAAGCATGAAAGACATGATAGATCTGATAAGTATGATAGATATGAGAAGCATGATATGAATGATAAACCCTATAAGCCCTACTAGAAGTATAGAAATCAAAAGAGATGCTACTATGTTGTTGATGAAGGTGTGATAGACGAAGAATCAGATAATGGGAATTCAAAAGATGAATTTGTATTTATTTCTATCAAGGAAGATGATCTGGAATCAATGAATCCTATAAGTTGCATTGTTGAGGAGAAAGATGAATGGGTAGTTGACAATGATTGTTCACATCATATGATAGGTGATGAAAGAAAGGTATGATGATGTTATAGTAAGATTTGGAGATGGCAAGTCTTGTGTGATTCATGGTAGAGGTTCTATATCTTTCAATGGTAAGCATAATGCTGATGATGTCTTTTATGTTGAAGGTTTAAAGCATAATATTTTGAGTCTTGGACAAATGGTTGACAAGGGGTATGATTTGCAATTCAAGAATGGTAAATGCAAGATTCTAAATGCTCCTAGTATAGAGATTATATCTAGAACCAAGACTAATTGCAATATCTTTCACTTTAATGCTGGTGAGAAAAGTTGTCTGATTGCTCAGATTGATGAAGGTTAGTTATGGCATAGGAGAATGTGTCATGTTAATTTTGATTGCATGATAAGGATAATTTCTACTGAAGCTGAGAGATTTGCCTAAAATTTTGAAGTCTGCTAATCTGGTATGTAAGGAATGTCAAATGGGAAAGCAAACAAGAAATTCATTTAAGAGTAACTTAAATTCATCTAATAGATTGCTAGATCATGTTCGTACTGACTTATGTGGTCCTACTATAGTAATAAGCATGAAGGGTGATAGATATTTCATGTTGCTGATTGATGATTATTCTAGGATGATGTGAGTTACCTTTCTAAGGGAGAAATCAAAAGCGTTGGACAAATTAAAGATATTCAAAGATAAAGTGGAGATTGAGACAGGGTTGAACTTGAAGTGTAGATGAGATCTGACAAAGGAGGATAATTTATATCAGGAGAGTTTGATACATTCTGTGAGAGGAATGCAATTAGAAGACAATTATTTGCTCCTAGAACCCCTAAAAAAAATGGAGATGTTGAAAGGAAGAACAAAACTGTTTGGGATGTTGCAAGGACTATGGCGATAGAAGCAAATGGTGTACATACATTTTGGAGAGAAGTTGTTAGCATTGTTGTTTACACATTCAACTGGGTGCATATTAAAGGTGATTCTGGTAAGACTCCTTATGAGCTATGGTTAGGTCATGTTCCTACAGTTAGATATTTTAGAATCTTTGGAAGTCAATGTTATATCAAGAGATGAGGATATAGGAAAGTTTGATGCAAGATGTGATGAAGGAATCTTGGGATATTCTACTAAGAGAAAGGCCTATCAATGCTATAATAAGAGGTTGAAGAAGATAATTTAGAGTGCAAATGTAAGGTGGATAAATGTCTAGGAAAGCATATCAAAGCATGCAGCTATGATTTTGATGATTTTGATGTTGTTCTTAAGGCTGTGCAGACTGAGATCTTGAAGTAGAATAATCTGGTGGGGATAGTTAATCTAGATATTATTGTTGTTGGTGAAGAAGTGCAAGAACCTAAAAATCAAAATAATTGAAAGACTCCAAGGTATGTACGACTGAATCATTTAGAAAATTAGATTATTGGTGATAAGATTAAAGTGTTACTAGGAGAAGAATTATTGCTGAATAAATATGCTTGATTTCAAAGATTGAACCTAAAGATGTAGCAGAAGCATGTAAGGATGAAAATTGGATAAAAGAAATGGAAGAAGAGTTGAATCAGATTGGAAAGAATAACACTTTGAAGCTCATTCCAACACTTAAACACAAGAATGTGATTGGTACTAAATGGATGTTCCAGAATAAACTGAATGAAGCTGGTGAAGTTGTTAGAAACAAAGGTAGATTGGTATGTAAGGGATGTTCTCAAATGGAAGGTATTGACTATGAGGAGACTTTTTCTCCTGTAGCTAGAATTGAAGCTATTAGATTGTTTCTTGCATATGTTGGTTATAATAATTTCAAGGTATATCAGATGGATGTTAAGATAGCCTTTTTGAATGGTGATCTTGAAGAGGAAGTCTACATTGAGAAATAAAATGGATTTTCTTTATCATATGAGGGAGATATGGTATGTAAATTGAAGAAAGCTCTATTTGGACTGAAACAAACACCTAGAGCCTGGTATGCTAGATTGGAGAAGTAATTGGTTTACATAGTTTATTCCTATTCACACTATACATAAGCCTACTTATATGTCAATTGGAATTTTGTCTCATCTCATGTAGACTCGCCTAGTGTTCCAACACTTATCCATATATCCCTACACTTGTTTCAAACTTGGAGGAGTAGTTAGAGTTTCATCCCTACCTTATCAAATCTTCTTGGTTTTATTAATAAACAAGGCTCTTTTTAGGACTTTTACATCTTTTAAATTATATAAATGCTCCCAAATAAAGTGCCATATCATTGTGTACTTTCATGGGGTTTCATGTTTAGGATAATGAGGCTTTCATTTTTAGTTTTATTTTTCATCTTGTTGAGGTTTGAAAGAAAACTTGATATATGTCTTCATTGTCCACCTCTTGACATAAAAATATATAACAACATCATATAATTCTATAAATACACTCATATAATGTACCACAAAATTGAATGTGTTTCATGGGGGAAATAGTTTATGTAATATTGAACCTTATTCCTATGCACACCATTGTGCCCAATTTTAGTTGCTTTTCCATCATGACTTGCTCATCAACATTTTGTTTATTATTAGAGTAGTGGAGTAGTGGGGTACATATACCCACTCTTTTGTATCTCTCATTTGGGTGATTATTTTAGTGAATCATTTTGTGAGATTCGTGTATCTATGTTAAATATAGGTCACTTGTAGGTAGTGTAATACACATCCGTCATTCTTTTTTATTTCTTATCTTTGATGATTTTTTTATTAAAGGTAAAACCATTTTTGAAGGAACCCAAAGTCCTATCCAAATAGATTTTAGCTAGGATGTGAAACCCCCAAAAAAGAATGCTGCTAAAAGATAGACCACGTGAAAAATGTTGCCAACTAACAACAAGACAAGAAAGTTTTTAAGTGCACCTCAAAAATTAAACAAAGAACATGAGTAGGTTTTGAAGGAGAAAAAAGATAAAACCTAATCCATCTCTATAAACTTTCAACCACTACAATCACCCTTAACTAGGGAAAGAGAGGAAAGAGAAGTTAGGTTATGCTTTGGGAAACATCTCTTCCTAATTTGCACAACCACCAAAGAAATATCATCCTTAAAACATAATGAGTACAAAGAGGTAGCAGGATAATCAACCAATTCCTTTGAAGGTTGTGGAGTTGGAACAATAGGCTCACACATAGTAGTTGATAACGGTGAACCAACATGACCAACAAACAATTAGCCAAAGGTGAGAATAACCACAAGTCCCAAAAAAGTCTGTGACAAACCAATAAAACTAGCCAACAAAGAACCAACAACATGAAGATATGGTGAATAGACAACCAACTAACCTTAAGCAATCTATTACATGATAGGAAAATTAGGAACCATAATTTAGTAGCAACAACTTTTGAAACCAAATCCTCATCCCCAAAATCATACTCAACATTTATAACTCTCCCATAGTAAGATTCTTACAAAGAGCATTTTTCCAACATGTAGCATCACTACAATGAAATTTATGATAATTTGTAGCCAAGTGACCAATACTAAAACTTCTCTTGTAGTGAAAAAGAAGACCCTCATAATCAAGAATATAAGAACATGGTTTATCCCTGCATATGGTGAAAATGGAATGACAAACTATTGTAAAACTAGCAAATTTCCAACCAACATAAAACCATAGTTCTACAATTCAAAGTGCACCATACACCAATGAAGAATGTAAAACATGCAGATCACAACAAAATAGGAAGATTATACCTTTCACAATTTTAGTAGGGTTTGATCTCCAGTTTTTCCTATCTCCATTGATTTTTCTTGATATGGTTGCTCTCAAATTTTCTATTGTGCACAAGAGCTCAACAAAGAATGGATTGTAATTGTGTAGATGCTTGATTGCTTGATCGCTATGAAAGGTCACGTGAAGATTGATTAAATTGTTAGGGATATGATCACATTAGTTAGGGTTGATAAGGATGAAAGGATCCTCAAGTATATTAAGAGTACCCTAGGAATGGAGGGATAGGATTAAGAGGTGAAAGGATAAATGGTCGGCTAGGATTAAAGGGTAGGTATAGAAAATGGGAAAAAAATAGAGCCATGTGGTTAAAGGAAAATTTAGAGATGAATGAAAAGTGTCATGAAGGAAAAAATATAATTAATTAATTAAATAAATAAAGATATTTTTAATTAATAGAAGAAGTGGGACCAATTAAAACAATAAAATATTTATTTAATTTAGGAAAAAGATAATTTAAATAAATAAAAATATTTATTTAAATAGGGAAAGGCTAGAAGAAGATCAATGAATTAATTAAATAAAAAAATAACTATTTAATTAATAGAAGAATTAGGATAAAATAATTAAATAAATAAAATATTTAATTAAATAAGATAGGACAATTTTAGGTGTCTACAATCCCCAACCATCAAGATGACCTCTCTAGGAAAATATTTTGAGGTATCAGTATCTACAATTATATAGGCAAAATTAACATGATAATGGATTAGAGAAAAAGGAAGAACCATTACAAACCTCCCAATAGAGATTTCAATTTCTCTGATCATAGCTATATCTATTGATCTACATCATTGGAGGTGCATTGATTCTATCTTACACTAATTCATCTTTTGATAGAGTTTATAGTTCTTGAAGTGCTTCCTATTTTTTTTATCATCATATTGACCTATACATGGGCATCTTTGTAGGAGGTTGTATTCTTATCATTCTCTCCTTTAGAGGGGTTTTTTTTGTTGCCACAAGGTTTTCTCCCTTTCTCTATTTATAAGAGATATTAATTTGTTTATGAGTACCTTATCAAGTAATGTTTCCAAGACTCATATTTTCCATGATTAACATACTCCCTATGTATCACTTAAGGGAGGGTATTATTGTGAAACATGGTTTTTTCTAGCTAGTTTTCTTTTAGCTTCCACATTTGAGTCATATTCACCCTACACTTAAGCCAACTTCATATTGACCTATACATGGGCATCTTTGTAGGAGGTTGTATTCTTATCATTCTCTCCTTTAGAGGGGTTTTTTTTTTGTTGCCACAAGGTTTTCTCCCTTTCTCTATTTATAAGAGATATTAATTTGTTTATGAGTACCTTATCAAGTAATGTTTCCAAGACTCATATTTTCCATGATTAACATACTCCCTATGTATCACTTAAGGGAGGGTATTATTGTGAAACATGGTTTTTTCTAGCTAGTTTTCTTTTACCTTCCACATTTGAGTCATATTGAGTCATTTTTATGTGGCATTACCAATTTCATTACATGATTGCTATGAAAGTGTTTTAGCTCTAGTAATCATAACATTAGACTAAAACCTAATATAATACTAAGTTCCACATGTTATCTTATTATGTGTAAGCGAATTTAGAAGTTGAATCCACATCTTAGATTTCATTGATGAAATTCCACCCTCACTTGAGTATCACAACCACATAAAGGAAAAAGAAAAATGAAAAAAATTCTCATTTGTTAGCTCAACTAGACAATAAATATATGCGGATTAAAATTGGAAAGCAAGAAGTGATAGAACCCTAAAAGAAGGCAAAAACCTCTAAAATTGAGATGTGGATTTAAGTCAAAAACTAACATCACTAGAATGAGAGGAGATTGGTCCAATGAAAAGGGAGCAAAGGTGAGGATAAAATGGAATCTCAAACCTAAAATGGAAAGAAAACAGAAAGATCTGGACTGAAAAATAGAAAAGGTGAAATAGGAGGACAAAATCAAGAGCAAAAAACCCTAATCAGGATGCAATTAGGCAAAATGTCATTGTAAAAGCGAGAAGGGACAGACCTGATGTGAGAGGGATGAAGTTAAGGGTAAAAGATGATAATGTCTTGACTATTTATGTATCATAATTATCATAATTATGTCATAATGTATCATAAGATGATGCGATAATGTATCATAATTATTTAAAATAAATCGACAAAAATTCATAAGAGTAGGTATATATTTTTACTTTTATTTTATGTCATAAACTAATAAATTTAGTCAAATTGTTATATTAAAATTTTATGATCTTGTTCTCATATTGTGTATAGATTGGGCAATGCATGATAAGTAGTAGTTTTTTAAAAATTTAATTTTTAAATTTTAACTTTTTAAACCTATTTTTTAAAAATATTTATTTAAATAATAAATATAATCTATAAATAGTTTTTCATAATATAAAAAAATTTAATAATATTATAATTTATGTACAGTCCGAGTTTTCCTAGTATTGGAGAACTTGTGCTCTTGAAAGAGAGCTCACAAGTTCAAATCCCATTAGGGGATAAGGTATGTACACCTCATTGGCTTCGGCCCATTACCAATCAAAATATATATTGTATATATATAATTTATTTTTTAACATACATGTAAATAGAAATTTTTTGATAAATGTATATATTTTTATTATTTATTAATTTAATAGATTTATTATTTATTTTTATATTATTATTTTTATTACTATTTAGATTTTGATATAATTGAATTTTATATTTAATTTTTTACTTTTATTTTTTATTTTTATTTTTATTTTTAAATTAAGAAGTTAAAAGCTGTTTGTTACTCATTTCCATATTTTTATTACTATTTAGTTTTTGATATAATTGAATTTTATATTTTTATTTTTAAAATAAGAAGTTAAAAGTTACTTGTTATTGATTTGCATAAATAATTAATTGCCTTGCAATGGTTGCTAGAACAAGTTTAGTAGTGCTTTACCTTTAGCAATATCCTACATTCAGTACCAAACAATTGCTTGATTTCAATAACGAACACAAAATGACTTAATGCATCAATCATATTTCTTCTTCATTCTTCCTTATTTTGTATTTTATACTCTGAACTAGCAATGCTATTGGCAAGAACTTATGCTTTGCATCTCTTGTTGATATTCAATATTGAAAACGACATCCATAAATATTCATGCCTACCTCTCTCCTCAATCATATTCAATTTCACTTAATTTTTACAATTTTCTTTCCAATACTTTATAAATGATCTTACTTATTAATATTCAATGTTGTAAACAACATCCATAAATATTCATGCCTACCTCTTCCCTCCACTTTATTTAATTTTATTTAATTTTTACAACTTTCTTTCCAATACTTTATAAATGATCTTATTTATTGATGTTCAATATTGAAAACAACATCCATAAATATACCTGCCTACCTCTTTCCCTCACTGTATTCAATTTTACTTAACTTCTACTTCTTTCTTACAAACACCGTATATTATAAAAGATCTTATTTATTGATATTGAATATTGAGAACAACATCCATAAATATTCCTTCCTACCTCTTTCCCTCACTTTATTCAACTTTACTTAATTTATACTTCTTTCTTACAAACATCGTACTTTATAAATGATCTTATTTGTTAATATTCAATTTTGAGAACAACATCCATAAATATTTATACCTACCTCTTTCCCTCACTATATTCAATTTTACTTCTTTCTTCCAGACATGGTACTTTATAAACGATCTTATTTATTGATATTCAATATTGAAAACAACATTCATAAATATTTCTTACCTACCTCTTTCCCTGGCCCTATTCAAATTTACTTCATTTTTATTTCTTTCTTACCAACTTTATAAATGATCTTATTAATCAATATTCAATATTGAAAACAATTCCTAACTACCTCTTTTTCTAATTGTATTCGATTTTACTTAATTTATACTTCTAATATTCATTTCCACCTCTTTACTGGAACAACTTGATTAATATTTTATTTAATTTATACAACTTTCTTTGGACGACGTATTCAATAAGTGATCTATGAATATTTATCGCTACCTCTTTCCTCCACCGTACTTAGTTGGTGGTTTATTTAATTTTCTTTCTGAGTTGGCCAATCGGTCAACATATTCTCAATGTTACAGGGTAAAATATAAATTACAAACATACAATCTAATAATGTGTTCCTGCATATTTTGTACAATGATGTGGTGGCACATATACCTAACCACAGTTGATATTGGTAATTGGGGTGCAAGTAGAGAGAGATATAGTCAAATTTACTGTTTTGTATGCTGCATATTCCCATCAAACATTCGAGTGACCTTTCAATTTGTACTTCCTATTTTATTCACGGGTTAGAGTTAAAAGTCAAGTCTATATAAATTGTGTGATATTTTAATAGTAAATTACTAATTGTATTTTAAAGAGTAAGTCTTATCACTTTAAAATTTGGTCTTATATTAATAATTGTGTTTTAAAAATGGGTCTGTTTTCAATTATTTAATTGTAGAGAATTATTATTATTAAGTGTGATGTTATTTTTGCAATAAAAGTATCAATAGAGAATTGATAGCTTTAAATCAATAGGGATCCAAATATAATTGAAACAAAGCCTTTCAACCAAGAATATAATTAGGTCCCATTTTATACATGCTCATGTCATGTTTGTAGTAGGCAGAGAGAGGGAGAGATAGGGATAGAAAGAGTGTGAGATAAAAGGCGACAAAGAGAGAGATAGATGGATATAGAGAGGGGAGGGAGAGATAATGAGACAGTAGAGAGGGATAGATAGATATGGAAGAGATAAATATAGAGAGAGGTGGAGAATGAATGAGGGATAAATAGAAAGATAAAGATAGAGATAGGAAGTGATATATAGAGAGGTAGAAAGGGAGAGATATAGGGTAGAGAGAGATTAAGGGATAACAAAATAAAGATAAATGGGGAGATGGAAGAATAAATATGGAGAGGTAGTGATGGAGAGGCAAATAAAATAGATGGTGAGATGGAGTAATAGAGAGATAGAGATATAAGGAGATGTAGAGATAGGGGGAGAGTGAGAGACAAAGAGAAAGAAAAACAAAGAAAAGTAGAGATAGAGAAATAGCTATGAAGAGAGATAGATAGATAAATAGGGGGAGATAGATAGAGGGAGAGAGGAAGAGGGATGGATAGAGATGTGGGTAAGTGCACCAAGATGTGGTACCAAAAAGGTGCCACTTTTTATCTCTTCATAAAAATGCATCAATGGTATGAAATGGTTGTCCAAACCTTCAGGTTGGATGCCAAAGGAAAATCCAACCCAAAGGTGTGGTGTTTCCCAAAGCAAAGCATTTGGTGTGTGCCAAATGTTCCATATTAGTTAATTGTAGATTTTGTGAATGGTCAAATGTTCTAGTTTGAAAACAAGTTATACTAAACCCTCGAAAAAGAATATATACATGTAATATAACATATAAATGTCTTTTTCCTTTATTATACCTTAAGTTATATTTCATCCTCTCTACCTCTCTCCTTGCCTCCTTACCCCTCTTTCTATTTTTGTAAACATCTCTCTTTTCCTCACCTTTATATCTATCCCCTCTCCAGGTCTCCCAATCATTCCCTATCCCTCCCTCCTTATCCCTCCCTCCCTCCCTCCTTATCCCTTGCTTTATCTTGTTCTTATTTCTCTCATTTTTTCTATCCCTCCATCATCACCTCTTCCTCCCTCTTCCTCCCTTGTATAGGGTGTATGGAATAAAGAGTGTGATATATGGTTTAGGTATAGGGTTGAGGATATAAAGTTTAGGGTTGAGGGTATTGGCATAGGGTTTGGTGTAAAAGATTGATGGTATAAGGTCTAAGGTACATAGGTATGAGGGTATTTCCCATATTGATACATTCCTCTCTTTCTTCATTCTCACCTCTCTCCCCTCTCTAGATCTCTCCATCGCTCTATATCTTCCCATTCTTTATTACCGTCATACATATCTCCCTCCCCTACTCTCTCCCACTCTATGCTCTCTCTCCATTGTCTAGGAAATCACCTCTCCCTCCTACCCCTTCTCTCTCCCTCTCTCCCCCTTTCTAGGTTTCTTTCTCCTTCCCACTTCAACTTCCTGTGTTTGACTTTCATTTTCAAAAGATATTTTATTAGAAGAGTTGTTTTGCTTTCACTTCGAATGCAAATCCGACAAAGACGAGGCCCCCTCTAGAGGTTTGAACTTCTCTTTAAAAAAGAAGAGTACGGCTGTCGGCAACCATAGCAAACATTCCTTCACATCTTCACGTTTCATTTCTTGGCTGTAAAATATTCCCCACCTAGCGTCTCTTGACCAAAGTGACCTGTGTATCGAATTTGCTTCAAAGAATTTAACCCTTGCTGTTGCGTCCCTCAAAACATTGTAGAAAACAAAATGATGAATGACGAGAATCCGATAAACAATGATCTCTTCAATGCTTTGGTAAATGGCACTCTTCACGAAATTCACAGTTTACATAAGAAGGATCCGCGAGTTCTGCTTGGCGTTACATTCCAAAGAGACACTCCTCTGCACATTGCTGCAAGGGAAGGCCAGCAAGATATCGTTGATTGGATTCTTCAAGAGAAACCGTCTTTGGCTGGAGCTCGTAACAAGGATGGCAATACACCACTGAACGAAGCTGCTAAATGCGGCAATTCAGAACTAGTCGATATTCTGCTTCAAGGCAAAAAAAGTTCTGCCTACTATTCTAATAAGTTCGGAGAGACAGTTCTGATAATAGCTTCCAAGTATGGCCATGCAGAAGCAGTGAAAGTTTTGTTGAAAGCCAGGTCCTATAACGACGCGTCCGAATGGCGTCAATCTTTGAGGGTTGCAGCTTACGGAAGATACCCAGGTAAATATTCAGATTATTTCTGCAAACTGAAGTAAATAGTAAGTTTCCAGTTACCCTTCAATTTGTTGACTTTAGCTTATGTAAATGTGAGGCAGATGTAGCACAGGCCATACTTAATAATCCCATCAAACATAAGCGGTTCCGTCGTCGATTACATGCTTTGCATGAATGGGATACATATGAAGGTAAATTTACAAATTGTTTTTTCCAGGTAGAGTAGAATTGTTATTTTGGAGACTGCATGAAATATGCTGATATTCGGCAATGTGAATGTGAGGCAGATATCATACATCGTAGTCCCATCAAATCATTGTTCCCTCCAAGTGTTCCCGAGGTCTCGGATCTCCATGCAGCCATTCATGGAGGAGATCTTGCGATTGTAGAGGCAGTCCTAAATTCTTGTGCACGGTATAGGGAATTAATGACAAAAATGGATGAATTTGGAAGGTGCGCAATACATGTAGCAGCCATGAAAGGCCAATGGGACATAATCACTCTATTTGTGGACAAAATGCCAGATTGTATCGAAATCCGGAATTCAGATCATAAGTCTGTTCTTCACTTTGCCGTCGAAAATGATCAATTTGAGATGGTGCGCAATCTACTAGAAAAGAAATCGCATCAAAAAGTCGCAGAGTTGGTGAGCCGCGACCATGACTGCTTTCACAATACAGTTTTACATCTGGCAGCTAAACGTGTAGTGGATCCCGAGGTTTGGCATCCTTAGTTTTCCCCATCTTTCTGTTTCTTTGTTCTCATCATTTTATTTTCTTTGCTAACACAGTACATTTTTAAATACGAAAAACCTAATGTTAGTTGACCTTTCATCAGTGTTTTAACGAAAATCGTTGTTTCCTTGTTTACTTATAAAATATGGAATCCCGAGCAAAATTTAGTTAAAATGTTATTTCCGGAATATATTGAATCATATATAACTACCAAATATTCTCTAGACTGTACGTTTAGCTCGTTTTTCTCGCATTTTCTTCTTCGTCAATGTTAATTTCGTTCTCCATGGCGTGTTCTTAATATTATTTACTTTTCAAAGCTGTCGTTTCGAACATAATATTTTTCTTCTCTTCTTTGAAGGATTACATTTGTCATTGTTTGTTTATAATAATTAAATATTTTCTGATCTTACTTTTGTATCTTAATTATTTAAACATATTTTATAATATTAAAATGAGAATACTCTAATTTCAAAGATATACATAGTTGAATTCTGATGATGGATCATAGAGTGTGATCCGAAAGGTTGATGCAAACAAAATATACATAGATGAATCCGGAAACTTCGCATAATACTTTAATTTATTTATAATATTAAAATGAGAATAGTCCGATTTGTTTTAGTTAGATCTCTCCAAATCACTTCCTATTGAGATCTCTCTTAAGGTTGCTAAGCTTCAGTGGAGATACTATTTGGATTATGAAGGGATCTCATTTAGATATAGAGATTTTTTTGCAACTAGGCACTTGGCCTTTTTGTGTCCTCGTGACTCTTTGCTCCACTCCTCTCCAACCTGATAGAAAGATGCAAAAAGGAGTAATCTTACTGTCTTTCCTTCTAATTCAAACTCAAATTCTTGTTCACCTTCAAAGCCCTCTCCTTGCTAATTGTCCAAACTTTTGCAATTTGTGTTTGCTTGACCCTTGTGGCCATTGCCAAGGTGTTTCTTATCTCTTTGTGTAATGTTTCTTATTCCCTATTTTCTTCTACTCAGTCAAGCTCTGTGTTGCATATAGTTAATTCTCTGCTAGCTCCTTCGAGGGCTCTTTTTAATACAGGTCTAACTCCCTCCCTCATCTCAGATTCCTTTCTCTGGATTGCCAAGTTCTCCTTATGGGATTGACATCTCAACTTTCAAACTCTAGTGATGCCTCTAAGGATTCTGCCAACATTGCTCCTCTTGTTTCTCTAGAAATAGATTCCCCTTGGATTATTGTGCATCGTAAGAAAAATGACCATTCTCTTTTGACCCAAAGATCTCAAACAGTTCCTTTGGTCTTGTGTTGCAATCCCATTTGTTATTTCTAGTTGTGTATATGTTTTGTTCAGATTCTTCTAACTCTATTGTTCTTCTTGTGTTCTAGTGTACTTTGTGTGATCTATAACTGGTTGGGGCCTTTCCGCACTTACATTGATAAAAAAAATATTATTTCTTGATTTAACCTCCCACCGAGAACTATACAATATCACACGTCATATGAAAATAAATATTTCAAGATATTTTTATAATAACTTCACATGCAACTACATTATGATTCCATATCAACCATAGTGAGATAGACAAGATGAGACAACTAATAAGTCTATTGAGCTAGATATAAGAAAAATAATTGATGAATATTATCCTAATCAACATACATAGCATGTTGACCCTGTCTAATGAATTGTTCTCCAGTACTCTGGTTCTCTCACCTAAAGGGAGGAAGACTGCAGATGTGGGCAAAGATTCTAGAGTGGGAAGGAAATCCTTAAAGGATGTGAGATAGACTAGTGTCACCAAGGATGTGGCTAATGAGTGTGAAGGTACGTTGGAGTAGTTTTGCTCCCAAAAAAATATGAAATGATTATTCTCTCTTGGAATATCAGGGGCCTGAATAGGCCCCATAAATAGATTTTGTTTAAGAATCTAGTGAAAGACTTGAAACCGAATATTTTACATCCGTGGGAAACTAAGATGTGCTTTGAGTCTTGTTTGAAGGTGTGTAACTTTGTTTGGCCTTTCTCCCACTCGGTTTCTATGAGCATTGATGGTGCCTCTAGTGGACTTGCTATTCTATGGAGGCTGAATAATCTTATGGGCACATTGGTTGTTCAAGATAAAAATTACCAATACATTGATTTTGAGAATAATTCCTCTAACAAAATTTGGAGGCTCACTAATGTTTATGCTCTTAATAATGTTATTCAGAGAAGGGATTTATTGTTCTCTCTAATTGATCACTACAATCTCACCCATGGCCCTTGCTAGCTTGTTATGGGGGACTTCAATAGTCCTTTGTTTCCCTCCAATAAAATAGGAGGGCCATATAGCTTTTCCGAGAATATGCTGGATCTCCAAGAGTTTGTAATTAATGGAGGCCTTATAGATTTGGATCTTGAAGACAAGAGCTATGCCTGGTCCAACCAAAGAATGGGCAATAACCTCATCCAGGTCCATCTTAGTAGATGTGCCAAATCTTCTTCTTGCAAAAACTCTCATAACTACCACCTCCCCTCCTTCATTTGTAGTGGGTAGGGCCATTGTCCTATCTCTATCAATTGGCAGAAATTATGTGGACTATTTCTTTAGAAATTATGTGGACTCTTTCTCTAGATTTCAAGTCCCTTGTGGCTCATTGGTGGAATGTTCATATCCCTAGCACAGTCATGTTTTGAGTTTCTTGTAAGTTGAGATTGATAAAGGATGATCTTCAAACTTAGAGAAAATATTCCTTTGGAGACATCTTTGCTCAAAAGAAGTCTCTTAAAGATTGGCCAGATGCATTACAAAAAGGAATGGAATTCCTAGGGGCTCAAAAGAAGATATTATCTAGGAACATGCTTTATTGGTTGACTTTCACAATTTGATTCTAAAAGAAGAACTCTACTAGAAACAAACATCAAGTATCCAATGGATGAAAGAGGGGGATATGAACAAAAAAATCTTTTATCAATGTTCATATCAGCATAGAATGCACAACAACATTAAGGAATTGATATGACCTAATGGAACCTCCGTGAGTTGTGAGGAGAACATTTCTCAACCCCATGGCAACATAGGACCCTGCTATTATTGATATATCTTCCATACTTGTCAATTGTATTCATAATATCATTAGGCCTAATCATCTAAAGGCTATGAAAAGGATTTTCTCTAAGGAGGAAGTCAAGGTGGTGGTTTCCTCTTTTGGCTTGTTCAAAGCAGCTAGACCAAATGGTTTTCCCCCTTTCTTCTTCCAGGAATATTAGGAAATTACTGGCCAGGATATTACTATAGTGACTAGAGTATTATTGTCTTCAACCAGGATCCTTAAGGAAATTAATAAAGCATTTACTTTTTTGATTCCTAGAAAAGACAATGCTAAGAGGATGTCTGACTTAAAGCCTATTAGTCTTTGCAATACCTTGTACAAAATATTCTCCAAGCTTTTTGTTAATCAAATTAAGACTTTTCTCCATTCCTTAATTCATGCTAACTAAAAATAATATGTCCCTGGATGTCAAATACTAGATGTTGTGCTTGAGGTTCATGAAATGCTACACTTGATGGACAACAATTGTAAATAAGGTATGCTCCTCAAACTTGACATTTCCAAAGCTTATGATATGGTTGCTTGGCCTTTCCTTTCTTTGGTTTTCAGTAAATTTTACTTTAAATGTAAGATTTTGAGTGCTATTGAGGCCTTCTTTAAAACTCTAGTGTTTTCAATTTTAAATCAATGGAGCTCCCCATGGGTCCTTCAATTATTTTGGTGGATTGAAATAGGGGGATCCTTTATCCCCCTACCTTTTCATTCTTATGGGGAAGGCTCAGGGAAGAAATTTTATGCTGGCTTTGAAAAATGGTGCTATAAAGGATATGAAACCTTCTTTGGCTCCCTTTGTGATCTCTCACCAACAATTTGTGGATGACACCCTTCTAATGGGCGAGGCATCTATTGTAGAAGCTAAGGGCTGGAGGACAATTCTCTTTGATTATGCCATTGCTTTTAGTAAAAAAATCAACCTAGACAAAAGTTCTCTCTATTTTATGAACACCAATCAGCCGCTCTAGAACAGGATCAGAAATATCTCAACTGCAAGATTGATCTTTTACCTTATATGTACGTGGGTCTCCCTTTTAATGTTGGTAAGGTGGATAATTTGGTTTGGTTGGACTTGTTGGAAAGGAGTGGTTATTAGTAGCACTAGGAAGCTCCAGTTCTTCTAAAAGCTTCTTTGTAGAGCACTTCGGTTTACCATCTCTCTCTGTTTCGCATTCTTGTTTTTGGGGCTAAGAAGTTGGACAAAATATAAAGGATAATCCTCTATGATAGAGTGGAACAATGCAAAAAAATGTCCCCCGTGGACTAGGAGAAGATCTACTATGCAAAATACACTAGGGGCTTAAGTATTAGAGGATCCTGATCCCTAAATGATATTTTTTTTCATGAATATTGACTCGAGACTTATATCTAGAGTTGTGAAGTGGACCTTGGTGATGAAAAATAAGTATCTAAATGGAAGAGCTCTGTCCTTCCTAGATTTGGATGTTGAACCTAGAGGATCTCATATCTAGAACAATCTTCTCAAGACCTATTACCTTCTCTCTAAAGGTTTGATCTAGCAACTTCGGAATGGTTGAAAAATTTGGTTATAGAAGGACCCATGGATGCAGGGGCTTCACTTAGTGAACCTAGGTTATATCATGTGTGTTCATGGCATACTAAAGAATCCCCCTATTTTGAATTTTTTCCCCCTAGAATCCTTTTTCTACCCCCTCCCAATACACAACCTAAATTAAAAGCCCCCGATTTGTGTCAAATATTGCATTTTTTCATAGCCCGTATTAAAACCCCCCCTATTTTCATTGATAGGCAATATATTTCACGCTCATTTTTGGGATATTAAACCCCCCAATATGAACACATGTGATATGATATTGCCCACCTAGTGACACCCCCATGCCCATGGATCTCCTCCATACCCCTCAAATTTCATCCTATTTTTGTAAGGATTAAAGTTGATCTATCTACAACCCTTGGGACCCTTCTTAGTGATTAATAGGTCCCACATTATTCACCATTGGCTGGAGATTTAAGGCCCATGAATTTACCCAACAAAAGAAGTGTGTGGTGGAAGGGCTTCTCAAAATCTTTAATTGTGTCATATTTTATAGGAAAGAAGATGAGGATGTGCTCATCTAGGAACTCTCAAAACATGAACATTTTACAATTAAAACTGGCTATGAAATCGCCTCTCCTTCTCTGGTGCATTTTTTCAATTGGGACTACATATGGAAAACTAAGAATACACCCAAGGTTTTCTTAAATTTGGTGGATGGTCTATTATGGAAGAATTCTAATTGTTGATAACCTCAAGAGGCATGACTTTCAAATGACAAATAGATGTGAGATATGCAAAAATGAAGAGGAGAGTATTGAAGATGTTTTGTTCTGTTGTCCCTTCTCTCTGAATGTCAAGTACAAGATTATTGGCATGTTTCTCCTTGATTAGGTCTAGAATAATGCTGCGAAGCATAATTTTCTTAGTGGGTAATTGCCTTCCCCTCACCCTCTATCTATGGAGTTGTGGTGGAAAACCTTTTTCACACAAGATGGAGTTAATGGAAAGAGTATAATAACAAAAATTTTAAAGAAAGAAGGTGCGGGAATGGGAAGATCTAACCAATAGGGTTATCTCTAATGTTAAGGAGAATATAGTTTTTTTGTGAAGATGAAACATTCTCACCCTTCACTTCCTATGGACTAGTCGATCGCTAGATCATGGAAATGGAGCATATCCTTTCTTGCTTCACTACCCCTCCTATTTATTTTTGTAATGCTATCAAATGAACCCCTCCTGACTCTAGTTGGCTTAAGCTGAATTTTGATGGGTCATCTCATGGCAACTTGGGTTAGGCGGGAGGGTATGGAGTGATCAAAGACTCATGTGGTAGTCTCATGCTTGCCTATGTGGAAAATTTTGGAATTCAAACTTTGAGCATGGCTAAAGTGGCAACTATCTATCATGGTTTAATTGTAGCCAGGGACAAGGGGCTTAAATGAATCATTATTCAAAGGTTATTCTAGCAATACAATCATGATGCTCATAGGGGTGGCTAAATTGAATTGAAAATATAACCCATTCATTGCCAAGTGTTGTTCTATCCTTCCTACTCTCAGAGACATCAATTTTTGTCATGTGTGATGGAAAAACAACTATGTGACAAAAAATTTGGTGGGGTTGGGTGTGTATACTAATGGTTTTGAAGTCTGGATTCACTTGC